>NC_139513.1:116324907-116667407 GCF_947247035.1 Vipera ursinii | reverse complement strand
CCTAAAGGTGGCTTGTTCTTTATCTAAAGGACGGAACTGGTAATCTATGCTATGGCATTGATAATATGTTGTATTCAGGTCTAGCAAAATCAATTGTTTATGTAAAAATCTCAGTAATATATTTACTGATCTATTCACTTGTACAAATCTGAATCTGCATTCAGAATATCAAGAAGCATAAAGCTGAAAAGATCGTATCAATAGAGATACAAAAGGTTTTCATTTCATAACAAAAGAGCCATCATTAGAAATATGAAGCATTTGAAATATGCAGTATGAAGTATGAATGACAATAGAAAAGAAAATTGGAAAATATACTTTATAATTTATTGAGGTTATTTGTGTATATTTGTGTGTTTGTGTAGAAATAGACACGTTTCTGTCTAGATGCTATCTTGCATTGGCACCCAGATGGCATCACGATGTATGCAGTGTTTGCTGGAGATCTGATAGAAAGATGTGTACAAATTAGATAAGAAAGCCTGATAATTGTAGAATTTGGATACAGTTTAGTTAAGGAGGAAGGGGGGGTTACTTACTTCCATTAAAAAAAATCCTGGAACAGTTTAGAGTTTAAAAAACAGCAGACTCTGAAATTCAGTGAAGGATTTTCAAAGGGCAAGTTAAGTGACTGTTACAAGCATAATAATTACTCACAGCAGCTCATTGTTAGCAAAATCATCTCTTGGCCACTAGAAAAGAATACAGACTGCAATATTTTAATGTAGACTCTTGTATCCTATAAGCAGATTTCGGAGGAAAAAAATAATTCAGCAACAACTTTTCATCAAACCTGGCTTTCGTTCAATATTGAAATTGGTACAGATCAGGCAATTTGGCACTCATTAATGACTTCAGAAGATGGTTCCAACCTTGAATTGTATATCAAGGATGCCAATGGACAGACAAGAACTTGTTCAACGATCCATCTATTATTGGCAGACAACTACATATCTTACTGGGAAATCTTACTGGGTAAAAGGGAAAGAAGCCTCTATGGTTTCTCCAGTGATGCCATCTTAACCTTAAAGTCAGATCAAAATAGATCAAATCTAACGCAAGGGTTAGATAGGAATGAAATTGTTTTTTTATATAAACTTACCAATACGTATTAGCCAATATTTTCCAATTTTGTGGCATATCAAAGCATCTAAAAGCACAGTTCCACCATGTTTTGTGCAAATTCTTTCAAAAAGTTTATACAACCTTAATTAGTATGGTATGAGTTATGGAAATCCCCATCATTTAAAATCAAATCAAATGTTCCTTCTTGTTCAAGATGTCTTGATTGCACCTCCTTGGTTGCTGTTTCTTAGAGAAGCCATTTTAGTTTCCAAATAAATATTGACTAGGAAGGTGCAGCAACTAAATTATGTAGAACAAATATGGAAACTAACCTTGTTGTTCTCACAGAGAGTCTCATTTTCTTTCGTTTTAAATTCACAAGTAGTTGTTTCCATGTCCTAGGAGGAAAAAAGGAGTGCCTTCCCATTACTGTCGAGTATTGAAAATCTTGTATTGAAAACTAGAGAGTTGTTTGCTATTTGGGGCCTTCTATTAAGACAGATATGTAAAACACATATCCACTTCTGGCCCGCGAAGTGGTTTCATGTGGCCCGCGAAGCCATCCTGGAAACAGTGAGGGAACGGCCCCCACTGCCTTGGCCCTGGCCCAGAGACCCTCCTTCTGCCAGAGACCCTCAGATCTGTCCCACTCCTGCCCAGGCCCCCATAGCACCTTTGATGCGAACGATGTAGAGCTGGCCACGCCCACCCAGTAGGCCATATGCACTCTAGCCACGCCCACCCAGCAGGCCACGCCCACCCTGGCCCTACCCACCCGGCCCCTTGAGGGCAACCGCAATGCTGATGCGGCCCTCAATGAAATTGAGTTTGACATCCCTGTATTAAGAGGTCAAGAATTCAACTGTCAGTTTGTAAAGATTAATTCATCAGTAAAATGTCAGTTTTTTCTATGTATAGCATGACTAAATTGGGCATTACTGGACTATACATACATATGCATTTATAGCAGTGATTCAAATTGCGTAAATCAAAATATGATACAGAGAAAATCCAAGGAATTAGCCACTATTAGTGTTACGCTTATAGATGAAAAGAATAATCACTCATTAATCAACCATTTGACTGAGCTGAGATTGACACCAAAATACTTTAACATATAATATATGCTTCCACTACGAAGGGAAGACAAGCAAGACCCTTGTGTGAGTTTGACTTGGTTTTTCATTGTTATAAATCTTTCCTTGGATTTCAAGAAGGAAGGAGGTGATACATAAAAATGCTATTTTTTTAAAAAAAGGATTTTATTATTAAAAAAACAACAACACCTGGAAACACTAAAACTGTGACAGGATATCTTAGCAAAGCTCGTGCTAGTCTGTGAGTATTTTGCAGTTCTAGATTTCCAGCACAGAACAATTAAAATAGGTTTTTTTTCCAAAAAAAAAGGTGTGCATACAGATTTTGAAAAGAATAGTATTTACATGTACTGCTATGCTTGGGAGAGTGAACAAGGAAGGAAAAGAAAGCAGAAACGATTCTTCTACCTCTTGTATGGCAGCACACATGGTGGTGGTGTGTGTTCTGTGTCATCTGCCACAACTACCATCTTGTTGCTTTCCTTCCATTCTGGTCTGCTTCTTCTGCTGTATGGCTTTGGTTTTGTTATAGTGTTTCTTATTCTGTTTGTTATACTGTGAACCTCCCCAGAGTCACTCTAGAGTTGGACAGCATTACATTCAGATAAACCAACAAAGAAGCAAGCAAACAAACACAATGGTTGGAAGTGAATGAAAGACATTCCTGGCCTTCTTTTCGCTTGTTGTTGCTGAACATACATTCATTCATTACGTTTCTATAAACTAATGGCAGTTTTATCTGAGTAAACATGCAGTGCCTTTCCCCTGAAGGAGTTTGTGTTGATCTGAACTGATCCTTTCTTGCAAAAACTATTTTCAAAAATACGTAGCTACTTGTTCTTTATTCTTATGGCAGACAATGAAATCTATTTTTCTGTGATAAGCTCTACATCATTCAACAAGGAAGTTGCAGAAGAAACCCAGGAGAGACAAACTACACGAGAGTATCTGCAATAGCAAGTAACTGTTCATAATAAAGGCCCTGTAAGACATTGCTGTATTATGTTTTCTGGGAATAGTTAGAACCCGTTGATTTTAAGGAAATGGAAAGAGTCCTTGGTGAAACAAACCTCCACCTCCACTCTCTGCTCCATCTGGCTTATATGTGCTATCAAGAAGAGGTGAGTGGGTGAGCTGGCTTTGTACAGTTGTGCATACCTCACCGTGGGTGGAAATATGCCACTGTTCTTGAAAGAGGCATTGTGTGCCCTGTCCTTAACAGGCTGACCATGGATCCTAATGTACTTACTCACCCAGTTCTGTAATCCTCCCTTTTTAGATGATGTGACATCAGCTACAAGGGCCTTAAAATTATCTGCATGCTTTTCATACAGTCTACCATTGATCACCCTCACTGATAATCTAAGATGGAATCAAGGTTGGAGATATGTATTTGTTGTGATTCAGGGTCAGCCTGTGGGTTTGGCAGTTGGGTCGGACGATTCAGAGGAGGAGGAGGAGGAGGGGTTTGGAGAGCCTGCAGAGGACAGTTCTGAGGCTTCGTAGAGCTCTCAGTCAGGCCCCTCCCATCTGGTTACTACGCAGACCCAGCTGTGTGAGCCTGACAGTGTGGATGAAGATGACCCACAGCTGGCCCTGTTCAAGGACGCCCGACGCAGGAGGCAGTCAATCAGGAGTAAACAGAGGAAGGCAATGGGGCACCTCGGAAGGAGGCAGAGAGAAGCCACGCCTTGAACTGTTTAAAAGGGGAATGTGTGGGAGGGCTGGTTTGCTGAAGGCAACCATTTGAATAGCTCCTGTTTTAGTGGTTCGTATTTTGTTTTGCTCAGTTTGCTCTGTTTTGGATCTGTTTTGTGTAAATAAATTTGGCGGGCTTACTTCCAGCCTTTTGCCTTTTGTAAAGGGGTTGTCCCTGCCTTTTCTGCAGGGCCTGTAGTAGGCTGGAACAGAACAGTATTTTTCAGCAGACTTCAGTATCATGGTTCTTTGGGGTCGGGGATTAGCACCTTGAATTGTGTAGTGTATGCTCTTAAAGCATACACGGAATGTCAGCACAGCAGGGGGCTGGACAGCTCCAGGCTATAACCGCTTTTGGTGGGAAAGCCTGAATAGAGCTAGTCGTTGACAGGCTCAGGGCATGGTCAGCTCTGGTGGGAAGCCAGGGTTTAAATCCATTGGCCACCTGCACTGGCGGGAAGCCCAGGTTTGAATCTATTGGTTGCGATTCACCTGGGCAGGTATAAAGAGACGCCAGGTAACCCCTTTGCTTCAGCTTCATTCCTGATCCAATAAAGAAGTACTACCCAGCTCAAGTGTCCGTCTCTCTGTGCGACCACGCGACTTTGCAAATTGTCTCCAGAAATAAACTGGATCCTTTGGGGCCATCTGTAAGGGTTGGAAGTTAGGGTCCTTAGTGGTTCCATTCCTTCTTGAAGGAAGGGAAGTGTGTGCATGCAGGAGGACAAAAAACACTCTTGCATATTCCAGTGTGGGCTCAGCTCGCTCTCTATCTTATTTAGCACCTATGTGAAATTGCTGGGTTTTAAACAGTTTAGGGTTCAAATTCATCAGTATGTAGATGGTATCCAGTCATATACTTTGGCCTCAGAGCATCCAGGAGATGCAATGGAAATTTTGACAGATGTCTGAAGGCTGAAAGCTCTTGGGTAGGAAGAAATACATTTAGGTTTAATGTTAGCACAATGGAATGCTGCAGGTTCAAAAGCTGACTACAAGTAAAACCATTTATTAATGCTCTAGAGAGAGTTGTGCTCCCTCAGAAAGAGTAGGGTTAAAATTGGGATAGATTCTCAGTTCTTGGTACAGTGTGGAAGCTGTAATCAAGAAGTCTTTGTCTATTGTGGCCATTCCTGGAATGGAAGTTGCTGGCAACAGTCACTATGTCCTTGTGACCACACAGATGGAGCACCGTAATACACTACACGGGACCACCCTTGAAGACCATCTGGAAGCTACATCTAATGCAAAATGTAGCAGCCCACACACTAGCAAAGATAACTCCATGCTATCACCTAACAGTACAGCAGTATTTTCCACTTTATTTCTGGATGCAATTCAAGGTGCTAATTGAAACCTTTAATTGTTATTTTTTAAGCCACTGGTTCAAGTAGAATCAGCTCAACCATGGTGTGTCTCTAGGGAAAGCTTGCTAAGAATCCTCACTCCTCGTGCAATGTGGTGAAAGGAGGACCCAGAGATGGGCCATTTCTGTAGAAGGTCTTTTCCTGAAGAATACTAGATCTAAGTTCATTCATACTCTCACCCTGATATTTAAAAAGATTTCAGAAAGCCTCTGGAGACTGACACATGAGTAATGGAAGGTTCATAATGGAGATGTGTGAGACCATTATAATTATGAATTGGTTTTTATTATTAAATTATGGGTCTTCTATATTGATATTGCACTAGTATTGCTGCTTGTGAGCCTCTTAGAATTACACCCTCAGAAAAGAATGCATAAACAGTAAAAATAAGTAAATATGGTTTGAATTATATTTCCCAAAGCATAAGACAAATACAAACCCATGTTTGCATTGAGAAAGCATAGGGAACTGATGGAAAGGGCATATTACAAGAATGAGCTATGCTCTAGAAGTTCCTAATTCAAATTCATCCTCAGCTATGCATGACCTGGGTCAGTCCTTCTCTTTGAATCTCAGGAAATCCACTGCTCCTCTGAACAGACAGATACACAGAAATAATGATTGCCATTCCTTGCAATACTTATAAAGATAGTTGATGTAATATATATGTACATTCAGTATACATACACACACACACACACACACACACACACACACACACACACACACATATATATATATATATATATATATATATATATATATATATATATATATATATATATATATATATATATATATATATATATATATATATATATATATACAGTCATGCTCGAAATTGTTGGCACCCCAGAAATTTTTCCAGAAAATCAAGTATTTCTCACAGAAAAGTATTGCAGGAACACATGTTTTGCTATACACAGGTTTATTCCCTTTGTGTGTATTGGAACACAACAAAAAAAGGGAGGAAAAAAAGCAAATTGGACATAATGTCAAACAAAACTCCAAAAATGGGCCGGACAAAATTATTGGCACCCTTTCAAAATTGTGGGTAAACAAAATTGTTTCAAGCATGTGATGCTCCTTTAAACTCACCTTGGGCAAGTAACAGGTGTGGGCAATATAAAAATCACACCTGAAAGCAGATAAAAAGGAGAGAAGTTCATTTAGTCTTTGCATTGTGTGTCTGTGTGTGCCACACTAAGCATGGACAACAGAAAGAGGAGAAGAGAACTGTCTGAGGACTTGAGAACCAAAATTGTGGACAAATATCAACAATCTCAAGGTTACAAGTCCATCTCCAGAGATCTAGATTTGCCTTTGTCCACAGTGTGCAACATTATCAAGAAGTTTGCAACCCATGGTACTGTAGCGAATCTCCCTGGTCGTGGACAGAAGAGAAAAATTGATGAAAGGTTGCAATGCAGGATAGTCCAGATGGTGGATAAGCAGCCCCAAACAAGTTCCAAAGGAATGCAAGCTGTCCTGCAAGCTCAGGGAGCATCAGTGTCGGTGCAAACTATCCGTCAACATTTAAATGAAATGAAACACTATGGCAGGAGACCCAGGAGGACCCCACTGCTGACACAGAGACATAAAAAAGCAAGATTACAGTTTGCTAAAATGTACTTGAGTAAGCCAAAATCCTTCTGGGAAAATGTCTTGTGGACAGATGAGACCAAGATAGAGCTTTTTGGTAAAGCACATCATTCTACTGTTTACTGAAAATGAAATGAGGCCTACAAAGAAAAGAACACAGTACCTACAGTGAAATGTGGTGGAGGTTCAATGATGTTTTGGGGTTGTTTTGCTGCCTCTGGCACTGGGTGCCTTGAATGTGTGCAAGGCATCATGAAATCTGAGGATTACCAAAGGATTTTGGGTCGCACTGTAAAGCCCAGTGTCAGAAAGCTGGGTTTGCGTCCGAGATCTTGGGTCTTCCAGCAGGACAATGACCCCAAACATACATCAAAAAGCACCCAGAAATGGATGGCAAGAAAGCGCTGGAGAGTTCTGAAGTGGCCAGCAATGAGTCCAGATCTGAATCCCATTGAACACCTGTGGAGAGATCTTAAAATTGCTGTTGGGAAAAGGCGCCCTTCCAATAAGAGAGACCTGGAGCAGTTTGCAAAGGAAGAGTGGTCCAAAATTGCGGGTGAGAGGTGTAAGAAGCTTATTGATGGTTATAGGAAGCGACTGATTTCAGTTATTTTTTCCAAAGGGTGTGCAACCAAATATTAAGTTAAGGGTGCCAATAATTTTGTCCGGCCCATTTTTGGAGTTTTGTTTGACATTATGTCCAATTTGCTTTTTTTCCTCCCTTTTTTTATTGAAAAGTTTTAACATACAATTTTCCTTTAAAAACCCCCTCCCCCTCCCTTCTCCCCCCCCTACCTCCCCCCCTCCCCCCCTCCCCCCCCGACTTCCCAGAGCTAAATACAAGGTATATATATAAAAAGCAATCATAAACAATCATATACTAACAACCATAAACTCTAAAATCCATCACTCTCTAGCTTATATAGGATAAAACAAGCCTTAGTAATATTAAATATATATAAAAAAACCAAAAGAAAAAAAGAAAAAAAAAGAAAGAAGACTTATTCAAATGCTACATAAAACTTCTTAACCCTATACTTGTTCTGGATAAACTCAATCCATTTTCTCCATTCCATAATATAGCGTTCTTGCGAGTGATCTTTCAAATAGGCCGAAATCTTCGCCATCTCTGCCAGGTCGGAAACCTTTAAAGTCCACTCTTCTATGGTCGGCAGTTCCTCTTTCTTCCAATACTGACCTATCAAAAGTCTTGCTGCCGTAATTAAATTCAACATCAGCTTGGTGTCCACAACTGTAGCATATGTAATTATTCCCAACAAAAAAAGTTGCGGACAAAACTTTATCCTCTGTTTAAAAATCTTCTGCATATTCCACCAGACTTTTATCCAAAAAGCCTTAACCTTTTTACATGTCCACCATATGTGAAAATATGTTGCATCTTCATCACCGCACCTCCAACATTTAGGCTGATAATTCGGATACATACTTGCAAGCTTTTTAGGATCTAAATGCCATCTGTAAAACATTTTGTAAAAATTCTCTCTTAGATTTTGAGCTTGTGTAAATTTTACGTTCCTCACCCAAATCTTTTCCCACGTGTCCATTGTGATAACTTCCTGGATGTTTTGGGCCCATTTTATCATACAATCCTTAACAAGCTCTGTTTCTGAGTCAATCTCTATCAATGCAAGATATATCCGTTTGATATGTGCTGGACCCTGATTTCTAATTTGCTTTATCAAATTTTCATCAGTCATTGTAAAACCATTTTTCTGGTCTTCTTTCCACCTGGCCCGTAACTGAGTATATTGAAACCAGTTTTGAACAACCTTCTCTTCTCGCAAGAGGCTATATGATTTCAAACACCAGACATTTCTTTCCAAACTTAGGATCTCCTTGTATGTAGTCACATCATGTTTGAAACCAGCATGTATATTTTCTATTGCGTGTTTTGGAATTGCCCACAGTGGTATCTTGCAATCTAGCTTATGTCTATACTTCTTCCAAACTCTCAGTAATGCCTGTCTTAAAATATGCACTCTAAACACATTGTCTACCTTCTTATCATACAACAAATATGCATGCAAGCCAAACAACAAATCATGGCCCTCAAGATTTAATAATCTCTCTTGTGTCAAATTAATCCAATCACTTATTCCTACTAATGCAGCAGCTTCATAATATAGTTTAAAATTGGGCATTTTAAGGCCACCTCTCTCACGAGTATCCTGCATAATCTTAAGTTTAACTCGTGGCTTTTTCCCTGCCCAGACAAATTTATTGATACCTTGCTGCCATTCCTCCAAATTAGAGTCTTTCTTAAGAATAGGTATCATTTGAAATAAAAATAAAAATTTAGGCAGGACATTCATTTTCACTGCTGCAATCCGTCCCAACAAAGACAATTGCAATTTTTCCCAAGTCTCCAATTCTTTTTGAACTTTCCCCCATAGTTTTTCATAATTATTTTTATATAGCTTTGTATTAGAGGGCGACAAAATCACCCCCAAATATTTAACCCTTTTAACAATCTCAAATCCAGTTAATCCTTCTAAGAGAGCCTTTTGCAAAACTGTCATATTTCTGGCCAAAATTTTGGTTTTCTGTATACACTTATTAACTTTAAATCCAGAAACCTTCTCATATTGTGTTATTATCTCCATCAGGTCCACAACAGAGTTCTCTGGCTGGGTCACTGTAACAACAAGATCATCTGCGAATGCTCTCAATCTATAATCCTGATCTCTAATTTGTATCCCCTTAATTTTTTCCGAGTTCCGTATTTTAACCAATAATATCTCTAATGTTAACAAAAATAACAAGGGCGATAACGGACACCCTTGCCTTGTGCCCTTCTCAATATTACATGCCTCTGTCAGGCTATTATTAACTATGATTCGGGCAGTTTGTTTCTGATATAATGCCCTAATCGTTTGCAAAAAAATTTCCCCAAAATCCATTTTGTCTAAAACTTTCAACAAAAATTGCCAATTCAATTGATCAAAAGCTTTTTCAGCATCTAAAAAAATTAGCGCCGCAGAGATCTGGTTGTTCCTTTCCAAAAACTCTAACACATCAACTATATGCCTCACATTATTTTTCATTTGCCTACCACTAATAAACCCCGTTTGGTCCCCATGAATCACCTGTTGCAGAACCCTCATCAGTCTATTAGCCAAAACTTTAGCAAATATCTTGTAATCTGTATTTAAAAGCGATATCGGTCTGTAATTTTTAACTTGAGTAGCATCTTGGTCTTCCTTCGGAATCAGGGAAATAAAAGCTGTTCTCCAAGACGGTGGCACCTTTCCCCCCCTCTGGATTGTCTGGAACAGTTCCTTTAACGGTTTTATCATCTCTAATTGCAAATTTTTGTAATAGGCCACAGTCAAACCATCCGTACCTGGTGCTTTATCCACCTTCAGTTCCTTAATTGCTGTAAAAATTTCTTCTTCTGTAATCAATTGATTAATCCCCTCTTTTTGTACTTGCGTAAGAACCGGGATGCTAGCATTCTCCAAATATATATCAATGTCTTTTTCATTAATTTTCTCCTTAGCATATAATTTGGAGTAAAAATCCACAAATGCGTCCTTGATAAGGTCCTGTTGAAACACAACCCTTCCTTTATGCTCAATCTTATCAATATTAGAAGCCCTTTGTTTTTTCCTCAATCTATAAGCTAACCATCTGCCTGGTTTATTAGCGTTGCAAAAAGTATTATGCCTGGCAAACCGCAGATTGGTTGCCACTTGGTCAGCCATTAGTTTATCAAATTGTCCACTTAACAATTTAATAGCCTCCTTAGTCTTCACATCCTCTGAGTTCAAAATCAAAGCCTTTTCTTTTTCCTTTATTTCATTCTCCAGTTCTTTCCTTCTAGCTTCCACAGCACGTCTATGTTTATTATTCATATATATCAACACCCCTCTCATGTAGGCCTTGCTAGCATCCCAAACCATATCCATAGAGGTACCCTTGTTCATATTAATTTCAAAAAAATCCTTCATCCGCTGTTTACATTCTTCCACATTTCTCTGATTTCTAAATAAGTTCTCATTTACGCGCCACGAGCGCCTGTCCCTTTTCTCTTTATCAATCTCTAACCAAACTGGACTATGATCAGAGATAATTCTTGCGCAAATCTTCACCTTTTTAGTCCTCAAAAAAAAATCATTAGTCAACAAAATAAAGTCAATCCTCGAAAAAGATTGATGTCTATCAGAATAAAAAGTATAATCCTTTTCCTGTAGATGTCTCTCACGCCAAATATCTCGCAGTTCCAAGTCATCCTTCATTTCAAAAAAAGATTTAGGCAGTCTAGCATGACTTGGAATGTGCTTAAAAGCTCCAGCCTTGTCCATCTGTACATCCAAAACACCATTCCAATCCCCCATAAAAATAAAAGATTTATAATCCAACTGGGTAAGCTTTGTGTGAAGTAAACTAAAAAAGTCAGCTTGTTGTTGATTAGGTGCATATAATCCAACTAAGAGCGTCTTTTTACCTTCTAGCAGCAGCTCTATCATAACGTATCTTCCATGCTTATCTGCTTCAATTAAGTCTGCTGTTAAGGCACTTTTAACATAAACAACCACTCCATTTTTCTTATTCATTGCAGAAGCAACAAATTGCGTACCCAACCTTGAGTTCAATAAATACTTTTGATCCAAGACTCTAATATGCGTTTCTTGCAAGCATATAACATCTATCTTAAATTGTTTTAAATATTGAAAAACTTTCCTCCTCTTCTGTGGTGAATTTAGTCCATTAACGTTCCAAGTTAAAAATTTAGTTGCCATGCATATCCTCCCAAAGCTCTTGGAGCACTGCTTTGATAGGACTATCTTCTTTAGGCCGTGCTCCTCCCACTGCTTGGCTATGAGTACGTTGTGGAGATTCTGAAGACTTTTGCTGGTCTTGTTCTTTTATTTTCTTTGCTCGTTTTAAAGCAGCACGCGTTACCCTTTGCTCTCTAGGATCATCCAAAGAAGTTCTAGCTTGATCTCCTCCAGCACCATTTTCCTCTACTTCAACCTCTTGATGTTCTCCTTCTCCAGATCCCTTTGCAGCTTCCAGAAGTGTTAATGGGGTTGCTTTTAAGACGTTATTGTAGAAATCACGCGCTTGCTTCACAGTAATCAGCCGATACCTTTTACCTTCATGCATCACCATCAGCCCATCTGGAATCTCCCATCTGAACCTTATACCTCGTTGCTTGAGCTCTTGCACAAGAAATGTGAAGTCTTTCCTTCTCCTTAAAATCTTTGGAGGAATTTCTTTTAATACCAAGACTTCTTGATCAGCAATCACAACTTTAGCATCATAGGCAGCTTGTATAACTTCATCTCTAATTTCTCTTTTTGCAAAGTAGACCATCACATCTCTAGGTAGCTTTCTCTGCCTAGCAATCCATGAATTCACACGAAACACTTTATCCATAGCTTCTCTTATTTCAGATGCTGGCTGTTTCAGTACCACTTCGAGAGCCTCAGAGATCAGCTGCTTTAAATCTTCCTTAATATTCTCTTTTAAACCTCTGATTCTAACAGCAAACTGCATCTGGTAATATTGAGCAAGACTTAATTCCCTTTCCATTTTGTCTCTTAAATCTTCATTCTCCCGTACTTTTGCTTCTAATATGGCATTCTTTTGAGTCAAATCATCCACTTTTTCATCCAAATCATCCACACATTCCGCCACTTTATGCACTGAAGACAAAATGTCTACCTTCATCACGCTGAACTTCTGTTCCATCCTCTCTTCCATTCTCTCCTCCAGTTTCTCCAATTTCTCCTCCATCTGTGCAAATTTATCACCGATTGATTGGTTGATTGATTCCAAAAGTACCTGGGCATGTTTATCCAGAGCATCTCGTAAGTCCTTCGGTGTCAATACATCAGGAGGGTGCAACGCCTGTAATGATGATTGTTGCACCGGAGAAGATCCACCACTCCGAAGAGTTTTAGGGGGAGGTTTAGCCGCCATCTTTTACTTTCAATTGTGACGCACTTTCACTTAAAGTTTAAAAAGTCCATCAAGCTCGAGAGTAAAATAAAATAATCCTCTTCACCTTTTCCTCTTGTACCGCTCTGCCTGCTCCTTTTAATCCATAGTCCTTTCTTCAGGCAGGGGTGGTCGCAGATGCCTGGCTCTGCTCCAAGAAGTACGGAGCAGAGATGCTGGCCAGCTGGGAGCAACCCAGGCTTCGGGGGAGTTCAATCCTTCAGCCGCCCAAGCTCCAAGCTCAGGCGGCCCCGGAGAACTCGACCCCTACCTGGGGCCTCACCCCCTCCTCTTCTCCCAAGGAGGGGGCTTCAAATTCGCCCGAACAGCTGATCGGCGCTGTTTCGGGCGGAAAAAAACTCAGCTGAGCCGCGGGCAGCCCGGGAAGGCTGTCTCTGGCGCCGCGCAGCCACCGGAAGTCCTTTTCCTCCCTTTTTTGTTGTGTTCCAATACATACAAAGGGAATAAACCTGTGTATAGCAAAACATGTGTTCCTGCAATACTTTTCTGTGAGAAATACTTGATTTTCTGGAAAAATTTCTGGGGTGCCAACATATATATATATATATATATACACACACACACAGATCCTGAAGTTGCAACTCAAATACTTTGGCCACCTAATGAGAAGGAAGGACTCACTGGAGAGGAGCCTAATACTGGGAAAGGTTGAGGGCAAGAGAAGAAGGGGATGACAAAGAATGAGGTGGCTGGATGGAGTCACTGAAGCAGTAGGCATGAGCCTAAATGGACTCCAGAAGATGGTAGAGGACAGGAAGGCCTAGAGGAATGTTGTTCATGGGGTCGTGATGGGTCGGACATGACATCGCAACTAACAACAACAACAAAGTTTCAGATGAAGAGAAAGTAGGCCTTCAAAGGAAGATAAGATGTAAGAAAAATACAGCCAGCTTGCCACACATTTTATTACCATGCTATATTTCCCAAAGTGAATCACCTATGACTATTTAAGAAACAAGTTCGCATTATTTTAATTGCAGTTTCCTGACTTTCTTCATTTCACTGTATATTCAGTTATATTAATTTTGTTAATAGGGGGTAGGAGGTCATTATTTTCACAGCTATAAGAGCAATAGTGCAAATATTTTGCAGAAGATATGGGATTGTTGTTTCTCCATCAATATGGCTAGTGCTACATTGTAGATATCTGCAGGACTCTATATGTTTTGAAAAGTCCTACAATTGGGACCCAAGTTATCAAATGCTTACTAGCAAATTATGTTGAGTTTTGAGCAGGTGAAATTTAAAACAGGATTTTTATACCCACCTCATTCTAATTCAGCTGTGAGCTAAAATAGATACAGTACACATTGCAATAAAAGAAGAGTGAGGTAAAGGTCAGTTTCTGGCCATCTGTCCAAAAGAGATAGCAATATTGTATCTGATTTATTCTGAAAAACAGAACAGTATTTTAGAAAAATAATTGTATTGACTCCTGCAAATATAGTTAAAATGAAGGCTCAGTTTTATGGGAAGTTGGTTAGAAATAATAAATTGCTTTGAACATGAGCAGTTTGAGGAAATGGATGGATGGATGGATGGATGGATGAATGGATGGAGGGATGGAGGGAGGGAGGCATGAATAGATGGAGAAAAGGGAGCCCTATCTTAGGCTGGTTCCAGATATTAGGCTCCTTATAAACTATAAATGGAGTTATAATAGATGTACTACACTACAGTATTTATTTTTTCTATGTTCTTCCTATTATGTTGGGAAGAATCTTGAGTAAACTAAGTAAATTCAATCATTTGGGGCAAAAAAAAACAAAAAAACCCCAACCCTTAAATAATCCTCTACAGCCCTACATTATTTATTTTATCTTTGATTGCTTATTATTCTCCATGATTTTTTAAAAATGGATTATCAATATAGATGTTTAATTAGGGAGAAAAACAGGGAGAAAAATACTAAACTGGTGATTAGAAGTGTGTGTGTGTGTTTTAATTAGCACCTTGCGTTGTTCAGCTACAACACCCTTTCTTTTAAACAGGAATTCATTAATATTTGAACTTTTTTGTTTTCCAAATGACAGACAAAACCAAGTATTTAAGCTCTAATTAAAAGACTGATTTTAAAAATCATCAGGGTTGTTCTTATGGCTTGTTAAGTACAGAGCTGCTGCTGAAGCATTCAGTATGCTGGCTGAACCCCAATGTTCTTCTGACATGGTTGTGAGGAAAAACAATCCCAAACCACAGAGGAAGATTGGGTGGAAATGGAAGTAAACAGACCCAGAAAGACAGCTGACCTAAACAGCACTTTTTGTGTTAGTGTGTAACCTTAATGCACACTAGATCAGGGTGTCAGTGACATGCTGACACTTGTGGATTTCCACATAGCCATCAGCATTACTTTCAAACTCTCTAGATCTGTTTGATGATGGATAGAAGATACCTGGAAGCTAGGAGGAAATCTCTCTATTTAGGAAAGAGTCTGGTACCACCTGTATTTGAACAGAACAGAATAAAAAGGATTGGAAGGGACCTTGGAGGTCTTCTAGTCCAACCCTCTGCGCAAGCAGGAGATCCTCTACCATTCCAGACAAGTGGCTGTCCAGTTAAATGCCTTGAGTGATTTCTGAAGGCAAGCCATTTCACTGGTTAATTGTTCTCACTGTTAAGATCTTTCTCCTTAGTTCTCAGTTATTCTCATCCACCCATTTTGTTAAAAGGCATAGACTTTTGTGAGCCAAAGTTCCCTTCATGACATACAGAGAGGCTCTAGGTGTAGGATCTAAACTGGGATGAAGTATGGAGGGAAAGGGGTGGAAGACAGGCTAGTTATGCAGGTGCAGGTTATATGAGAGACATCCATTAACAATTGGAGGCATACCATTTGCTTTTTTTGTTTGAATGATTTTTATCTCACCTTTATCATTCTGTATAAATAACTCCAGTTGGTGAGTTCATTCCTCCTCCTATTTTCCCCACAACAACTATCTGTGAACAAGTATAAAAGTTTGAATGCTCAGGAAGACCTGCCCATAAGAAGGCAAGGGTTTGGTTTTTGCTTTTGAGGAACAGAAATGGTTTGGAGCAGTGGTGGGATTCAAATACGTGAACAACCAGTTCTCTGTGTGGATGCCGCTTTCAGAAGTCCATTCTGGGCCTGGGCAACAAAAATTCCCACCACTGGTTGGAAGGGCTTAGACATTGGGGCATTTGTTGAACAGGAAAATGTAATATAATGTGGTCTGGATAGAAGCCCTTGCAAACTGTTTCCAACATATGTCAGGCAGGGTAGGATTTTTTTCTTTTTTTTAAAAAAAAACAGTTTAGAGTCAAATCAGTATGAGAATAGGATGAGAGCAGCTTAAGCACTAAGTGTGGATACAACTAATCTGTTTTTGCAATGAACAAAAAGAAGGGAAAAAGTAAGTTCAAAGGAAGATTTTGTGGGGCTGCCAGAAAGAAATGGGGGTTAACTTATTTTCCAAACCATCAGAAAGCAAGACAAGAAACAATGGATGAAAACTAATCAAGGAGAGAAGCAGCCTGGAATTAAGGAGAAACTTCCTAAAAGTGAGGACAGTTAACCAGTGGAACAGCTTCAGCCTTCAGAAATTGTGGGTGCTCCATCACTGGAGGTTTGTTTTTTTAAAAAAAACCACTGGACAGCCACTTGTCTGAAATGGTATAGGGTCTCCTGTTTGAGCAGGGGGTTGGAATAGAAGACCTCCAAGGTCCCTTCCAATTCTTATTCCAATTGAAGAATGGGGAGCTTTAAAAGTTTCTAACTTGGCCGAGATGGCAAAGATCTCAGCATATTTGAAAGATCAATCGCAACAGAGATACACTGTGGAGTGGAAGAGATGGATAGATTATATTCAGAATAAATATGGGACTAAAAAGTTTCACTTAGCATTTGAATAAGTAGTGGATTTATATGATGTATAATTAGCTTGTAGTTATTTTATTAAGAGTTAAAGTGCAATAGAATTTAATATCTTATTGTTGTTTGCATATTTTAGATTATGTTTGTTCGTATTTTTATACCCTGTATTTAGCTCTGGGAAGTTGGGGAGGGGGGAGGGGAGGGGAGAGTTGGGGAGGTTTGGGGAGAGGGGAGGGGAGGGGTTTTGTATTCAAAAATGTACTGTAAAACTTTTCAATAAAAAAAGAAGAATGGGGAGCTTCTCTGCTCACATAGATAATTGGCTGAAGGTATAGAATGATATATTGATTCCAGTGGAGAAAGATGAGATCCAGGATGTGATAGGAATTCTTTCCAGTGGAGAATCTCCTCCCCTGTAACTCCAGAGGAAATGCTGCAATGTTATCTTTACCGCATTGCCTCTGGAACAGCTGCGCTTGGGTTAATGGGTTCAATGGCAGAAATGCTCCCTTAAAGCCAGTGGCTTCTTGGGAGTACAACTGTAATCAAGACAGACAAGGAGGATGGGAATGGGAGGAACAATTATGGCAGCTCTAAACAACTTTTTATTAAGCCACGTCTTGCTGCATTTCCTGCATCAGGTGTTATTGCTTTTCAAGTCAAAGGAATTCAGAGAGATAGATTGCCCGCGGGTAACACCCAGGGATAGGGCCTTCTCAGTGGGGGCGCCTGCCCTTTGAAACCAGCTGCCAGTGGAGCTGAGGACTGCCCCCAACCTCCGTTCATTCTGCCGGGGCCTGAAGACCTGGCTCTTCGAGCTCTCTGGCCCAGGCTGAGGATTAATTTATTTTAATTGGGGTTTTATTTATACAGGGATAAATTTATTATTTTTTAAACTTGGTTTTTAACTTTTGTATTTTTGGTTTTTAATTACCCTGTAAACCGCCCTGAGTCCTCCGGGAAAGGGCGGTATATAAATGTAATAAAATAAATAAATAAATAAATTGCAGGAGTGTCAAACTGCTGACCGGTGGGCTGGTTGCATCATGCAGAGGCCGCGCCCACCCCAGCTCCAGCAATGCGAAAAAAGTCACGATACGTCGCGACATACATTATGTGACGCAGCAAGTTTGACACCTGTGATATATTGAAATGGTCACTTCACCTTTTTAAAATAAAAATTCAAAAAAAAAATTCTAGCTTTTTTTCAGTTATGGCTCTTCAACATCTTAATCCTTTGGTTAATCCACCCAGAATTTTCTAATGAAGCAATTTCTAAATGCTTAATGAATAAATTCTGAATCTGTTATATAATTTATAAGAACGCCACTCTGTGGTGGTGGCTTAAATTCCATATTTGGTTCTTCTTCCTAACACTAACCCTTGTTGCCTTTGCCACTCTGTTGGGAGGAAGGAGCTACTTCATTTTATTATTTCCCTCCCCCTCTCTAACCATCCAGAATCCCCAGAAAAACCTATGGGCATTTTTTTTTAAATTGGCTTCTTTAATTCTCCACTGTGGGACTAAGGAAGCAAGTCCAGAGAAAGGGATGGTCATCTCCTCTATGTTGCATGCTGATTCTTTTCAGGAAGATGCTTTGCAGAGAGTTATTGGGCCCAGACTTTCAGGAGAGAGAAGCTTTATTGGAGCTCTCAAGAACTCGGCCAAAGAGTTGAGATATGGAAAGATGATTAACTTGCTCAACTGTCTTCACATTTATTAATTAAAATATCTGCCACTCACATGAAGCTGGCAGAAACCAATTTCTTTTCAGCAAAATTAGATCTTGCAAAAATTTAAACATAGGAAAAGAAAGCAAGCTGCTGCTTTTCCAAATAGGATTGCACTACTCACTGTGTACCCTCTACTCCTCATTGTGGCAAGACCAACCATTGCATGAAAATGGTTTTCATCATTTGCAAAATTTTGATGCTCAAAATAGCCCCTTGGTTGCCTTAGCAACTAGCATTTATTTCCCCTCCATTCCTTCTCCCCCTCCCCTTACTCTTTGCATATTGCTGCATATTTCTATCATCTCTTTCCAGGCACAGTTCATAAACACGGCTGCATAATAAAGAATGTTATCACCAGTGACTTACAGCCCAGCTGCTGCAAATAAGATATGAAGTGGCAGGGAAATACAATTTCATGCAGCTAGGACAACAGATTGATAGGGTGCCCTTCAAATTTGATGCCACTTCTTTAAGTCTGTCCAAATTTTTTAAAAAAAGTTGGTTTGCTCTCTTTGTCGCCCTTTCTGGTAGCAATGACAATAAAAGGCAAAAGATAATTCATGAGGATTTTCATTAGTATGGAGCAACCTTGCCCTGAGATATGGACAATGCAAAAAGATGCACGTCTTTTTGCCCCTCGGCCCTGGTTCTCCAGCTCTCTATCACCCTTGAAACATTTATCCATCTAGCTGGCGGACCTTTCTAATTTAAATAGCCCCCTTTCAAATTATTATGCAGGCTCAGGTTCCTGTATAGGAGAGGCTGACCACAGAGAGAAATAAAATAAAGGCTTCAGCTTCCACCTTCAGAGATTGATTTTATTTAAGAAATAAGAAAGTTGGACTTGTTTAATGGGAAGAGATCTCAGGGACATTGTCTCCATCAAAGAAAAAAAATGAGAAGAGATTGCTTTTCAAGGATCCCTTGTGGCAATTGCTTGCTGACAGGCTGACCTCAGCAGGAGGTTTGGACACTCATCAGAACTGGGAAGATAGATTGCCCTGCCCTTTTATGATGCAATCATATGACTGCTAATGCCACCGAATAACACTGCTGGCATTGAAGGCCTATTCTTAGGCCAGGGGTGGAGAACCTTGGCTCTTTTATGACTTGTGGACTTCAACTCCCAGAATTCCTGAGCCAGCATGCCTTAGGCCCTGCCAGGACTAAAGATAAGTTACACAGAAATAATTTGAAGGATCTACAGTCTACTCTTTCATTTCGAAGAAATCTAATTCTGGTGCCTACCTCATATAGCTAAGCTGAATAGCTGACCTAGAGAAGTACTGTATCAAACATGCTGTCTTGCATCAAGTAGAACTGCCTGATTGCCATTCTAGAGAGCTTCTGAAGGCATCTGGATGAGCCAGCATATAAATGCAAATAAGTGTGAGGCTCACTGTAAAAGAGTTTTGGTGGCAGTACATGTTCAAGGGAAGATCACATGCCAGAGTTCTTAAGCACCAGAGCTGGTATATGACTGAGGCCCAGGAGCTGAAGGGCAGAAATTAATCCAGTAAACAGCAGACCCACCATTTAGTTTGAGTTGTTAGAGCTCCACTCAAACCTTCATTGCAAATTTTCAGAGAAGCCTTTATAGGGTCTTACTACCTTTAGTTAACCTTACTAATGATTCCTTAAACTGGCTTTTCAATGCCTGGCACTTAGCTAAACCTGATATGTCTATGGGCATGTCTACACTTATCATTTAAGCTGCTCCTGTCCTTAACTCATGATGGCTGAACTCTAAAGTATTTTAAGAAAATCCTGTCTAGACTGAGACACTTTGACAACTCCATGCAACATATCCAGTCTGGACTTCTGGCTACCATCCCATTTTTCTGTTCTAGGAAATCAGTGGCCAAGTGCTTTCTTTCCTGAGGACAGATCTTCCTAGATATGTGTTTGTGTGTTTATATACAGTATATGACATAAAAGTGTTGGAAATTGCTCTACCTGAAAAACACAACAAAGAGCCTATCCTACTATTAGGATAGATTTATATAGATTTGATCACTGTTTCTTAGTTATTGAGGACCACTTGGAGGCTTCAACTGGTGCAGAATGCGGCCACGCGAGTTGTGATGGGGGTTTCCCGATACTCCCATGTAACACCTCTACTCCGTGATCTGCATTGGCTTCCGGTTGCCCTCCGGGTGAGATTCAAGGTGCTGGTGATGACCTATAAAGCCCTAAATGGCTTGGGTCTGGGATATTTGAGGGAACACCTGCTGCCAGCATCAAGTTCCCTTCATCCAACGCGCTCGCACAGGGAGGGTCTTCTCAGGGTGCCGCCGGTAAAAGATTGCCGGCGGATAACACCCAGGGAGAGGGCCTTCTCTGTGGGTGCGCCTGCCCTCTGGAACCAGCTACCCGTGGAGCTCAGGACTGCCCCTGACCTGCGTTCATTCCGCCAGGACCTGAAGACTTGGCTCTTCGAGCTCTCTGGCCCAGGCTGAGAATTTTAACTGGGGTTCTATTTTCAGGGATACTTTAATCTTTTTAATTGTCTTTTAACTTTTATATTTTGTATTGGTATGATTTGAAAATGCCCTGTAAACTGCCCTGAGTCCTTCAGGAAAGGGCGGTATATAAATCTAGTAAAATAAATAAAATAAATAAATATTATAATTCCCCCCCGCCCCCAAACACATTAATTTTGCCAATACAGAAATCCCTTTGAACTTCCCAATACTTTTGTTTAAATTTAAAGTTCAGCAATTCATTCTTTAATTATTTTTTCCAGTTATTCCTAGTAGAAGACATTCACCTTCAGCACCCAAATAATTTACAGGCTATTTGGGAGCTTGGAGGTAATCATCTTGTATGTCACATGACTGGAAACATGATAAAATGGTGTGCTGTTAGGCTTTCTTTCTTTCTTTCTTTCTTTCTTTCTTTCTTTCTTTCTTTCTTCCTTCCTTCCTTCCTTCCTTCCTTCCTTCCTTCCTTCCTTCTTTCCTTCCTTCCTTCCTTCCTTCCTTCCTTCCTTCCTTCCTTCCTTCCTTCCTTCCTTCCTTTCTTTCTTTCTTTCTTTCTTTCTTTCTTTCTTTCTTTCTTTCTTTCTTTCTTTCTTTCTTTTCTTCTCTCGCTCTCTTCTCTCTCTTAAGGCATAATAAGAAGCTCAGGGAAAGAAATTTAGTACTATAATTAGGCAGTCCTAAGGGGTGCTTTGGCCTCTGCAAAGTAGTTAGTGAATGGTTAGCCTACCACAAACTGATAAATGCCATTCAAAATGGACAAGACTCACTTAAGTTGATATAGTATGAGAAAGTGCTCTAGAGGATGAAAAAAGTACCCTGGTGGCAAATAGGGATTAGTAGGGGGGGCATTGCCCATTCCTGCCTTCCAGAAATGATTTTCAGCCTATCCTGTTGAGAGAGAAACTGAGAAATGCAAGTAAACTTTAAGATACGTGTTTCAACAGGAAGGTTTGACTTTCCATCTTGATGCTCCAGAGTGTGACTGTGGTGATAGGCTTCTAGTAATAATCGAAGTATTGTTGTGGTTTCCTTGTGGTCATGACAATTAAAATTTAGAAAAGAGCCCCTGAAAAACCAGGAGCTGTGAAACAAATGGTCTTGCCTACTTAAACAGTAAATCCAGCTACTATCACCAGTTATCCAAGAAAACCATTTTCAAATGACTTCATTATATGTTGTAAACGCATTCAGGACGGGGTCAGAAAAGACATGTGCATACGTGGAAAGACTATGTGATGGGAAGGTCTTTCATGGTTATGACAGCCGGTTGCTGCGACAGTTGCCATTTGTGCTTCTTGTAGGTTCAGTATGCAAGAGCAATTTACTAGTATATACTGTACATTGATAGCTCCTTCCGTTAAGGGACAACCGAGAAGGCTCAATTATACATACAGAACAACTATCCAGCTCTCTTCTATTTATTTGAATGCAAAATTATATAGTTCTTTGCCTGACCGTTAAATATGGAAGCTAATCCCCCAGACATTTTATTCTACAAATGTCACCTTAATATGCAATGTCTAAAGGTATGTTTCCTCCCTCCCTCCCTCCCTCCCTCCCTCCTTCTCTCCCTCCTGCTAAATCTTTAAATTTTACTTTTATCTAACACATCAGTAGACCTCTGGCTATGATTGTTTGCCATAGTCAAGAAGATCATTAAGACAAGTGAATTGTGCTGAAAAATGACATCTTATCTCTTTCTTCCCCACCTTTTCACTCTGTGTCCCATTTTTGTCATTAGAGGTCGTGCCCCCGCTCCCTACTTTGTACATAGTGAAGTGATAAATGCATCAATGAACAGATTACTGGAGGCCATTTCAATCTAGAAACAGAAAAATTCACTCAATTGCCAGCTTTTCTCCTGGAGAAAAAAATAAAATATCTATAGCCTGAATTTGTCTTTTTTTTCTCTTTGGGCTCTCGAAAATGATTGATAATCAAGAAAGAGTCCACATTAGAGCTCAAGGGAAGTTAGAGATGAAGTTGCTTTCCCTGCTTTTCAGGGGCAAGAGGACTATTTGCATGAGATGAAGTTACCTCATAAATGACCATGACCTCATCTTGACTTCAGTGTGAGATAGATAAATGATAGAATATATGAGGGGGGGGGGAGAGGAGGGAGATGTTTGTGGGTTGCCTGCTACAATGTTTCCTACAAGAGTGTGAAACAGAAGATCAAGGACATCATCATATTATTTAGAGAACATTCATTATAACCTATGTTACTGTGCATTTCACTTCACACAAGTTATTGAGCGATCTGTAATTATAGGAACCATATGACTAATAGTTGACATTCCCAGCTGCTTTTGCAAACAGAACTGTATGTGAGAGATACAGGTATCCCAAGGTGCTTTTTCAAAAGGCATCTGGACTTTCTTTGTTTTTCCTTGAAGATGTTTCACTTCTCATCCAAGAAGCTTTTTCAATTCTGCTTTCAAGAAAAAATATCTTCAAGAAAAAACCAAGAAAGTCCAGTTGCCTTTTGAAAGAGCACCTTTGGGACCACCCTGACCTGGATGACTGAGAATCTCCATAGACATACATACAGGTATGCACAAATTCATTATATTTCTGTTAAATTCTAGAAATGTTTCATACCAAATGCATTGCTACATCTTTATTACTCTACTTTTAGTTTCTATGCAACTTTATTAGTTGGAAAACACAGCAAGACATGTAGAAAGCACCTGACTGGGAACAAATTTGATGTTGCAACCATTTGATGATGCCACCTTATCTCTTCTATAATTCTGTTACCCATATAAGTCATTATTTGGTGGAGAGCAGGAAATTAGGACAATGAGAATATGTCACCAAGGTGTTTTTTTTAGAGCAAAACCATGGGGTGAAGACATAATTGGGAGTCTAGATCCAGGAAATGACCATACATCTTTCTACAGCTTCACAGCATACATAAAAGAAATACTCTACATAAATCTTCTTTTATAACATGTGAAGCATTTGTAAAACACAGCCTTGTGCAGCAACTTGTAGACCTTTAGAACACCATATATGGAAGTTGAATTACATTGATTGATTAAGCCTCATTTCTTTCAAAAGTATAAATGAATTTTATATTCTTACTGCCTTGAAATCTGTCAGAGCGCAGAATTCAAGATTAAATAGAGTCTATTTGCTTTGTCTATTGAGAATCAAGTATCAGTTTCATAGGCCGTATTAGATTACAGTAGTGTTATTATGTTTGACCTAGAAAGATTGTATCCAACGACGTACAGGTGAAACTCGAAAAATTAGAATATCGTGCAAAAGTTCATTTATTTCAGTAATGCAAGTTAAAAGGGGAAAGTAATATATGAGATAGACTCATCACATGCAAAGCAAGATAGTTCAAGCCGTGATTTGTCATAATTGTGATGATTATGGCGTACAGCTCATGAAAACCCCAAATCCACAATCTCAGAAAATTACAATATTACATGCAATCAATAAAACAAGGAGTGTACATAGAACAATATCAGACCTCTGAAAAGTATAAGGATGCATATGTACTCAGTACTTGGTTTGGGCCCCTTTTGCAGCAATTACTGCCTCAACGCGGCATGGCATGGAAGCTATCAGCCTGTGGCACTGCTGAGGTGTTATGGAAGACCAGGATGCTTCAATAGCGGCCTTCAGCTCTTCTGCATTGTTTGGTCTCATGTCTCTCATCTTTCTCTTGGCAATGCCCCATAGATTCTCTATGGGGTTCAGGTCAGGTGAGTTTGCTGGCCAATCAAGCACAGTAATCCCATGGTCATTGAACCAGGTTTTGGTGCTTTTGGCAGTGTGGGCAGGTGCCAAGTCCTGCTGGAAAATGAAGTCAGCATCCCCATAAAGCTCGTCTGCGGAAGGAAGCATGAAGTGCTCCAAAATCTCCTGGTAGACGGCTGCGTTGACCCTGGACTTAATGAAGCACAGTGGACTAACACCAGCAGATGACATGGCTCCCCAAATCAACACAGACTGTGGAAACTTCACACTGGACTTCAAGCATCTTTCAGTGTGTGCCTCTCAATTCTTCCTCCAGACTCTGGGTCCTTGGTTTCCAAATGAGATGTGAAAGTTGCTCTCATCAGAAAAGAGGACTTTGGACCACTGAGCAACAGACCAGGTCTGTTTTTCTTTAGCCCAGGTAAGACGCTTCTGACGTTGTTTGTTGTTCAGGAGCGGCTTGACAAGAGGAATACGACATTTGAAGCCCATGTCCAGGATCCGTGTGTGTGTGGTGGCTCTTGATGCACTGACTCCAGCCTCAGTCCACTCCTTGTGAAAGTCCCCAACACTTTTGAATGGCCTTTTCCTGACAATCCTCTCCAGGCTGCGGTCATCCCTGCTGCTTGTGCACCTTTTTCTTCCACACTTTTCCCTTCCACATAACTTTCTATTAATGTGCTTTGATACAGCACTTTGGGAACAACCAACTTCTTTTGCAATTACCTTTTGAGGCTTTCCCTCCTTATGGAGGGTGTCAATGATGGTTTTCTGCACAACTGTCAGGTCAGCAGTCTTCCCCATCATTGTGATTCCTACTGAACCAGACTGAGAGACCATTTAAAGGCTCAGGAACCCTTTGCAGGTGTTATGGCTTAATTAGCTGATTAGAGTGGGATACTTTGAGCCTAGAATATTGCACCTTTTCACAATATTGTAATTTTCTGAGATTGTGGATTTGGAGTTTTCATGAGCTGTAAGCCATAATCATCACAATTATGACAAATCACAGCTTGAACTATCTTGCTTTGCATGTAATGAGTCTATCTCATATATTAGTTTCCCCTTTTAAGTTGCATTACTGAAATAAATGAACTTTTGCACGATATTCTAATTTTTCGAGTGTCACCTGTATTTCTAGCATTTTGATATGCCACTTTGGTAATTAATGACATTCTGTCCTGTTCAGTGGCTAACCAAAAATATCAATTTCACATGAAAGATATCTAACATCAAATGTTCAATTCTCATATAACTCTAATTACCTGAAATTGAAAAAAAATATTTCAGATGTGAGCAAATATCATTGAATACTGATTATAAAGGAACCTGGAATAATAATTTCTTACTTGAAAATAGACTTTCAAAGACAGTATTAAAAGACAGCCACAAATATGTGACTGGCATGCACACATGATTCTGATTTAAGCTACAGCACTGAGACTTAAATCAGATTTAAATCAGACTGAGACAAGACATTTTCCCAAACAACAACGGCAATAGCAAACCTATCCATTATGAGGGTAAAGAATTAGCAGTAAGGAGCTATGGAGAATCAGAAGTCAAGAGTATTTAGCAATAGCACTTAGACTGCTTCCTAGTGCTTTACAGCACTCTTTAACCATTTACAGAGTCAGAAAATTGCCCCCAACAATTTGGGTCTGCATTTTACTAACCTCAGAAGGATGGAAGGCTGAGTCGACCTTGGGTGGGTCAGGATCAAACTGCTGGCAGTGAGCTGAATTAGCATGTAATACTGCATTCTAACCACTGCACCACCACAGCAATTCCATTTGCTTTTCTTTGCCACACCCTCTAAAATTGCCCATGAAATATCTTCACAGGGAGCCTCTTCTGCATATTCCAGTGGTTCAGTTATCTTTGCAAAGTAAGGTTTATGTTCAAAGGAACCATTGGCAGTGACCTCTTAGACTTAGAACATATAAAACAGGCTAACAGACATCTTTGTGTACATGGTTACTGTAGTTATTGTTAAGTTGTGGGCTCGGGTGAGCAGGAATGAATACAGACAGTTGGTCATAAAGCAACACATCCTTTATTAGTTATGACAGAGCTTAACCCGTGCCGTGCCTAGCCACTATATATATATACAGTCCAACCCTCAAGCAGCAGCCAATAGAATGGAACCATGCTTCCCACCAAGGTAGACCAATTGCAGGCTGGAGACGGTCTGTTTAGGTTTCAAGAGAGCCATTGGCTCACGTGGTATGGAACCATAAGCTCAGTACATAACACTTATGGTCCTACAATTTTGCATCTTCTCAAGGATAACTGGCCAACTGATTTATTGCACATACAAACCCACCACTGAGAAAGTTATTAATTCAGGGCTGTATGAAAATACAAATTCTTGAGATGGTTCTGTGGTTAGTGGAAGACTCTAAATACTTAAGAAACACCAAATTAAATGTTTCATTTAAAATTGTTTAGTTTTCTCTTCCAAAGCTGGAGACAGAGGCTATAGGACGAATTGGTTACCACTGCTAAGCTTGAAGACAGGACTTTGAATCTGGAAACGAACAGCCTGATATTGATTTTCCTGTCCCATTTGCCTGCCAGCAAACCAGAAGTGCCTCTGGCTAATATGTGGAAACCCTGATCTCTGGAGAACCCTTTAAAGGGGTATAAAAAGAAACTCAGGATCAATCCCTTCAGCTTTCAATATCTTTCAGTAGTAACAAATTTAGCTCTTGAATAAGCTAGTAATTGAAATTTCTTGGAGCAATATGGAGTTCTGGAGCAGTATGGCAGATGAAAACAACTCTGAAATAGGCTGAAATAGAAGCCAGAGAAAGGATTAGTTCCTTGGAACACCTTGGAACAGAAGACAAAAATCACCATGTTTCAGTCCATGAAGATTCTTTTTGCAAAAAGATTGAAAAATAGGGGACCTGAAAGGTCTGTGGACTGCAGGAATATCCATCTTGCTTAAGGAATATCCATCTATCAAAGAAACACTGGTGAACCTACCAAAAGACAAGCTCTAATTATACACCAGGAGATTTTCCCTCCACCCTGGATGAAAGAATCTTTAAGTGAATTTCAGGATTAACAAGAGATTTTAAAGCAGCAAAAGGTGGACTAGATTGTTGATTTTTGACAGTTAATGGGCTAGATGGATTTGAAAAACTATTTCCTGTGGAGTATTTAAAAACATATAAAACAATATATGAGGTCTTTGAAATGAATAGTAAGAAATCTTCCTGTGGAAGGTTTTGTTGATTGGAAAATAAGTAGATGATAAGAGGGGACTTGAGAGATCAAAGGATTGCTCTTAAAGAAGAATAGATCCATTAATACAATGAAGCAATACTGTTTGGCTAAAGAAGAAATTAAAGCTGTTTGGGAACAATTTACTCAGTTACAAGACTGGGTGACATAGCAGAAGAATAAAATATGTTATTGTATGCAAAAGAGACTGAGGCTGTTCTGAAGGTAGATCTGGAGTTTAAAAATATACTGGATTATAACAATAATATGAAAAAAAGACATTGTGGATTTGAAAATGGATTTTAAAAATGCCAGAATATAAGAGTGATAGGGAAAATGATGCCAAAATGGATTTATAAATGAAACCAATTTATGTCTTAATAATCAAAGAGGGCATACAAATAATAAATCAGAAGCAAGACTTGGAAAGTCTTCTTACTTTGGATTCACAAAAGGAATGTATAAAAGCAAGGAAACTCTGAGAAGAGACAAAAAGGAATTGTTCAAGCTGTTTCTAGAAGGAGAAAAAGAGAAAATGATAAGAGATCAACTTGTGGACACTACTTAATGGGACTAAACACTAAAGCTTTTTAAAATTGAAAAGATTTATAAAGGGAATCAGTTGGATAAGGGTTGGATTTGGTAGCTGTTAATGGGATTTTTTTTTAACCAGGACTTTAAACATTTGTTTATAACTGGGGAGAGATTTTTTTCTGCTTTATTTTTTTTAGAGAAACTGATATAGTTGGATAATAAAATTGAATTTGTTTTGATTGAGATTAAAATACATACGTTAATATTTCTGGCAGCTCTTAATGGATTTTTGCTGATTAGTATTGAATGATATATTTCTTGTAACTTGACTAATGAAAATGGATGACATATGAGAAGAAAAGATTGTTTTTAATTGAAGTACAGGAGATGGTGTTAAGTTAGCCAAATTGTTTAAATTTGTTGGGGGGGTGTCATTGTTTTATATATCTGTTTTTTTCTGTTTTCTCTTCTCTTCTCTCTTTTCTGTTTCCTTTAATTTTCATAGTTTGTTTTTGTTTTTTATCTTTGTATTTGCCAGCTTTAATTTTTTTTAAAAAAGAAATTTGTTGGAGCAATCCAATTTAATATTTAAATTTCTCTGTTAATGGATGAGAAAATGAGCTCTTTTCTGCCATTGAATGGCTCATCTGCTTGTCAGTTGTCTACAATGCTTTATGAGGAAATAATCCAAATCTATCTTTATCATGTGTTACAAATGGAAGAAGTGATTATAACTAAAATGCTAGTGTTAAGACCCCTTCATGGATTACTGCCTTGTTGTGGTGAAGGGGCTTGCGTAATTCAATGTAGCTATGAGCTATGCTGTGTAGGGCTACCCAAGACGGACAGGTCATAGTCGAGAGTTCTGACAAAACGTGATCCACTGGAGAAGGAAACGGCAACCTACTCCAGTATCTTTGCCATGAAAACCCTATAGACAGTACCAAAAGGCAAAACAATACGACGCTGGAAGATGAGCCCCTCAGGTCAGAAGGTGTCCAATATGCTACTGGGGAAGAGCAGAGGGCTAGTACTAGTAGCGCCAGAAAGAATGAAGCGACTGGGCCAAAGCCAAAAGGATGCTCAGCTGTGGATGTATCTGGTGGTGAAAGGAAAGTCTGATGCTGTAAAGATTTTTTCTCCATAGGAACCTGGAATGTAAGATCCATGAATCAAGGAAAGCTGGACGTGGTCAAACAAGAGATGACAAGACTGAACATCGACATCAGCGAACTAAAATGGACAGGAATGGGTGAATTTAATTCAGATGACCATCAGGTATACTACTGCAGGCAAGAATCCCTCAGAAGAAATGGAGTAGCCTTCATAGTCAATAAAAGAGTAGGAAAAGCAATACTGGGATACAATCGCCAAAATGACAGAATGATCTCAGTTCGAATCCAAAGCAAACCATTCAATATCACAGTAGTCCAAGTCTATGCCCTAACCACCAGTGCTGAAGAGGATGAAATTGACCGGTTCTATGAAGCCCTAAAGCACTTTATAGAACTAACACCAAAAAATGATGTCCTTATCATCATGGGGAATTGGAATGCTAAAGTAGGAAGCCAAAAGATAACCGGAATAACAGGCAAGTTTGGCCTTGGAGTACAAAATGAAGCAGGGCACAGGCTGATAGAATTTTGTCAAGAGAATACGATGGTCATAGCAAACTCTCTTTTCCAACAACCCAAGAGACGGCTCTACATATGGACATCACCAGACGGTCAACACAGAAATCAGATTGACTATGTGCTCTGCAGCCAAAGATGGAGAAGCTCTATACAGTCAGTAAAAACAAGACCAGGAGCTGACTGTGGCTCAGACCATGAGCTTCTCGTTGCAAAATCTAGGAATAAACTGAAGAAAGTAAGGGAAAGCACTAGGCCACTCAGGTATGAACTAAATCATATCCCTGACGAATATACAGTAGAAGTGACAAATAGATTTAAGGAATTATTTATTTTATTTTATTTTTATTTTATTGCATTTATATACCGCCCTTTCCCTGAGGACTCAGGGCAGTTTACAGGGAGTTAAAAATCAACCATACAAAAGTTAAAACCCAATTTAAAAAATATTAAATCAACCCTGTACTATTAAAAACCCCAATTAAAATGAATGTCTCCTCAGCCTGGGCCCGAGAGCTCAAAGAGGGGTCTTCAGGCCCCGGCGGAATGATCGGAGGTCGGGAGCAGTCCTCAGCTCCACCGGCAGCTGGTTCCAGAGGGCAGGCGCTCCCACTGAGAAGGCCCTATCCCTGGGTGTCACCCGCCGGCAATCTTTTACCGGCGGCACCCTGAGAAGACCCTCCCTGTGGGAGCGCACTGGGCGAAGGGCATTTGATGCCGGCAGCAGGTGTTCCCTCAAATACCCCGGACCCAGGCCATGTAGGGCTTTATAGGTGATAACCAGCACCTTGAATTTCACCCGGAGGGCAACCGGAAGCCAATGCAGCTCGCGGAGTAGAGGTGTTACATGGGAGTATCGGGAGACCCCCATTACAACTCGCGCGGCCGCATTCTGCACCAGTTGAAGCCTCCGAGTGGTCTTCAAGGGCAGCCCCATGTAGAGAGCGTTACAGTAGTCCAAATGGGAGGTCACAAGCGCATGAATAACTGTGCGTAGGGCGTCTTGGTCCAGATAGGGACGCAACTGGCGCACCAGGTGAACCTGTGCAAAAGCCCCCCTGGTCACGGCTCCTATGTGATCTTCAAAATTGAGCCGTGAATCCAGGAGGACGCCCAAGTTGCGAGCCCTATCAACGGGGGGTAACACCTCACCCCCCATCGTTAGAGGTGGAATAACTTGGTTAACCCAAGATGCCGATATGCACAGCCACTCAGTCTTGGCGGGATTGAGACGAAGCCTGTTTCCCCATCCAGACCTGAACCGCCTCCAGGCACCGGGACATCACGGAGAGGGCATCACTGGGTTGGTTCGGGGTGGAAAGAAAAAGTTGGGTATCATCAGCGTACTGGTGATACCCCACCCCGAAGCCACGAATGATCTCGCCCAGTGGCTTCATATAGATGTTGAACAGGAGAGGCGAGAGAACCGACCCCTGAGGGACTCCACAAATGAGAGGCCTCGGGGCGGATCTCTGCCCTCAATTAGATCTGATAGACAGAGTGCCTGAAGAACTATGGATGGAGGTTCGCAACATTGTACAAGAAGTAGCAACTAAAACCATCCCAAAGAAAAAGAAATGCAAGAAAGCAAAATGGCTGTCTGAGGAAGCTTTGCAAATAGCTGAGGAAAGGAGGGAAGCAAAAGGCAAGGGAGAAAAAGAAAGATACGTCCAATTGAATGCAGAATTCCAGAGAATAGCTAGAAGAGATAAGAATGCCTTCTTAAATGAACAGTGCAAAGAAAGAGAAGAAAACAATAAAATAGGGAGGACCAGATGTTATGTATCCAGGTGCAGGCATCTGCATAGCAGTGGCCACTAGGGGGCGTTGGCCTGGACGGTTTGGCGGGAAACCTAGTTTTGGCAGGAAACCTAGGGCCAACCCCATTGTTTGGCCACCTACCTGGCCAGGTATTTAAGGAGGCCAGGTAGCCCTTGTTCAGCAGTATGGACCCCCCCACAATAGAGCTGAACACGTACTCCGGCTGGCGTCTCTTCCTTGTGTCGGACACACTACATTACAGTGGTGACGAAGGTGGGATACTGCCGACAGAAGAGCTGAAGTCACTAGGGGAACGCACTGCGTGCTGAAGGAAAAGAGGCATCTTTTCTTTCCCCCCAACGCGACCGTCAGCCACTGTGACCGGCCACCACAAGCGACCTGAGACCAGCTCCGGCCACCGCAACAGCGACTTGAACCCATACACCGCAGCAGCCGATGGAAGAGCAATGGCACGAACAGGGCAACCCCGCAAATTCGACACCCACCTCCCAGAGAAATGGGCCCGATACCTGTCGCACACTGAATTGTACATGAGATTTAATCGAGGACAGCTCGAAGGCGGCAGCCCTGCTCTGCATGGGTGGATCCGCACTCCTTGAGGTCGCCGTGAAGCTGTTCACCTCGGTGGCCATAGAAACCGTCTCCTACCGAGACCTCATCGCCAAGCTAAACGCAAACTTCTGGCCCCGCATGTCCGCACTGGCCTCGAGGTCGCAGTTTGGAAAAAGGGACCAGCGTCCTGATGAGTCCGGGGCCAACTACACCGCCGCCCTGCGAGAAGCCGCCGTTGCCTGAAAATTTTCGAACCTGGAGGAGCGGCTACGTGACAGGCTGGTTTGCGGCCTATGAGACACGAGGCTGCAGGACTGCCTATTCGCAAAAGACGAGGTCTTGCTCCAGGTAGCCCAGGACACCATCCTGGCCCATGAAGCGGCCTATGGGGCTGTCCAGGCTGTCCAGGAGTCCAGAACCGGCAGCCAGACGGGCAGCATCCACCAGCAGGTCACCACGGCCGAGGACGAGGAGGATGAACAAAGAATCGACCTCCTCTGGCGGAAGACGACCCCGACCAACGAGATAGACGCCTGGACAAGCCCAAGCCGGCCAACAACTCGCAGAAGTGCGCAGGCTGCGGTGGAAACCACGTGCGCAGCCTCTGCAAGTTCCGATCGGCCGCGTGTTGGGCCTGCAAGAAGACAGGCCACATAGCCGCAGTCTGTTGTAGCCGCCACCCCTGAGAAGAGATCCACGAGCTGCGCCCGGATGAATCGCCACTGAGAGGTACTGGGGCCCCGACCCGATTACGAATTGGCTATGTTGAGAGCCGGCTGGCCATCCACCACACTGGTAGCCGCTGGCTGCTCAAATCAAAAATTAAATTAACAATCCGCTTGCAGGGCGTTCCCTGCAACATGGAGCTCGACTCCGGATTGGCAGTCTCCGTCATTTCTGACAAGACCCTTAACTATATTAACAGCCGGAGCAAGCAGCAGATTCAATTACGGCCCTCAAATTTAGCCCTGACCGACTTCCAGAATACACTGGTCAATGTAAGGGGGGAGGCCACCCTTTCCGTGGGGTTTAAGAGTCGCGAAGGGCACCTGGAGGTAGTAGTAGTAGAGGGCCGGAGAGCCAGCCTAGTCGGCCTAGACTGGTTTGAGGCCCTGGGAATCGCAGTCACCGGGATCCACTGGATCCAGGGAGAATCCATCAAGGCTGTCTGCAAGGAGTTTGCAGACGTCTTTGATGGGAAGCTGGGCAGGTACACAGGGGCCCCCATCTCGTTCAAGTTGAACCCGAGCGTCCCCCCATTAGGGTCAGGCCGCAGCGAGTCCCCTTCACACTCAAACATTAGATCGAGAGCAAACTGGACAAGCTGGTGGGCCAGGGAATCTTAGAGCCCGTAGATGGGGGAGAGTGGGAGACCCTGATAGTCACCCCACTGGAAGCCAACGGGGAGGTGAGGATCTGCGCTGACTACAAATGCTTGGTGAACCGCGCCCTAAACCCACACACTTACCCAGTCCCCACAGTCAGCCACGTTCTCGCTTCCCTCCAAGGTGGCACCATCTTTGCAAAGCTCGATCTTGCGCAGGCATACCAACAGCTCACAGTTACCAGGGCAACAGCTGACACTCAGATGATAGTAACTCACAGGGTAGCTTTCAGGGTAAACAGACTGCAGTTTGGGATCAGCGTAGCTCCTGGCATTTTCCAGGAGATTATGGAAAAAACCCTCAAGGGCATCCCAGGAATCTGCCCCTATTTTGATGATGTCCTGATTGCAGGAGCATCAGCTGAAGAACTGGCAGGTAGGCTTAGGGAGGTTCTAACCAGGCTGCACGCTGCTGGCCTCAAACTGAAGAGGGAAAAGTGCAGCATTGGTGTTCCTTCCACTGAATTTTTGGGGTTCAGGATAGATGCCAAGGGAATCCACCCCATGGAGTCCAAGGTAAGGGCAATCAAACTGGAACAAAGCAGAGCTACAGGCATTCCTGGGCCTGCTCAATTTCTACCACACCTTCCTTCCTCACAAGGCAGCAATAGCAGAACCACTACACAGATTATTGGACAAGAAGGCAGTATGGGCCTGGACTGCCGTCCATGACCAAAGTTTCAGAGCCTTAAAGGCACTACTGTCTGACAAGTCCACAGTAACACACTTCATAGAAACGAAGCCCATATGCATTGCATGCGATGCATCCCCTTATGGTGTGGGCACTGTACTAAGCCACCTTGAACCTACTGGGGCCCAAATTCCAATCGCCTACTACTCCAGGATGCTGTCTGGAGCAGAAAGGAACTACACCCAAATAGATAAGGAAGCCCTGGCAATAGTGGCCGGGGTTAAGAAGTTCCATGATTATCTATATGGCAGGGAGTTCATCATTTACACAGACCACAAACCACTGCTAGGCCTGTTCACTATGGACAAGCAGACCCCCCAAATACTATCTCCCAGAATGCTCCGGTGATCCATTTTCCTTGCAGCTTACAACTGCAAGCTGGTGCACAAGCCAGGGAAGGAGATGGGCCATGCAGTAAGTAGGCTACCCATAGGCACCACTGAACCAGACCTGGCACCAGCAACACAGATCCTAGGGCTGCAGGAACTGCCAGAGTGCCCTGTACATGCCAAGGACATTGCAACCAAGACAACCTCTGATAACATCATGAGCAGGGTACACTCGTGGGTTTGCACTGGTTGGCAGGATAAGTCCCCGGGGCCCGAATTCCAGGCATACTTCACCAGGTGGCACGAGCTCTCCATGCACCGGGGTTGACTCCTTTGGGGAAGCTGGGTCATCATTCCCACAGCATTCCGGGGCAGAGTGCTGGAATCCCTATATGAGGCACATCTGGGAGTGGTTAGGATGAAGGCGCTGGCCAGAAGCTACCTCTGGTGGCCAAGGCTGGACAAGGACATTTAGGAATGGGTCAAGGCCTGTTACGCATGCCAGAGATCCAGGCCAGAGATGCCACACGCCCCCGTGCACAGGTGGGAGGCCATACACACACCCTGGTCCCGCATTCACATTGACTATGAGGGGCCTTTCCAGGGCCAACTATTCTTAGTGGTAGTGAACAGCCACTCTAAGTGGCTGGAGGTAGTCCCTGTCCCCAACATGACCGCAGCAAGGACAATCCAGGTGCTTAGGGCCCTCTTTGCCACACACGGACTCCCCGACGTAATTGTGTCTGATAACGGGCCTCAGTTTACTGCTAATGATTTCCAGCCGTTCTTGAAGGCGAATTGGATTAGACACGCCACCTCCACACCCTTCCACCCATTGACTAACAGGCAAGCTGAACGGATGGTAAGGATGACCAAGGACGCATTCCGGCGCATCATCAGCGGGGACTGGCATCACAGACTGGCAAAATTTTTGCTCGCCCAGCACACCACACCGTGCATTGCCACAGGGAAGAGCCCAGCAGAACTACGATGGGGACGGCACCTCATCACCAAGCTTGACTGGCTGCACCCTGACTGAGTGGCAGCAGAGACTGAAAGGCCCTCATCACATAGGGTACTCAATGTGGGGGACCTGGTTTGGGTAAGGAACTATGGGGCAGGTCACCCATGGATTCCAGGGATCGTGGTTGAAAAAACTGGGCCTCTATCGTACATCGTGGGGGTGGAGGGGGATCGACACATCAGGCGGCACATTGACCAGCTCAGAGGAAGGGCCCCTGAGTGCACCACTCATGGCCAACTGGACAGCCACACCCCAGAGGAGGCCAGACCAACTGAGAACGGCACGGTCCCTGAACCAGAGGAGGATGGCCTTCTGCAGCTGGCCCTGCAGCAGCAGCAGGGCATCATCGGAGATGGGAATCCAGCGGCCGGACTCAACCCAGCACAGGAGCACCACGAGCCAGACATTCAAGGCCAGGGTGACACCACACCCAGATGGTCCACCAGGCCCCATAGGATACCAGCGTACTTAGTGGACTATGTTTACAAGTGACCACCAATTCGCTGCATGTGTAGTATCACACATTGTATATAGTTATGTATGTACATAGTTGTAGGATGGTTCTTCTCTAAGGGGGGAGGGGTGTTATGTTTCCAGGTGCAGGCATCTGCATAGCAGCAGCCACTAGGGGGCATTGGCCTGGACGGTTTGGCGGGAAACCTAGTTTTGGCGGGAAACCTAGGGCCAAACCCATTGGCTGGCCACCTACCTGGCCAGGTATTTAAGGAGGCCAGGTAGCCCTTGTTCGGCAGTACAGACCCTCCCACACAATAAAGAGCTGAACATGTACTCCGGCTGGCGTCTCTTCCTTGCGTCGGACCCACTACATTACACCAGAGATCTCTTCAAGAAAATTGGAGAGATGAAGGGAACGTTTCATGCAAAAATGGGCATGATAACGGACCAAAATGGCAGGGACCTAACAGAGGCAGAAGAGATTAAGAAGAGGTGGCAAAATTACACAGAAGAACTATACAAGAACGAGCTTAACATCCCAGATAACCATGATGAGGTGGTCACTGACCTCGAGCCAGACATCCTAGAATGTGAAGTGAAATGGGCCTTAGAAAAGCTGAGCAACAACAAAGCTAGTGGAGGTGACAGTATTCCAGCTGAGCTATTCAAAATCTTAAAAGACGATGCAGTAAAAGTGTTACACTCAATTTGCCAGCAAATTTGGAAAACTCAACAGTGGCCACAGGATTGGAAAAGATCAGTTTACATTCCAATTCCAAAGAAAGGCAGTGCCAAAGAATGTTCAAACTATCACACCATTGCACTCATTTCACATGCTAGTAAAGTTATGCTTAAAATCCTACAAGCTAGACTCCAGCAGTATGTGGATCGAGAACTACCAGAAGTACAGGCAGGATTTTGAAGAGGCAGAGGAATTAGAGATCAAATTGCCAACATACGCTGGATCATGGAGAAAGGTAGGGAGTAGAAAAACATCTACTTCTGCTTCATTGACTATGCTAAAGCATTTGATTGTGTGGATCACAACAAACTGTGGCAAGTTCTTAAAGAGATGGGAGTACCAGACCATCTTATTTCTGTCTTGAGAAACCTATATGCAGGTCAAGAAGCAACAGTGAGAACTGGACACGCAACCACTGACTGGTTCAAAATTGGGAAAGGAGTACGGCAAGGCTTTATACTGTCACCCTGCCTGTTTAACTTATATGCAGAGCACATCATGGGAAAGGCAGGGCTAGATGAATCAAAAGTTGGAATTAAGATTGCTGGGAGAAATATGAACAACCTAAGATATGCAGATGATACCACTCTAATGGCAGAAAGTGAAAAAGAACTAAAGAGCCTCTTGTTGCGGGTGAAGAAGGAGAGTGCAAAACTTGGGTTGAAACTTAACATTAAGAAAACCAAGATCACGGCATCTGGCCCTCTCAATTCCTGGCAAATAGATGGGGAAGAAATGGAGGTAGTGACAGATTTTATTTTCCTGGGCTCCAAGATCACTGCAGATGGGGACTGTAGTCAAGAAATTAAAAGACGCTTGCTCCTTGGGAGGAAAGCCATGGCAAATCTAGACAGCACACTAAAAAGCAGAGACATCACCCTGTCAACAAAAGTGCGTATAGTCAAGGCTATGGTCTTCCCAGTTGCAATGTATGGCAGTGAAAGTTGGACCATAAGAAAGGCTGAGCGCCAAAGAATGGAAGCCTTTGAACTATGGTGCTGGAGAAGACTCCTGTGAGTCCCTTGGACTGTAAGGCGATCAAACCGGTCAGTCCTAGAGGAGATCAACCCTGACTGCTCTTTATAAGGCCAGATCCTGAAGTTAAAACTCAAATACTTTGGCCACTTAATGAGAAGGAAGGACTCTCTGGAGAAGAGCCTAATGCTGGGAAAGATTGAGGGCAAGAGAAGAAGGGGACGACAGAGAATGAGGTGGCTGGATGGAGTCACTGAAGCAGTAGGCGTGAGCTTAAATGGACTCCAGCAGATGGTAGAGGACAGGAAGGCCTGGAGGAACGTTGTCCATGGGGTCGTGATGGGTCAGACACGAGTTCGCAGCTAACAACAACAGTGTTAAGAACCAGGCTAACACCTGGTTGAGCCCAAGGACTGGATAAATAAATACCACTACCTTTGTTTTCATTAAAAAAAACACCAATGTTAATTTTCTTTAAAAAAAAAATCCAAGCTATATTTTTGCTCCTTACGTCCGCATAAAACTTTCCCTAATTTACACAAGCTAACCTCATAAGTTATTCTCTTCCCAAATGGATATTGTATCTTGATGATCTTGCAGAAACGCATGGCTGATTTTCGGTCACTACCTGTAGTTGGAAAAACACTGGAGATAAGAAAATTTATATAAGAAAGTCAATAAAGAACATTATGCAGCAGAAAAGGGGAAGATGATGTGAAAACACACCCTACCTGATATGTATGAAATTTCTGTTTCCTTTACAAGGAAATATTCAGACATTTACTGGCCCTGCCATCCACAATTAAAATTATCGGGCCATTGAAAGACAGAGATGGAAACAGGCACTGGAAGGAAACTGCCTGTAGCTAACTACAGACCCTTTCAAGCAGACCCGGAGGATGCATTTTCTTCTTTGCTGCAATTCATCTATTGTCCTGATCAACTAATTAGGAGCAACTTTAAACTCCCAGCCATTCTTTGCTCCTGAATTGACTGGCAAACAAGAGAACTGCACTGGATACAGGATGCTGTCCAAACATATATAGCTGTATAGTACATATTCTAGTAATATAATCTTTCCTTCTTTACTTGCATACAGTAATTGGCTTCCATAGTTTGCTATGGCACTTGAAAGGTCATTTCCATTGAATGAGTATTGATTTATTTACTTTTTTCCCCCTGTTCCACATTTTTAAATAGCTACAGGATTTTCAAAGTTTGTTATTTGTCCTTGGAAAGGTCCCAACATCACCCGGAATTCAAGATTTGAAAATAATTCCAAAACTTTAAAAATTTGAATACAGGACCATGAAGAATAAGAGAAGCGAATCTTTTACAATCAAGGTGTAGGGCCAATAAACTTCCAGTCACTAAAAATGGAACAAAAAAATACCTTAACAGATTATTAAAAAAAAAAACATAGAAGAAGCCTTTCAATTTTTGGGGAGGGGAGGAGGGGGTAGATTTTCATAATGGACCACTATCACAGAGATCTCTGCTCTTATGCCCTCCAAGCAGGCCTTGGGGGTAGGACATCAAGAGCAAGTAATCTTGAAGATATCCAGGCGTGAGCCATGTAGGGCAGTGGTCCCCAACCTTTCTGGCTTTGTGGACTGGCAGCAGCAGAGGTGGGAGAGGTGGTGGTGGTGGGAGAGAGAATGGTTCTGTGTGAGTGGTGGGTGCAGTTTCATTTGTGCCAACAGTGGGCACAAACACCTGCTGTTCTCACAAATGGAGCTTCGCACAGGTATGCACTCACCTGCCGCTCACACAACCCATTTCTGAACGGGCCACAGTCTGGTACCAGGCTGCAGAGGATACTAACAGTCCATAAGTGGACTGGCAGCCAATGCAACTTCCAGAGTAAGGATTTGCAAGGGCAAATTTAGGTGCATCTGTCATAGAATCCCTAGGTTAGAAATTAGTCTTTAAAAAAAAGTTTTATTGGTTTTTCAGTTAAAATCTACATATTTAGAAAGCATCATGACTGGGTAATCAGAGATTCAGTAACAGAGTTTTCAGTACATAATTCAGATTACATTATCAAAACATCCCTCTCAATTTCCCTTAACATTTCATACAAGCAGTTTAAACTAATAAATTTCTAGAGATAGCATGGTCAATTTAAAAATTTGTCAATTCAATTTCATTGAGATATATCTATGTCCTGTTATTAAAGTTTATCTAATTTTAATTTTAATTATATTATTCAAATTTAGCCTTTAACATCCCAAATAATATTCACAACCCGAATTTCCCTTATTTCATTACAGCAAATACTATAGCATCTAACATGTACACAGTGGCTGAGTAGCTATGTTCTACCTAATAAACATCGCCTGTTTCACATCCTAATACATCACACATTACTAACAGGACCACAGCCTATGTTTATCAATCTAGAACAGGGGTTGGCAACCAGAAAAAGGAAAAGAGCCACTCAGAACCGGTTCCATCACACAAACAAAAAAGTGGGAGCCGCAAAAAGTGCGTGTGCGTGCGTCCACACATGCGCATGCGCAAAAAACTTTTGCTCATGCGCAAAAAACTTTTGCACATGCGCAAAAAACTTTTGCACATGCGCAAAAAACTTTTGCACATGCGCAAAAAACATGGGAGGCACCTGCGTGGTGACGGGTCTCCCCTTTGGAGAGGTGCGCGCGCACCTCCTCCCGAATGGAGTTCTCGGCACTAGTGGCTTTTGTAAAGCAGGAATTGCTTCCAGCGGAGTCTTTTCCCTCTATTTTTTTTTTACAATAAGTTTCTCCTCCCTCTCCCCTCCCTCAAAAATAGAGGGACCCGGTCCGAAGCACTAATTAGAAACATCATTTGAGCAATAAACTTAAACACTTTTGAGCAAATAATGCCTGCAGAAAAGAGAGGGTGTGAGCCAGGAAGCTGGTCCTCGCCTACAGCGGCCAGGCCCCGGTGGCTTTTAAAAGCCCGAGGCCTCGCCGGGAACGGAATTTTTAAGGGAGGGCTGTGAGAGAGAAAATGGAGGATTTTCACCTGGAGGTTGCGGGGGATCTGGCAGCTTTCCAAACGCGGCACCATTGTCCGTTCGGGAGGAGGTGCACACGCAGCTCTCCTGCGCGCGCAGCTCTCCAAACCTTTGGAGAGGTGCGCGTGCACCTCCGCCCGAACAGCGGTTTGGAGACCTGCTGGTGCCGGTTTAGAAAGCTGTTGCAGGCCGCAGCAGCTTTCTAAACCAGCACCAGCAGGTCTCCAAACCGCACCTCCGCTCAAACACCAGCAGGTCTCCAAACGGGTGTTCGGGCGGAGGTGTGTGCGCACCTCTGCCCGAACAGCGGTTTGGAGACCTGCTGGTGCCAGTTTAGTTCTATCTAGTTCTATCTCATAAACATTTTCTATTTTAGATCCTGGTAGATCACTGATTACTAAAAGAATAACCTTTAATGGTTGTCTAAGAACTCATTTTTTAAATTTAACTTGGGCTTTCTTTTTTTGCCAATCAGGTTTCCAGACCAACGCCTTTGAATTGCCAGATAGGTCTCCCTTCGCTCCAATACATATTATTTGAATTGAAGGAGGCCATCTAGCCATCAGTGGTCCACAAAAACCAAACCATTTGTAATCATTATGTTGTTTCCCTGTTAGTTCTAGTCTCTGTATTTGCTCTAAAAACTTTATCTTCAGTTCGGTCCAGATTCCTCTTCCGTCTGGGTTCATCTGCTTTAAATAGAGAGTCTTATCCAATTTTGTAATTAATGCTTGGCTATCCAGGCTTTCAGAAAACTGTCTTTGTTGATCTTCCATGTCCTCTATGTTAACATCACTATTGTTATGTACTGGGTTTTTGGTACCTCACCACGTGCGTTGCTGGAGAGTTAACGGCTCTCCAACAACCCAGACAGGACGTCTCCAGTCCTGCAATTGGTCAACCTTGGGCGGCAAGCATGGGTTCAATCTGATTGGTTGCTACCAGAGGGTTTGGCTATATATTGTGGTGGGGTGCACCCCAAATCCCCAGTACAGTTCCAGCTTAAATAAAAGATTGAGTTTCTCTGTACTCAGCTGTGTGTCTTCATTCCTGCTCACCAGAGCCCACGACATACAGTAATAACTATCTTGCACATTAAGTTTTCCCATAGTATGTTGTTGGTCCTTAAGGTTATTTACCATAGTGATAGTTCCTTGTACTTTTAAAGTTGTTGGTTCTTTGGATACTTGTTGCTTATATTCCTCTGTCTCAATAGTAATATTTTCCAATTTTATTATATTCTGAACTGTGAATTCTTTAGTTGCAGTTTGGGTTTCAATTTGTGACCTAAGGTTGGCATGCAAATGATTAAATCTGGAGATAGACATCTCAGTGACTCTGTAGATTGTTTCAACTATTAGGTTATAATCAAGCAAGGTTTGTAGCTGATCCTTCTCCATTTTGTAATAATTATAAATAGTCCTTGGTGGAGGTTATTTTTCACACAAAAATCAGTAAGAGTCCACCTCCACAAGTCTAAGCCAAATTCATCTCCAGCTGTTTCAGGTTTTTATTTTAATGCCAAGGTCATTTCAGACATTTTTTAAATAGAAATTAGTCTTAAAAAGGGGAGCATGACCTGATCCATAGACCATCACCAATGGTCCATTTATTTGTTTTGAAAGACCTTCATAGTAACAGCCTGTATTTGCTCTCCCCAGTCAGATCCTAATTACCTCCAGGATTGGATCAGGACCTGTACCAATTCATTTGTCTGGCTTGTCTGGCAGAGAGGTGCAGCTGGATATCATTTGCATATTGATACTACTTCACCCAACACCAAACAATGTTTTCACCCAGCAGTTTGTAAATTTTAAATAGTAAGACAGCAAAGACAAAGAAGGATCACTTGTTCCTCTAAAGGAGAGATGATTGATGATGATGATGATGATATCACTTTCTGGTTCAAGTGAATGAACAGAGCCATTTGGAGCCATTGGCTTAGAGATGAAAAGAAGCATGGAAGATGAAAGAAAGGACCGTTCTTAGCATTACCCTGTTTTTCAAGCATCTCCTGCAGCACTGAAAGCCAAAAATTGCTGATTTTCTAATGTGGAGCAAATGTTTGGTAGGCTACCCAGATGGCCTCAGAAAAATCATTTTATGGAAGGGAGAAAGTAAGATGCCCTAGAAAATAAAATGTGGACAAGAGTATTTGTCTTACAGCCGTGGTTGTCAGAATGGATTAATGTTGAAGCTGACAGAAGGAATATGAGGTGATTAGAAAAATGGAAATCTCATGCACTCAATACTAGAATTTATTTATTTATCAAATTTATATAGCCACCTAGCTCACAAATAAATGACTCTGGGTAGCAGACAACATTTAAACAGTACCACAAATATATAAAAACATATACACAAATATATAAAACAACAAATATTTAAAAACAACCACTATTAAATTATAAAATTACACACACACACACACACAGACACACCGTCAGGCACAAGAGAGAGTAGATAGTAACATTGTAAAATGTATTTGGTTTCCCAGGACTCCTGACATAGCCAGATCTTGAGGACTTACAGAACATTAACAGGGATGCAGCTAACCTTACTTTTGGGAGGTGTGGGGGAGAAGAATGTTCCACTAGCACAGGATGAGGAATTCTGGGAGTTGAAGTCCACAAGTCATAAAAGGGCGAAGTTTGAAGACCCCTGTACTAAAGCAATGTTCCCCTAGAGAGTTCTACTCTGGTATTCAGCTCACTCCCTGGTATTTAGGATGCTGCTTATAAACATTATGTGCTTAGAGTTCAAAGCATTGTTAGAGACCCCACACATCCACTTTATGGTCTATTTCTGTTGCTCCCCTCTGGGAGGAGGTTTTGAAGTATTTCTAACAGGACAACCCGATTCTATAGTAGCTTTGTTCCCTATGCTATCCGTCTGGTAAACTCACAAGATTCATTTTTCTTGCCATTCACATGTATACATAACCCCAACTAGACTGTTGTTTCTCTATGTCATATAACATATGTGGTTATATGCATAATTCTGTATTTATTTATTTTTGTCATATTTATGTAGTATATATCAGAGGCGGTGACCCTTTGAGAGCTGTATGCAATGAAATTTCATTTTAATATATGCCAAAGTGACAATAAAAGTTATTATTCTATTATTTTATTCTATTCTGCCATGGCAGAGAAGTCCTGCCTCCTTAGACTTGCCAAATGTAGGCTTCCTAGAACATAGCACCCAAAGTATATCATCTCTGCCGGATCTAATTAGGTGGGCAGATGTAATTCGAGAGAAGCAATCCCACAGGTAACCCGATCCCATGCAATGAAAGTTTTAAAGGCTCAAACCAGTACCTTGAATTGGATCCAAAAGCAAACTGGCAACCAATGCAGCTTGTGGGGCAGAGGTGTGACATGTGCTTTTCTAGATGTAAACATAACTGTGCTGCTGCATTCTGCAACAACTGAATGAATACTCTTCAAGGGCAGCCCCATGTGCAACAGATTACAGGATCCAATCTGAAAATGACTAAAGCATGAGTGGCTGTGAGCAGGGCCCTCTAATATAGGGCAGGCACAACTGGCACACAATACAAATTTGTATAAAGGGCTTCTGTTTAAGTGTCATGGCATGAAGGTGCAGGAAGATGGGGCTCCATCTTCCACATTCGATTTTGCCCTGCTGGGGACTTTAAAAAGGGTTGAAAGTCATCCCAGAGAGGCGATGAAGAAGGAGGAGACCCTTGTTGATCACAGAGGGGTGTAGCCCTACCATTTGATCTGAGGAAGCCCTCCAAACTGGTGGGGGAAAGACTGGCCACATTCATGTCGCCAGTCAGAAGCTGCTGACAACCGAAGAAAAATTATTTTATTTATTTATTTAATACTATTTCTATACCGCCCTTCTCCCGAAGGACTCAGGGCGGTGAACAGGGCAAGAATAAAAATACAGATTACAAAAGTTAAAACAAGATTAAATAAATGCCCACATACTAAAATACATCTTTAAAACTCAATAAAATAACCATAACAACCCCCCCCAATCCCTTCATCAGGCCAGGCCAGCTTGTTCAAAAAAGTATGTTTTTAGCTCGCGGCGAAAGGAGCGAAGGTCGGGCGCCGTCCGGAGCTCAACCGGTAGCTGATTCCATAGCTCCGGGGCACCCACAGAGAAGGCTCTCCCCCTGGGGGCCACCAGTCGACATTCTCTGACCGGTGGCACCCTGAGGAGGCCCTCTCTGTGGGAACGCACAGGGCGGAGGGAAGTCGATGCCAGCAGCAGGTGTTCCCTCAGGAATAAGCACTAAGAAGCAACTTTTGAGCAACGTGGATGGAACTGGATGAGACTTTATCTTCTCTTTATGACTTTAAGACTTTTTCTTGGAAAAAACTGCCCAAAGCAAAGAATCCCCCCCCCAATGAGAGAGGGAAAGGTACTTTCCACCCCATTCCCTCAGGAGAAGAAAAGTGGTGAACTAGTAGCTTGGGGGAAAAACAGAAAAAATTACAAGATTAATTTGGAATCAATACAGATATATAGCTTTGAAATTTGGGGACTAAAAGTGCTTTTGAGGCTTTTTTAGAAAAAAAGATTTGAAAAGCTTGCAATATAAGTTTGGATTTAAAAAGCGGGAAGATGTCATCAACGTCATCTAGTGGTGAACCATGGCACTACAATCTATTATGCTTAAAGGAAACTTGGCTTGAAGCCAAGACTTAGATAAGACTTTTGTTGTCCTTGGAAACTTTCACTTTTGAATACTGCAGCTGGGAAAAGGGGAAAAAAACCCTTTTGGGCTGCTTATCTGTCTGGCAGAGATGATAAATTATTTTGAAACTGGCCTGCCTGGATACAAATACTAACTGGGTTTTAGAGCTGTGTCATGGAGCTATTTTCCTGTAGAAGAAGCATGCATTAATGATTGAGATGAAGCAATACTTTGGATTATAAACCTTTGATTGATGATTGATTGATTGATTGATTGATTATAAACCTTTCTCTCTGGACAGAAAGGATATGTTTTTCATTGGACAGAAAAACTTGAATTTTGCTTATATTTGTTTAGGGGGAGGCTTAAGGATTGACTGATAGGCTGGCTCTATAATTTGGATTCAAATGACAATGGATTGAAACTTTTTAAATCCCAAATAGATTGAACTATAAAGACCACATACAAAAATAAAATGGATGTTCCATACTTAGCCTTAAATGGTAAAAAACCATCCCTAACATTGTCTTCAAAGCCCCCAGCTTGACAAACCAACAAGAAAATGTTGATGAATCTCAGAAAGAAATTATTTCTATGTTAAAATCAATACAAGAGACAATTGACTTAGCTCATGATGAGACTAAAATTAGATAAAGAAGTTAAAAGAACAATTTTCTAATCTAAACCTATAAATTCAGAAAATGATTACAAAGAAGGTACTAGTAATCCAGAAAATAGAAGGAAAATTAGAGGAAGTGCATCCAAAAATGGAGGACCTAAAGGAAGGAAGCAATAGACAGACTCAGATAAATGAAGAATTAGAAGACATAGAGATAATATTGGAAATAGAAAATGTATCTTACCTGTCAAGATTTCAGAACACAATTGAGTATAAGAAAGAAGAGCTGATCAAAGGGAAGATAAAGCTGTCAGGAGAATTGTGGAAAATTGGAGAAGGAGGGAGGCTGTTTAATGAATAAATGGGCTGAGCATTCTTCCAAAAACACTTTAATCAAATTGTCTTTCTTATTCCAAACAATATACACAAAAATAGAGGAAGAACTACTTGATGATTCAAATGCATTGACTTGGAAAGTTAGTTGACAAAGGAAGAAAGCTAGAGTAAGACTGAAGAAAATAGAGATTTTGACCCTATTAGATGGGATATTATATTATTAAATAGATGTCTGAACATGGCTAAGAAAATAGATAATTGTTAGAAATAAAAGTATTATTTTAACTTGAAAGATAGGATTTGCATCTAAAATACTATATTTTGGTATGAGAAGGGAAATATAAAAATCCTAAGAGGTTCTGAATAAGGGAAGCTTTTGATTACCCAAATAAGCGATAGAGACACTTTGAACATTGATGGGAAATCAAAAAATTTTAAAAGCAGGAAAAACAGGATATTGATTGAACAAATGGCTTTTGAGTGCAAATGCAATTGAGATATGTTTTGGTTAGAAAAGATATTTTAAACTGACACTATTGATATTAAGTATAATATTAGAAAAATGTGATAAAGATGTTGATATTCAATTGTACATGTATTAATAGCAATAAGAATAGTATTTGCCTAGTGTGGAAAAATGTATACCACCGGAAGAAGAGAGGAAGCACTGTATGGTGTAGTACTGGATCTAGATTGAGGAAGTTAATATGGGACAATGCAACCTCATCCAGCACCAAAGATGATACAATCCTCGAACCAGCAGGGCCCCAACTCCAAAGCCACTCAGTTTTGCCAAAATTCAGTTTGCCAAGGTTCAGCTGAACCCTCACAACCTCCAGGCATTGGAATAAGATATTTATGCCATAGCTTAGCTTGCCAAATATATCATGAGGTATCATTGGCATATTGATAATACCTTACCCCATGGCAACAGATGAGCTCTCCTGGAGGCTTCATGTACGTATTAAATAGGAGAGCACAAAAACCTGCAGTTTTCCACATGGCAGAGACTGAGGGCGGGATCTCTCCTCCCCAATTACCACCCACTGGAATCGACCCGAGAGAAAGGGGGCAAACCACCACAATACTGTGCTACTCACCTCCAATCTTCTGATCTGATCCAGAAGGATATCATGTTCAATGGTACTGAAAGCTGCCAAGAGGTCAAGTATGGCAAGCATGGACATATAATCCCTACCCCACCCTTGCCAGGGGTCATGGAGAAGTGCAATCAATGCCATTTACATTTCACATATGACCTGAATCCTGACTGAAAGGTACAGAATGACTCCCTCACTCAAAGAAGAATTAGCCACTGCTAGAACCCATTCATATACCTTCCCTAGGCCACTTCAACAAACCAGGAGAGGGATAGATCTAAAGTGGTGATGCTCACAATCCTAAGAATCCTGTTCTCTTCCTCAGGTACAACAAGTTCAAACTGTTCCCAGATAACTCAGTAAGACTCCTCCCCAGGCATCTTCTTTGGGTCTCCCACAGGGCCAGTATCCAATTGGAAGGAAATCTTTGTCCAACAGATGCTGAACTAATTACTCCACACATCCCTGCAAGAAGTTCTGTGAGCCCCCTCTACCCAAAAAAGGATTATGTTACTTGGAATGGGGCTGTGGTGTGCTTATCTGCAGGCGCAATAAGGGCAGAGAAGTGCTAATGCTTTGCCATCCTTACTTTTGCAAGGTAGGCCTTAATAGCAGCTTTAACCCATGTTCAGTCAGTTCATCCTTTGTTGAGTGATGTCTAGAGGTGTCTTCTCTCATTTCATCTCCCTCACCCATGAACCACTGGGAATGACAGAATTCCCTGGAAAGACGGGGGGGGGGGGAGAGATTGCATGGGCATGATCCAATCCAATGCCTTGAATGGCCCCTTATTCCAAAGTAATAACCAAGACTTCTGATGGACTGTGCAGCAAACTGCTTTTGGAATTGTAGGATTGGAAATGTAGGATTGTAGCACTCTCCTGAATTAACTGTCCAAGTAAAAATATATCCTTCAACACACTCTTAACTTTTTACTCTTCTCAACGTTTATAAGAAATGCAAATTATGGTTAATACCAAGGATTTTTTTTAGATTGGGATATGGTAGGCATCCATTGCATTCATGGGTGGTTTATAGTCCCTATCAACTGTATTCACAGGATAAGATGCATCAAAAACAGTCAAGATGGCAGCTGCAATCGAAGCGCTGTCTGTTTTGTATGTGCGTGTCATGGTTCCGACAGATGAATCTCTTCAAAAGAACTTCGAGGCATTGTTTTCCTTAAAGAATCTTTTATTTGAGAAACAAAGTATCAGCACTATATAGTTGAAGCCAAAAACTGAATTCCCCTTCCCTGGCACAAAGTAGCAAAGCACAATTCCCTCCTCCAATTAACAGTCATAAATCACATTCCCCAATTAACTTGAAGCACCGGCTTTCTCCCCAACTCTCCAGCCTGCCAAATCTCTATCAGCTCTGGACCTAATAACCTTGGGTTCCATGGCTGAGTTATTATTGTTGTGACTAGCTGGACTCTCATCCACATTCCCCCTCCCAGCTTCAATGAACTCTAAAAGCGATAGAGAAAAAAATGGCTACATTTCCATCTGTTGTCAAAGCAAGAACATCCGATGTTAGCAGCATTGACATCATGTGCATTATGTACAGACATAAGGATATAGTTGGAACTTCAGTTACATTATTGTGGTCACCAGTTTGACTTTTCTTACCCTCTCCTGCAGAAAGCTCTGGTCCATATGCTGGTTGAAAAGAGATGCTCAAAGCTATTTGTAGACATGATTTCTCAGTTTAGAGAAGCTACATAAATAAGAGGACTTAAATTTCCATAGTTGAATGACAAAACTAAAAGCACAAAGGAAAATTAACTGCATTCCGTAAAAATCTCAAGCTTCATTTGCTGCTTGACTTTTAGGCACTTGTATTTTATTGTAGTTCTCTTTCTAAAATTCTTTTTTCTAAAATCACTTTCAGATCCCTTCGGTAGCTTATAAAACAAAACCAAGAAACCTTGACAGTTCTTGACCTTCTAAAGCAGTTACTATTTTTTTTTGCACATATAAGTAAATAAATAAATAAATAAATAAACTTCTGTATCAGCATTTATGAATAATAATTTTTATAGAATATAAAGTGCTACTTTCTATTTCAAACATACTATTGGCCTGTATCACAACTTTTGAGGTTTTGCACTATAGATTATAAAAATCTGTAAGTTTTCCATGCTATAAATATTCAAGAAGAGTTGACTTACTGGAAGTACAAAGAATAAAATCTGAATTTTAGTTTTTTAATGGTATGGCATTAAATGCAGTATTATATTTAGATAAAAAAAATTTTAAAAAAACACAAAGAGTTACTGTATCAATGTAACCCAAGTAGATTTTCTGCATGAATAATTTGGCCCTCCCATCACTCTGAATTTGACATTCCTGTTTTATGAGTTGTATTTGACTCTTTATTTTTTTCCATTAAACTCATGGTAATTTAATGGGGAATATGACAGGAAACTAGTACAATCTGTGTAGATTCCAAAGGTCTATGAAGTGAATGACAGTAAATCTACAGCCAGCCATTATGCATAATTTGTATGTGTTGGCATGATTAAACCATCTATGTCCTATTTGTAAATAGAAGGATCATACAGTTCCTCAGTAAGAATGCAACTAAATATAAATATTGCTACAGGTGAAATCCTTGTATCTTTTTAAAAATCTTCATGCTTAGCAGCAAAAGCATTATAAAAAGGGGTTTGTGTCATTAGATGCTTACTTTCATTACTTATGTACATACAAGATTCAAGATGAATTATAATTCAAGAAATCACAAGTGCAAACGAAAAAGAAACCAAGGAGAAAAATCAGTTATGAAGCTTTGGGGTACATTTAGATTATGCTACCAAGACTGGGTCCCTACAAGCCTTACCATCCCAAACTCCCATGCAGTGCTACTAAATTGAGGTCTAAGTACACTTGAGAACATCAAGTTAGGAAAAGCTGCTTAATGATTTATTGTTTGCATAGCATGGAAACCTAAATATTCCCACGGTTGAGTTGCTTAGTGTGTTGTGTGATCAAAACATAATTTAATGGAACATTTAATAAATTAAAAAAACAACAACAACAACCTTGTCCTTGTTTGAACATCTCATACTCAACCTACTTATTATTTATTTATTTATTTATTTATTTATTTATTTATTTATTTATTTAATTTGTATACTTGATTAGAAACAGAAATAACCAGGGGAGAAAATAAGAACTAGTTGACGCACTGTTTTTGTGCAAGGTCTTTACAATCCTCTGATTGCTTTTCTTAGTGCTTATTTCAAGATGACATTTAATGGTTTCTATCTCAACTATCCTATTTGGCTTTTTTTAATGGTTTGAGAATATGCCCCATGAATCTCATTCAGTTTCAGAAAATCTCATGTGCAAATAACAAAGAAATCTTCATATTCTAAGTGATTTGGAAGAAGTATTAAAAAGAGAGCTGCTTTTAAAAACTACAACTGCTGCTCTCGCTCCATATTACATAAATATCATTATATTAGTTTTATGGTATTTTCAACTACTAGGGATACACATCAACCTCAAGATTTGATTTACAGCTAGATTTCTGGGATTCAAGCAGTTGTTAAATATGTTTTATTAGAAGCTTCACAATTCAACTTGGGTTCCAAAGCCTAGCTTTCTTAGCTCACGTTGCCATTTATTGGAAAATTACAAAAGGTATTTTTAAAACAAATGGGAATCTACCATACTACAGGCAGCATCTTCCAGCATGAACTATATATCCTATAACAGGGCTTTTCAACCAGTGGTACAGATACCACCTGTGGCACATTGGCACCTGGCAGGTGGTACGTGACCATCCTAGAAAAGTGGTAGTGGAGGGAGGGAATGAGCTGAACTGGTGGCAGCACTGCACAAGCCTGAGCAAAAGATGGCTGGAGCTGCAGGGCTGTCAGGGCTCAGCGGAAGCACCAGGATCAGCGCTTCTTTGGGGCTGTCAGGGCTCAGTGGAAGTGCTAGGATCAGCGCCAGGCTCCAGATGTTGCAGCATCTCCAGGGTCTTGTGATTTACATTCAGATGCTTGGCAACTGATTCATATTTATGATGGTCACAGTGTCCTAGGGTCATGTGAAGTGACCAAAACCTGTTGCAACCACCCAGCAGATGGGGGAAATAAAAAACAAACATCTCCCACCTCACCCCCACTGCCAATCCTCAACAGATATGCTCAGAACAATGAAAACCTTGGACAGGAGGAAGAGCGCCGCTGGTTGGGCAGGCAGGTGTCTTGCTCAGCTGTGGCTTGGGGGCACTTTTTTCAGTGCCATTGTAACTTCGAACAGTCATTAAGTGAACTATTGTAAGTCGAGGACTACCTATACTTCATCACTTTTTTCCTTTTTTTTTTTTTGGTCACCAAGTTTTTGACACCTTGCTAGGTGACTGGTGGTATTCAGATGCTGCCATATCCTAAAAGTGGTACAATGGGTGAAAAGATTGAAAAGCCCTGTCCTATAACATATTTTGATCTCACAATGACCCAAAAGCTCTCTATTATTTTAAATAAAATAAAAAGATGGGGAGGCATCCCCTTTCTTTGTTTGAACCCAGTCTAGAAATCATTGTGTAAGAGGATTGGTTCTTAACTAGGACTGCTGAATCGGAATGACCACAAGGTGGCATCAGAGAGTCTAATTTTGTTACTATTTCTTGTCTCCCTTCTAAGGTTGTCCAAATTTTTGTAGCCCAAATATGACATTTCTATCCTTTCTTTCCATTCTTGCAAATCATTCTTCCTTCCACACTATATTAGTACCATTTCAGACAATGTAAAATTAAATAAAGCATAATATTTCAAGATAAAAAATCTATCAAATATAGATCAGACAAACATCCATCTTTAATTAAAATAATTTCCTTACTAACTAAACTCCAAGGCTTAAGAAATAAACTAGCAAATTTAAAATTGCTTTTTAAAAAAAGCACAAATATCTTTGAGCAGAACTTTAAATGCTTGCAACTATTGGATGTAATTTACTGGTTGAAATGTCATAGCCTGCCTCAATACAATGTCATAATATCAGCTGCCATTTTTGCACCTCCAGCTAACTGACTGAAGTGGTTCAGATGTCACTAGAGAAGGCTGATATGAATTCTCTTGATGCTGTTAATTAGAATGGAGAAAAATATTTTTAATATTAAAGATCCTCGTGTCTAACACTTTTTATCAATAAAGGAGAATATTTGTAGCTCAGGGTTGAAATGAGGGGTCCTTTTTGCTCTCTGGCCTTGATAATTTGGGTAGTATAATGTCTGCAGGAATACAACTAAGGTTGGAGAGGCCCTCATAAACACTTTTATTTCTCTCCATTCAAAACAGTCCTTAAAGTAACAAAGCATTATTGTGACACAGAGCCACAAGGATGAAAATATGCTAATAAATTTTACAAATACTTGCTCTTTTTTCTCCTCCTATTTTAAGCACAACTCTTCATTTGCCCAAACAAGAACTTGATAATACAACCAAACACTAATGCATTTATTCTCTACTTGACTTCTTATTCATTTAAATGTTAGTACATGGAGGAAATGTATGTTTCCCCATTGTGGGATTTGGGTGATCCTTGACCCATTGGGATCCCCACATCAAAATAACTTACCTTATGTCCGGCCAGAACTTGAAAATAACATTTAACGTAGCACAGTACTTAAACAAAATGATCCGGTTGAGATCTGCATATGTGGGACTGATTGGGGTAGATTGCAAGGGCGACTCTGAAATATAATGTTATTTTATTTTATCTATATCTTAAATTATTGTACATTATTACAATTTCATTTTAGATTTTATTTTATTACTATTTCATCTTAAATTGTATTTTATTTTAATTCCATTTTAAATTGTATTTTATCAAATTCCATTTTAAATTGTATTTTATCAAATTCCATTTTAAATTGCCTTTATCAAATTTTAGTAACAATTTGTTGCTGGAACTTTGCACTTTGATATGGCCCAAGGGCTAATCAATAAAGTTGTTGTTGTTGTTGATTTGGGTGATCCATTCCCAGTGACTGATTTATGAAAAAAGATGACTCACGGAGAACCATGTGAGGTTGTTTTGGCTGTCCAATAGGTGGTTCTCCTTTGGGCTCAGTGGTAGACTTCAAGCTTAAGCTCCAGGTTCCACATATTTTCCAAGAATGTGCACAGCCATATTTATGGGCAAGATCCATGCAATGAGTCTTGCCCATTTATAGAAATTCTTGCCACCCCAAGTAAGAGATCTTGGGGTTAATGGCTAAAAAAAGCATGTACCAAAGAATTAAGAAAATAATTTGGCCAGGAAGATTAGATGGCTTTGTACCTTAGCTCTCTTTCTCCATTGAAAAAGCAGATATCCAATTCTACTAGCTGAAGAATTCCAAATACATTTGCTTAACAAATGGACTGTTCCACATAACTTTTTCAATCTGGGCATTTATTCAATCCCTTTGACTTCTTTTTTCTTTTTCTTTTTTAAAGTTTCAACAAAAGATCTTTCAAAGCAGGGTTTATATCATTTTTACTAGAACTACTTCCTTAGATTTAAGTGCTATGTAGGCTTTGAAAATCTTCCTTTTTAAGGAAGCGAATAGTGATCCAGCTTTAGTTTGCTGTATTACCTCTAGTTTATTTCTTCTGTTGTCTCTGGATTTTCTGATACCCACAGCTGTGCTAAGACTGATTCCCTGACTGGAGAAGCAAAAGAAAGCAGCTAAATCATTCAGACTTTCTCTGCCTATCCTCTTTCATTTCACTTGGCTGTCTCTATCTGAGCTGAGATGCAGTCAATTTAACACTGCTCAGTGATGGCAAGGCATGAAGGTTTTCAGTATTTCTTGGCTCCCATTGGGTGGTCATCCAGAATTATTCAGCCTACTTTGTGCTTGGGAGTGATTTTATATACCAGAAGCCTGCAAGTATCTGCCTGACATCTGAGCAATGTATTTGGGCAGACAATAAGAACGAGCCTCGTTGCTCACCTGCAGCATCTCATACCAAATCCAAAACATAATTTCTCCAAACTTCCCTACCTTCTGCTGGAGAGAAATGGGGTAAGGTGCTTTCCAGGGTCAGCTCCTCTTATTTTATGACATTCCCGAGCTTTGGAAGAGTGATGTGGTTACCAAGGAAACCACATAGAAGTGTACAGGGCTGCCACTTCCCTAAGTGTGGAAAATGCCAGCAATCCACAACCAAGCTTATCTGGCTGGCACATTGCCAATTAGTGGCAGCTTGACTATGTGGTGGACAAGACAAAAGAACATGATGTAAAGAGGAAGGTGTGTGTCCCTCTCTGTGTGTGTATGTATGTGTGTGTTTGTGTCTGTGTATCTATATGAATGTGCGTGTGTGATTCAAAACAGCAGCCTCGACATCTGCTTCCATTAGGAGCTTCTTGGTTTTAGGGCAGCAGCCACAAAGTTAGGCACTCTCAGGAAAACCTCTCCACTGTCTATTGTTGTCCATTCACCTGAAGGTAAGAACGAAGGACAGCCAGATGTGCTGCCTTTTTTTAATGACTCCATTATGAGAATTCTATTAAGGCTAGCAATGTGCAATAATCAATTTGAAATCACAGTTTGATCAGTTAATGCACCTTTGGTCAATGTCTCATGGCAATTTAAATCAGTAAGGATAGCTTGTTAAAAATATATTATTAATTTTTGCCTTTCGCCATACACCTTGCAGCAACCATCACAGATATGCATGGTCAGTACATTTATATAGGTTTTCATCACTCAGAAGAGAGAGAGAGTGATTCTTAATCCTGAAACAGTTCAGAGATCTTGGATCACAAAGAAGTAGAATTGGATATGTCTAATTTAATGAAAAGAAGTAGTAGGAGTGACATAATGGCAGTGTTCCAGTATCTCAGGGGTTGCCACAAAGAAGAGGGAGTCAAGCTATTCTCCAAAGCACCCGAAGGCAAGACAAGAAGCAATGGATAGAAACTAATCAAGGAGAGAAGCAACCTGGAACTAAGGAGAAACTTCCTGACAGTTAAAACAATTAATCAGTGGAACAACCTGCCTCCAGAACTGGAAGTTTTTAAGAAGAGACTGGAGAATCATTTGTCTGAAATGATATACGGTTTCCTGCCTGAGGAGGGGGTTGGTCTAGAAGACCTCCACGTTTCCTTCCAACTCTGTTATTCTATTCTATTCTATTCTATTCTATTCTGTTCTATTCTGTTCCGTTCCGTTCCGTTCCATTCCATTCCATTCCATTCCATTCCATTCCATTCCATTCCATTCCATTCTATTCTATTCTATTCTATTCTATTCTATTCTATTCTATTCTATTCTATTCTATTCTATTCTATTCTATTCTATTCCTGCCAAATAAGAAGTGGGAAGTAATACTGGGATGCAGAATCTGGCTTGTAAAACAGAAAGGCTTCCTTTGTTAAGCCAACCAAACAACCAGTCCCAATCTGGTGACCTTCAGAAGCTGGCCTGTAACTTTCAAATTCCTACCTACCATGGGAGTGCCCAACACCAACTCCAGTAATGTAGCTAGAGTCCAGCCTGTTTTGCACTAAACACTCTTAGAAAAATCACCACCTCTGAACTTCAACTTTTCACTGGCATTTTAATTATTATAAGAGCATACAGAGCATAAGAATATTTCAGGATTGTTATAAGCATGTCTAGATAATATCAGCCTGTTATATTCTCAAACAATCAAGGTATATATTGTATTATAAATGGGTATGCTTTGAATGATCTTAAATGTGCGATAAGTGATATTGTTTAAGCGGCTAAAATGCCATGCCTGAATTCCTTGACCATTATTAATTCTCACATTCATCTTAAATGTTAGATGCTTAGAGTGACCATAAGCAGAATAACTCTGCAGCAAGGGGTTCATGTCAGAGGAAAAATGAGGGGACTGTTTCTTTATCCACAGACAAGTCAAGTTTCTCAATACAAATTTTAAAAGTAGCAGGATCATGTGAAGATCCAATATAGGTCAAAAGATGTTTCAGTCTTTATGAATAATTTAATGTTTCTTTCTTAAGTCTAATATAGCAATTGTGTACACATGGTTTTTTTTAATACTCACTTTTCTCATTTTGTTTTTAAGGTGCAGTTAGGTCCATCACAGGAAGAATGAAAGAAAACATAAAAAAAAAATCACTGTGTGGAGTATCAGAATCCCTGACTGTATTTCTTACGTATGGTTTCCACTCTGAGAGAATTCAACGAGTTTGAAAGAAACTTCCTCATTTTGTACTGAAAATGTATAGCTGGTGCCCTCAGGACATTACTGTATTAGGTTTATTAAGATACTCGTCTTCCGTGTGAGCTGACCAAATTCTATTGAGATAATTGGAAGACTAGAGTTAAGTCCCTGTTCCTCCCTCCTTATCAACATCTATGACCACCTTTTGTATGAATTTTAAGGTGTATTCTCCCACAGCTGAATCTCACCTTGGATCTTTATTGAAAAGAAGAGCTCAAAAGAGAAAGAGAGAGAGAAACGCAAGTGTTTCATTCAAAGGTGGGGAAGTTTATTTCAAGCCCTCGTAACACAAGAATATTTTTCAGGAGGAGGAGGAAAAAAATAAAATAAATAAAAAAGCAAATATTCCTAAAAAGGGAAAGTGATTATCTTGCTGCCAGTGGTGTTACCTGGCAAAGTAATTAGGAGTGATTATTTACAACCTTGCTACTGTTATTAAGGTTGTTTTGCATCTGTTCGGTGCACGCTCAGAAAACAGAGGGGAACATCTGTTTTTATCCTAGTCAAATGCAAAATTTTCCAGGCGGAAATCTCCCTACTGTTTCCATGGGCTTTAATTATGTCTGCCTCTGTACCCGGGGTCATCTACCCTCCTGCAGACAAAGAGAAGCTTGGGCTTGGCTGGGAGCAATCAATATAACCTGGTGCCGTTCCACTTGCCTTTCTTCTACCTTAGATCCTCTGCTCACCAGGGTAAGGTACAAGTGATGTGGAGATGTCACCTCCACTTTCTGGAGACAGGCAAGGCACAGCAGAGGAAAGGAAAAGACACCACAAAGGAATGGGAGAGAAGCGCTGTAATCAAGGCCTTATCTCGGCTGACAAGAGAAAATGTACAAGGGGAAAGCAGGCTCCTTGTGAATGAAGAGGTAGCCCGCAGGGCCTTGTCAATTCCACTCACCCATAAAATCCCTATAGAAATCTGTCAGAGAAATTTAGCCAATGCTGGAAGGAAGCTTTACAGTGGTCTCTCTCTGACACTTTCCGGTTTGCATCTCAGGATCAATGCTGTCCTTAAAGTGAGGTCATTAGGTAGGGGAAAGGGGAAAGAGGCGGTCTGGATGGTGGAATAACTGAAAGGGGAAAAAGGTCCTTCGCTAAAACCTCAGAGCTCAAGGAATGATTGTCTTGAATTCCTCACTATGCAGCCCTGGTGATCCTTTCTCTGATAATTAGATTAATAGTTGTTTCTGAAGGATGGCTTTCTGCAATGAGAATTAATTTATTTGCATATATCAGCTATGTGTGTTTTACTGATAAAATAGCTTAATTTTGTTTGTCTTTTGTGAAACTGGTCTGTCTCCCAATGAAGAGCTGAAACCTCTAGAAACACATCTTTATGCATGATAAATTGTGCTACAAAAATTATTTTATTCACCTTCCACTCCCTCTTTTTGCCTTTCTAATTGCCAGTAAACATCAGCCCTTTAGGGTAGACCCAGGCTAGGGAACCAAAGTCATGCAGACTAATACTACTTCCATTATAAGATTATAGTCACAGAATCTTGCAATTATGCATGTACTTCCCCTTTCCCTCCCCTTAGCTCAAGAGAGAACTAAGCAGAGTCTTGGCTGATATAATTTCTCAGGCTTCAGTTCCGCCCCAGATTCAGATTTCTTTTATCTGACCATTGTCTTGGTAGCAGCTCTTCTTCTTGTTCCTCGAGGTCATTCTTTCTATGCATTTAAAAAAAAGGCAGCACAAAGTATCACTCTTGGTGATACAAGCCAGGACTGGTTGTGTTGTGAAAGGTATATAGCATAAGGCTTATTCAATTGCACCTAAGAAGTAAGAGTTGAGATTAGTGGAGATGAGGAGGAATGCGTACAGCCGGTCTTTTCTCCCCACCAACTTTCCACAAGTTTTAGAATGTCAGAATTCTAAAATTACAGAAAGCTAGCATAGAGTCTAGCATTGTCTCCTTTGTAGACAATAGCCCAGAGGTCCCCAACATTTTGGGCACCAGGGACCGGTTCTGTGGAGAGAGGTTTTTCCATGGACTGGAGGGGGTGTGGTTTTGTGTGCTGTCTGCATCCCATGGATGGGGCTTTGCATGTTTGTGCAGACTGGTTGCTGGCATGCCGCAGCCCGGTACTGGTTCACGGATCAGGGATTGGGGACCCCTGTAATAGCCCATTATGTCTAGAAACATTGCAAGAGGAGAACTTTGCAACAAAGAATGACTGCATAAGGCAATGTTTTGGCCCTTTGGTAATAAAGTTATCAAAAGAGATGTTGTCCTTTTTCTCATTTGTAGGGAGTGGAGGTGGGGATCAATTAAAGGGGAAGAAGGGGAAGGCTTTTTAGAGGTGCCCTGGTCCTATCCGTAGCCTTAAAATAATTTAATCCCAGAAAATGGATCAAAAACACATTGTTGAAATGCAGTAATTTTGCCCCATAATTTCATCAGCACAATTTCAAAGTTGCAAGGAGAGGAGACAGAAAGCAAGATCCTGACACTCATTCTTGAAATAGGCATTGGCGGCGGGGAAGGGGTTTCCGGATTTTCTCTTCATTTTTAAAATAAGATACAAAATTAAGAGTCTTTTAAAAAAATTATTCTGGCATACATTCCTCATCTAGGATACTCATTATAGGGTTTTTTAATAGCTTAAACAATGTTGTTCCATCTTCTTTTCAGTTCTGGCTTGAATAGCTCCCTTTTCCTTCATAATCAATACCTTGGAATTTGGGTGACGTGTGCATTTTTTTAAAGTACAAATTTAGATGCAGAAATGCTCCTTTTTGTTTGTTTGCTTGTTTCTCTGCCCATTAACACTTTCAGCCTAAACATAGATGACACTCAAGTTTACTATAACAGAGAGTAATATTAATGAAAGTAGATTGAACAAGAAATAAAAGATTCACGATGTTACATTTATTTGTCGATAAGGGCATTGATGGACTTGTCAGTGTTTTATCCACTTTATGGCCTCTCATTTATCCATTGGAACTTTTATAATGTATTGGGGAATATGCTGTATGTTTCCTATATGACATCTTTACATAAAACTAAAGTGGCTTAACACATTATATGGGGATTCCTCTGAAGTTCATTCAAAAATTTCAACTCCTGCAAACTGTAGCTGCAAGAATTCACACTGATGCAGCCTGATGGCATAACATTTAATTCATCTTTATTATCCATCTCTATAACTCTCCAAATGAATGCCTTCATGTTGAACCAATGAGTGGAGAATAAGTTATTTTATTTGAAATTTTAATAGCTTTTTCATTCTCTCTCTCTCTCCCCCCCCATCTCTCTTTACATATATCCTATGATGTTCCTTCTATTTGTTAATTTTCTCACAACTGAAGCTCTAAAGACTGAACACAATCAAATCCATTTCTAAATCAGTTCTTTAATATGCACTAAGGAAAATTTTATTTTGGGCACCATTGCACAACTGCTCCTTCTTTCAAAAAGAATATTCCAAATATATTGGGTAAATGTGTCAATATTTTTTATAAAGTAATTAGTACAAACTATATAAAACATATGAACAATAGGATAAAATGGGAAGGATGAAGAAAATAATGAAGAGTGCCGAAGTAACAGAATAACAGAGTTGGAAGCTACTGTACCTTAGAGATCTTCTAGTCCAACCTTCTGCTCAAGCAGAAGACCTATACCTTTTCAGACTCTTAAAAACCTCAAGAGTTGGAGCAGCCACAATTTCTGGAGGCGAGTCATTCCACTGATTTATAGTTCTAGCTATCAGGGAATTTATCCTTAGTTCTAGGTTGCTTCTCTAAGGCATGACAATCAACCCACTCATCCAAAGGACATTTTTGGAGACAGGATTTCAGAGTAATAACTTGCAAATGTTTCAGCAAAATTCTTAGTTGATGGAATTTGAACAACAGGATGCTGGCTGGTGAGAAAATGTCCTGATTAGAAATTCTAATGTGAGTATGCTTGGAGTGAAAGTAGATTTGGATTTTGCTATGGTCAGACTATGCCAAAATTGATTGGTACCATGCTTACATTTGCACAGAATATAGTACTGTTTGTGATATGAGTATGACTATCTGTATTTTGTATCTTATGAAAAAGCATTATGATTTATCCAAACCATGATAAGCAGCCCAATGGCCCAATTATGTATAAACTCACTGGATGATAACCACAACATATGGAAGATTATAACCTGGACTGTGAGAGGCATTAGTGATTAAAAATCATGAATTAACAAATGAAAGAAAGAAAATAGAAATATGCATGGCTATGAAATGGAGAGAAGGGAGATGAATGTAACAGAACCATAGTCTGATCTTGTGAAGTGGAGGTGGTGCAAGGAATGAAGATGTCAATTTAATTATGAATGAAAAGGATAAAATAACTATCAGAAAGTATGTATTACTATCACCTGAGCTATTGTGAGCAATGAATGTTTGTTGAAAGAAGCAAAATGTGTGCATGTAAGAGCTCACTTTGTTATCTGGAAGAGAAAAATGTGAGGAGAAAGAAAAATAAGTTGAATCCAGAGGAAATGGATCGTTCACAAAGAGTATGTGTTAAATACAAAGAAACAGGGTCAGGAATACATGGGTACCATATAATGCATACTGAATAGAAGAATGAGTGACAGTTCAAAAGAAGTACAGCCAGTGATATAATGATATAGAAAGAATGAATTATTGATGCTCAAAACAAATACATAAGTGTGAACTGATTGAGAGGAAGAATAAGATTAAAAAAAATATGATTGGATGGAATCAACAAGAACATGAAAAAGAGACGAGAAGGGGATGCAAGGATGATTTGCAAGATAAAAAGCTATGAAGAAGTATAGTGAATGGTCTTGGGTGTTAACTAAATTTAGTTATATCTGTTTTTATTTTTTCCTTATATCATGCCTCTAATGTCTTTGGCTTACCATCTATTACTATATTTTGATGATAAAGGAGAGTATTTGTAGCTCAGGGATGAAATGAGAGAGTCCTTGGTGCTCTTGAGCTTGCTGGTTTTCTTGCAGGCATTTCATAACCCAAACTAGGTGGCCTCATCAGCGCATTTGCTATAGCCTGCATAGCATTGCTTACCCCAAAAGGAAATTGTATAACAGGTGGCTAGGAAGGTAGGTAAGTGAGTAAGAGGAGTCTGCCCAACCAGCCTGTATGCCTCTTCTGCTCTCTTCCTACTGGGAAAAAAATGCAGTGAACAAAAATGAATGAATAATAACTATTCTATAGTATGCATTGAACAGAAACAGTCTCCTGTTCCCTAATGATATATAACAGGGGTGTCAAACTCAATTTCATTGAGGGCCACATCAGCATTGCGGTTGCCCTCAGGGGGCCGGGTGGGTATGGCCAGGGTGGGCGTGGCCTACTGGGTGGGCGTGGCTAGAGTACGTATGGCCTACTGGGTGGGCATGGCCAGCTCTACATAGTTCGCATCAAGGGTGCCTATGGGGGTCTGGGCAGGAGTGGGACAATCTGAGGGTCTCTGGCAGAAGGAGGGTCTCTGGGCCAGGGCCAAGGCAGTGGGGGCCGTTCCCTCACTGTTTCCAGGATGGCTTCATGGGCCACATGAAACCACTTTGCGGGCCGCATCCGGCCCCCGGGCCTTGTGTTTGACATGTCTGATATATAATAACCTGGAACCTTGAGGTAGCTAGAATTATAGTTCCCAGAATGCTTAACTGGGAATTTTCAGAGGGTGTCAGATTGGACAAGTTTTATTTAGAAAACAGAAAAAAATGTGTGTGGGGGGGGAGGGATTATTATTCCAGCTAACTTTTCAGGAAGAAGGAAAATGGAGAACTACATTTTAGGTTTCAGAGACCCTTTACCATTCTGGATAAATGGTTGTCCAGTATGTTCTTAAAAACCTCCAGTGATAGAGCACCTACAACTTAAGCTGTCCAACTGATTAATTGTTCTCACTTATATTTATGGTGCTGCCACATAAACATCATTGGTTCACTCCAACAAATTATAAGATTCTCACTGTTAACATGAAATCAGTGGTAATAAAAATGAATAATTTAGTTAGCATTATTTTTATTTATTTATTTTATTTAGATTTATATACCGCCCTTTCCCAAAGGACTCAGGGCGGTTTACAGGGCATTTAAAAAACAGTCAATACAAACGTTAAAACAAATTAAAAGAGATTAAATAGAACCCTGAGAAAATTAAAACCCAGTTAAAATTAAAATTAAAAATATTCTCAGCCTGGGCCAGAGAGCTCGAAGAGCCAGGTCTTCAGGTCCCGGCGGAATGAACGGAGGTTGGGGGCAGTCCTAAGCTCCGCAGGCAGCTGGTTCCACAGGGCAGGCGCACCCACTGAGAAGGCCCTACTCCTGGGTGTTACCCGCTGGCAGTCTTTAACCGGCGGCACCCTGAGGAGACCCTCCCTGTGGGAGCGCACTGGACGAAGGGAACTTGATGCTGGCAGCAGGTGTTCCCTCAAATATCCCAGACCCTCGCCATTTAGGGCTTTATAGGTCATCACCAGCACCTTGAATCTCACCCGAAGGGCAACTGGAAGCCAATGCAGCTCGCGGAGTAGAGGTGTTACATGGGAGTATCGGGAGACCCCCATCACGACTCGCGCGGCCGCATTCTGCACCAGTTGAAGCCTCCGGGTGGTCCTCAAGGGCAGCCCCATGTAGAGAGCGTTGCAGTAGTCTAAACGGGAGGTCACGAGCGCATGAGTGACTGTGCGTAGGGCATCTCGGTCCAGGTAGGGTCGCAACTGGCGCACCAGGCGAACCTGGGCAAAAGCCCCCCTGGTCACAGCTCCTATATGGTCTTCAAAAGTGAGCTGCGAATCCAGGAGGACGCCCAAGTTGCGAGCCCTATCAACGGGGGTGTAACACCTCACTCCCCATCGTTAGAGATGGAATAGTCTGGTTGACCCGAGATGCCGGTATGCACAGCCACTCAGTCTTGGCAGGATTGAGACGAAGCCTGTTTCTCCCCATCCAGACCCGGACCGCTTCCAGGCAACGGGACATCATGGCGAGGGCATCGCTGGGTTGGTTTGGGGTGGAGAAAAAAGTTGGGTATCATCTAATAGCATTGATGTCACAAATATATAATCATATACTATAGATGATTAATCCTCACAGGTAGCATGCTGGTATCTTATCTGTACACTCTTTCATGAAACCAGCTGGTCATCTTGTTTCTGTGTGGCTATCTCTGGCACTATTATCGCTATTGAAATCTACGTATCAGGCCAAGGATTATTATAAACGCCTTCCACAATTTCCCCCTCCTATCACAACACACTTGTCCTCTGTTGAAATACACATTTTCACATAAATAATAGTTGAAGTTTCTGTAGAAATGTCATCAGGGAAACAGTGATAAGGGAAATAAGTAAAAATGAAAACAGTGAGAGCCCTTCAAAAGCTTCATTAGCTGTGCACACAAAATCAATATAAATACCTTTCACGTGGCTTTAACGTTCACCACAAGATGGCTCCCTGTGCACTACTTTTAACAGCCGGTTTACTCTCTCCAGGTGACCAAACTAGCTCCATGAAAGGAAAACCAGAACTATCTGCCTGTCTCAAAAACAAGCCTGGGAAACAACTTTTACATTTTAAAATTGAGGGCATCAGTCATTATGCCATTTTCTCTTTAAATATAGGTATAGCATGACAGCTAGATAACATGACTTCAGCTTTCCTGGGCAGGAAACATAATCCCAGGGTCTCGGTGCATTGATAATTTCATGCCTTGATTATTATATATGTTCAATGTGCCTTTTCAACAGCTGCATATTTCAAAAGTGAGGGATCTATGAAATGGGAGCAGAATAAACAGGTCAAGAGCCAAATATTGTTTTTATCATTTCAAGTCTTCTAAGACATTTTTATATACGGATTTGAGATGACAGCTATTTATTTCTCATTGTCAAGAAGAATGGGACTGCCTGATACAATGTGCAGGGATAATTCTAGTCTAAAGCCCTTGAATTGTTTGTTTTTTTATTATTATTTCTTAAAAAAATTAGGATGGTCTTGGTTGAAAAACTCAAAAATAATGTTTAAAATCAAGTATTCTTAAACTGCTATGCACATTTTATTTATATAAATTATTTTACCTAATGCTGGGATTTTCAGAATTAAATCTAAATGAAAATACAGTAAATATAAATGGGGATACAAAACCAAAAACAGTAGTCCTCAACTTACAACAGTTCATATAGTGACTGTTCAACATTACCACAGTCAAAGTATTGGAATTTTGGAATTTTCATCGGAAGAACTGGTTCAGCACTGTCAAAGACTCAAATGTAACTTTGGTGTGATCCAGCAAGGAATTCACAGGAGTTTGTCATGTATCATTGTATCATAACCATAGAAATGCACATTAATATTTTCTCCAGCATTTATAGCAATAGCAATAACAATAGCACTTAGACTTATATACTGCTTCATAGTGCTTTAAAGCACTCTCTAAGTGGTTTACACAGTCAGCCTATTGCCCCCCAACAATCTTGGTCCTCATTTTACCGACCTCGGAAGGATGGAAGGCTGAGACAACCTTGAGCCGGTGAGAATTGCAGCAGAATTAGCTTGCAATACTGCATTCTAACCACTGCACCACCATGGCTGTTTATCCTTCTTTGTTCACCATGCTTACAATATTGCTATTCACAACAGCAGAACAAGTAATAGGAAGTAAATCCCCAATAATCAAACTCTCCAATGGACATTTTATTTAATTGGGCAAGTGGGAAAGTGTGAAGGAGGAGTTAATCTTCAAAAACCAACAGCGAAAGGGATGCAATGGAGCTGGGGACTGATAAGAAATACTCGTTAGTTCTAAATGGAGGCCGGTTTAAGACAGGACTAGCAATATTTGGGGGACAATGATTCACCCCTAAAAGAAGCATGGCTTATGATTAGTCACTCTTCCTGTTTTTTTTTATTATTATTAAGAATATTGATTACATTAGTAAAAACTAATAAAAACTAATGCAAACTATATTTAAAGAAAAAAAAATGGAAAGGAAGAATAAAAATACAGGAAGAAAGAAGAGAAACAAAAGAATGAATGAAAGTAAAAAAGAAAAGAAATATATAAAGGAGTTTCAACCTTCATCACAACAAGTACAAATTTAGTAACTCTTTAACCCCTATATGGTTACAAAAAGATATCTCTTCATCACATATCCCATCACTTATCTGTATGCAAATTCAAAAAAACATCAACTTTTCAATCCTGGTATCAGCAAAAAGTCCATGTAGGATTGTCAGAGCTTTGCAAAAAAAAAAGTCTTCCTTTAACTTTGATCAAATAAACTAACTTCATATTCCTTCCTTTTATTTCTATCAGTCTTAATGTTTAATTCAATCAAATATTATCAGAGGATTTAATTTCCCTTTAGTTTTTCTTTTTCTTATTAGACAGATTCCTTCTAACTTTAATAAGCCTTTTTTGTGGATCCAATAAAAATATTTTCTATGTCATTCTCTTATCTTATCAATTGTATTTCTCTTTTAATTTTTAAAACTTTATTTTCAAGCCAGCTTCTTTTGTATATGTAGTAAAGCATCCTCTTTCAATTCTTTGTCTTGTCTTGTTGTTTATGGTTCCACTTTTGATTCTTCCTCTGTCCTGTCAGATAAAATTTGTTTCATGTCTATTGTTCCTTCATTAATATCTTTTGGACAAAGCCTATCCATAGAACCAGACCTTGTTACTAACAGTGTTGATATTGTAGCTACTAATTTATGACTCCATTTTTCAAAGATCTTCTTTAATATTTCCAATGTTTGTAAGTCTCAGTATTAACTGATATCAGGAACAGGCTTGTATTTTTACCCCTTTGGCTTGGAATCTTTAACCTCCTCTAATATCCAATCTCTAAATATGTGTGAGTTGGAACAAATACCTCTAATACCATTTTCTTGAGCACAGGTTCTCCTCAGGGCTGCGTCCTAAGTCTCTGTTGTTCACCCTGTTGACCCATGACTGTTGTGCTAGGTTTGCACCAAGCATATTGTGAAGTTTGCAGATGATACAACAGTAGTGGGCCTTATTCATGATGACAATGTGAATGCTTACCACAAGGAGGTTGAGGGGTTGGTGGAAGGAAAACAGCCTAGTTTTAAATACCGGAAAAACCAAAGAGATCATTGTCGATTTCAGAAAATGCAGGCACAGCCACACTTCTCTGTGCATTAATGATTCACCTGTGGAGAGGGTTACCAGCATCAAATTCCTGGGTGTGCAGCTAACGAGTAGGCTGGCTTGGTCGCTCAACAGTGAGAAACTGGTGAAGCAGCCACAGCAGCACCTGCATTTTCTGCGTCACATGAGAAAAGCACATCTTCCTTCCCCTGTCCTGACCACTTTCTACAGGGGGACGATCAAGAGCATCCTGTCATACAGCATCACAGTCTGATGTGGAAGCATCACTGCTTCAGACAGGAAGGCATTGCAGAGAGAGGTGAGGATGGCCGAAAAGATCATTGGCAGTTCCTTCCCCTCTATCCAGGACATAGCACAGAAGCATTGCTTGAGCAGAGTCCGTAAGATTATCTGGGACACTACACATCCTCTTCACAACCTGTTTTCCTTGTTACCTTCTGGGAGGAGGCTTCGTGGTATCCGTAGCAGAACATCCAGATTCAGCCATAGTTTCATTCCATACAGCATTAATCTTGTGAACTCTCAAGCTTCCTCCTTCTGTTATATATTCAAGATGGACAGTATTTAATATTTATTTGTTATGTAATGTAGGGGTGTGGGTCTATACATATGTTGTATATAGTATGGTTAGGTGTGTGTTATGTATGTGCTTCACTTTGAGAGCAGGCTACTAAATTTCATTTTTGATGTGTGTCATTGTGCCCACAGTAAAAAAATGACAATAAAGGTTATCTTATCTTATCTTATCATCTTATCTTATCTTATCTTATCTTATCTTATCTTATCTTATCTTATCTTATCTTATCTTATCTTAATAATAATAAGTAAGTTGGAAGGGACTTTGGAGGTCATCTAGTCCAACCCCCTGCTCGGGCAGGAAACCCTATACCATTTCAGGCAAATGGCTGTCCAGTCTCCTCTTAAAAACTTCCAGTGTTGGAGCATTCACTACTTCTGGATGCAGGTTGTTCCACTGGTTAATTGTTCTAACTATCAGGAAGTTTCTCCTTAGTTCTAGGTTGCTTCTCTCCTTGACTAGTTTCCATTCATTCCTTCTTGTCCTGCTTTCAGGTGCTTTGGAGAATAGCTTGACTCCCTCTTCTTTGTGGCAGCCCCTGAGATATTGGAACACTGCTATCATGTCACCCCTCACCCTTCTCTTCGTTAAACTACACATACCCAATTCCAGCAAACGTTCCTTATATGTTTTAGCCTCCAGTCCCCTAATCATCTTTGTTGCTCTTCTCTGTACTCTTTCTAGAGTCTCAACATCCTTTTTACATTGTGGTGACCAAAACTGGATGCAATATTCCAGGTGTGGCCTTATCAAGGCATTGTAAAGTGGTATTAGTACTTCACGTGATCTTGATTCTATCCCTCTGTTAATGCAGCCTAGCACTCTGTTGGCTTTTTTGGCAACTGCAGCACACTGCTGGCTCATATTGAAGTGATTGTCTACTAGGACTCTGAGATCCCTCTCACAGTTACTACTATTGAGCAAGGTACCACCTATACTATACCTGTGCATTTGATGTTTCCTGCCTAAATGTAGAACCTTACTTTTTTCACAATTGAATTTCATTTTGTTAGATAGCACCCAGTGTTCGAGTCTGTCCAGATCCTCCTGTATTTTAAGCCTATCTTCTGGAGTATTGGCTATTCCTGCCAGCTTGATGTCGTCTGCAAATTTGATGAGTTCCCCATCTATCCCCTCATCCAAATCGTTGATGAAGATGTTGAAGAGCACTGGGCCCAGAACACAGCCCTGGGGCACCCCACTACACACTTCCTTCCATGTAGATATGGTTCCATTGAGGACCACATGCTGAGTACTGCCTGTCAGCCAGCTACGAATCCATCTGGTGGTGATGCTATCTAACCCACATTTTTCTATCTTATCAAGTAGTAGGTTGTGATCTACTTTATCAAATGCCTTACTGAAGTCCAAGTAAATTATATCTACAGCATTCCTCTGGTCCACTAATCTTGTCACTTGGTCAAAGAATGTAATAAGATTTGTCTGGCATGATCTGTTTTTGACAAACCCATGTTGACTTTTAGTGATGACTTTGTTTGCATCAAGGTGTTCGCTAATTTGTTGTTTGGTTATCTTTTCCAGAATCTTCCCAAGTATTGAGGTCAGGCTGAGGTCTGTAGTTTCCTGGATCTATTTTTTTCCCTTTTTTGAAGATAAGAACTACATCAGCTCTCTTCCAGTCTTCTGGTAGTTCCCTAGCGCTCCAGGATCTTTGAAAAATATAGTTCAGTGGTTCTGAGATCACGTCTGCCAGTTCCTTGAGAACTTTGGAGTGTAATCCATCTGGTCCTGGTGATTTGAACTTGTCTAGGCTGGACAGGTGCTCACTTACCATTTTCTTGCCTATCTTAACTTGCATTTCTATTGTTTTTTATGGCACTCTTTTTGGTAGGTTGGACTGTTTTTTCCCTTTGTGTAAAGACAGATACAAAAAACGAGTTAAATAGTTCTGCTTTCTCCCTGTTGCTTGTCACCTTCTTACCATTTCCCCCCACTAATGGACCAATCATTTCCTTAACTATCTCACTTTTCAAAGTTTCCCAAGCTTCTTGAGTTGTTTTCCCCTTTAAGATTCTCATCCATGGAATTCTTCCCAAGGTCTCTCTAAGTTTATTGAAATTAGCTCTTTTAAAGTCCAAGACTCTAGTTTGGCTGTATTCTATTGCTTGTGCTTCCATAATGTTGAATTCCAATATTGCATGATCACTTCCTCCCAAGGTTCCTTTGGCTTCGACACTTTCTATCATTTCATCTCTGTTAGTGAGAATTAAATCCAATATTGCTAATTCCCTAGTTCCCTTCTCTACTTTTTGGGAGAGAAAGTTGTCTGCTAGGTTTGTCAGGAATCTGTTTCATCTTCCACTTAGTGCAAAGTTTGTCTCCCAGTTGATATCACGGTAATTAAAGTCCCCCATTACTATTGTGATGTGCTTGTTACATACCTTAGTTAGCTGACTAGCAAAAAGTTCATCTATTTCCACTGCTTGGTTGGGTGGCCTATAGTATACACTTATGGCAATGTCATTTTTTTCACCTTTTATATTGACCCAAATGCATTCAAGTTTACAGTTTTCATCATTGTGGTGCTCTATTTCTGTAGAGATAAAGTTATTTCTTATAGAGAGAGCAACTCCACCACATCTTTTGTTTAGTCTGTTTCTTTTAAATAATTTAAATCCCTCTAGCTGTGTGTTCTATTTGTGGATTTCTTCCCACCATGTTTCCGTAATGGCAACAATATCATATCCGCCCTCATTTACCTGAATTTCTAGTTCACCCTGTTTACTGTTCATACTCTGCGCATTGGTGTATAGACATTTGAGTCCTTTATAACTGGACCCTGTGTTTACTTGCTACATAACTTGTGTGGTGCCTGACTTCCCCTATTTTCTTAGATTGCCAGGGACAGTAATGTTCTGTATCAATTAACTTACTGTCCCCCTTGTTTAGTTTAAATGTTCCTCCAGAAAAGCTGTGAATTTATTGCCAAGTAACTCAGTCCCTTTCTTGGATGGATGCAGACCATCTCTTTTGAACATTTTTTCATTGGACCAGCTACAGACATCGTGACTAATATAACCAAAGCCTTCTCCTTTACACCACTCCTTTAGCCACATATTAAATTCTGCTATATGCTGGCCTTTTCCATTTTAATCCTTATACACTGGTACGACCTCTGAAAAAGTGACCCTACAGCCTATTCTGCTGAGTTCCTGCCCCAAGCTCTGGAAATCATTCTGCACACAGAGTTCATCCTTTTGGGACAGATCGTTAGTGCCAAGATGTACAATAGCATCCACATCACAGTCATTGCTGGCATTGTTGACTATTTTGAGAATACGCTTCTTGTCCCTACTGGCAGTAGCACCTGGAAGACACCTGACCTCTTCTGAAATCTCTGTATCCTTTCCTAAATTTACATTCCTTATAGTTGAATCACCAACCAGAAGGTGGCTTCTCTTTTTGGGTACCTTTCTTTTCTTGCATGACTGATGTGTAATACCTGATTTGCACTTCTCCCTGTCAAAAACAAGTTCATCTCAGACCATGGTCCCCTGCTTATTTGAGTTATCATCACAACTATCTTGACCTGTTTCCTTAATGTCCCTATTAAGGTCAGCAAGGGCACTGTATCTGTTATGCAGGGACACAGCGAAAGCTTTGGGTTTATGGTTCACAGCTGTCACCCTGCCAGATCCTTTGGTTGTCCACACTGCCCTTCTCCTGCAGGATCTTTGCGGTAGAGGGGGCTGATAGCGTGGAGGCTCAGTAGATTAGAAGGGCTGAGCTGAACATCTAATTTCTGCCTGAAGAACACAGATTACAGACCCTAGATAAATAATCTGTCCTTGTAGACTAGTGATTTGTGTACAGATAGGACATTTTCCCAGTTTGAAAAGAGTGCTGTGAAAGACAGCTACAAAACAAGTGTTGCACTGAACTAAGCCCGACATGCTGAGATGAAAGGAATCTCAGATGCACTTGCCCTGAATGTACCACCACTATGTTTGATTTTTAGTTATGTGATTTGTGTGTCGTTACGTGCGCGGGCCACTACTATGCTCCTCACCCACCTTAACTCACAGTATTGTAGCTTTTCCCAGCAGCCTCTGGCGGTTTAAAAGCAAAGGGGGTCCAATCAGCAAGGGCTTAGCTACTATGCTCCTCACCCACCTTAACTCACAGTATCTTACCTTACCTTACCTTACCTTACCTTACCTTATCTTAAACCATAAAGTGACTTATCTTTGTTATTATTTATTATTTATTATTATTTGGATTTATATACCGCCCCTCTCCCGAAGGACTCGGGGCGGTGTACAGGGCAATTAAAACACTATATACAACACATAATATACAAAAATTAAAATAAATTAAACCAAGTAGCCCTAAACAATAAAACACATTCTAAAATTTAAAATTTAAAATCTAAAATCGCAATCCCTCAGTCCAGGCCGGCAAGTTCAAACAGCCAAGTCTTCAGGTCGTGGCGAAAAGAGCGAAGGTCGGGAGCCATCCGGAGCTGAACAGGGAGCTGATTCCAGAGGGCAGGCTTGCCCACACAGAATGCTCTCCCCCTGGGGGCCGCCAGTCGACATTCCCTGACCGACGGCACCCTGAGTAGGCCCTCTCTTTGGGAGTGCACAGGATGATGGGAAGTTAACGCCGGCAAAAGTTACTCCCGTAAATAATCCGGGCCCATGCCATTTAGGGCTTTATAGGTCATCACCAGCATCTTGAATCTCACCCGAAAGACAACTGGAAGCCAATGCAGCTCGCGGAGCAGAGGTGTTACATGGGAGTATTGGGAGACCCCCATCACAACTCGTGTGGCCGCATTCTGCACCAGCTGGAGCCTCCAAGTGGTATTCAAGGGCAGCCCGATGTAGAAAGCGTTGCAGTAGTCTATCCGAGAGGTCATGAGCGCATGAGTGACTGTGCATAGGGCATCTCAGTCCAAATAGGGCCGCAACCGGTGCACCAGGCGAACCTGGGCAAAAGCCCTCCTACAATAGCTAGGAGAGACAAAAGTAATCATCTTCCCACAAGAATATATTTATTTTTATAGCTAATTCCAAAATCTTACAGTAAAAGTCAATAGTCTAAGTTTATCTGGATCCTTAATCCATTTATAACATTCTTAATTCACAATTTAGCTTTTTGCTGTGTATTTCAGATTCTTTAAAATTCCGTAGCTTGTAATTGAGTTTTCTTTTGTTCAGAATTGAAGATAAACCCACTTGATGACTTTTCAAACTTGTCATTCTGAAGCGTTCTAATAGTAGTAGTTAATGAGAACTTTCTGAAAGTGATTAGAAAGTGAGGCTTGCAATCTTAGTGTTCTTAAAATGCTCTGCCGTGGTTGCAAGCAAAATGGCTGATCCATTCCTATCCCAGTGTTCAAACTCATGGAAAACTACTGTCCTGTGGTCTGCTCAGGAGGAGCAGCTCTATGGAGCACATGTGTACAATCTCCAGTCCTCTGTTTGCTGGAGTTTTTCTGAGGAACCTATCTACTCATGGTTATTCAGTTGTTGCTGCAGTCATTAGCTCTATTTTTACAGAAACGTGATGGGAGAAAGAAAAATTAGAACCATAAAGGAAAAATAAAGGCAGCTTAGACAAGCAATGCACCAGGTACAAGGGAAAAGTTGCTTTTTTGTCAGCCATTATGGGACAAAACACAGTGGCTCATCTCCCATCCTGCAAATGCACTGTATCTCTTTTTTCCTTACCTTTGCCAAACTGCTCAAGAGGACCAGAACCTTTTTACTTCCTCAGTCACATGTATTCCTTTAAAAAGGATCCAGGGGAAATATAATGTATAAAGTGTTTTGCTGTTTGTTTATGGAAATCCAGATTTCCATTTTCTTGATTTGCTCAACCAAAGCAGCTACCTGTGGTTTGTGTTATGTGAGTTCTGTGTGCTACAGTTGTGATCAATCCTTAAAGTGAGATTTGATTTCTATGAGTTGTGAAAATATTTGAAATATGAAACTTCAAAATACCATAAAATCTCCAGTTGTCTGAATTTTCAGATCTAATCTTTTTCATTATCCATGTTATTTTTCATCATTCCAACCAGCTTGGTTTCTTAACGATCATATCCTTCACTTTAAACATCTGGCTATGCATGTATTTTGGATGTCTCCCAAAGCTTTAAAATAAACGAAAAACATTCTCTATATATGCTATTTTAAAGCACATAAAGATATATATTTTTTATCACCGGATGAACTTGATTCATTGTATAATTTAAAATGTCGTGACAAGTTCTCAAGTTTCCAAAATCTAATAAATACTATCTCAGCTGAAGAGACAATAATTTAATAAAGCAGTTAGGATTACAGTCAACAAATTCATACAAAAGGGAAGTTGGAATCTATCCAATATTAGCCATAATTCTGAGAACATCAGCAATCAATCTGAATGCAGAAAAATGGTCCATCTGGAAATCATGACATCTGTTTTCTGCTATAACAGAGAATTGAATATCTAAGGCATCATCAAGTTTCAACAAAATTGGGCTATAATCCTAGTTCATATAATTCATTTTACCTGGTTAGATTGGGCTGCAGAATCTTTGATGCTGACTTTCCCACGAAAAGCCATTCAAGCCCATCGTCCATGAGGAAAATCCTGGAGATTAGTGCCTCTCCTGTGTAAGGAAAATGAGACTAGTTTTAACCATTTATAAGGAGGGATAGTGACTGGATATTACATCTCATGCTAAATCATAATGTGGTTTGGTGTTGTTTTTTTTGTTTAACTTGGTAAGATGTGTGAACCCATTTATTGATCAATTAGTATGCTGAGTGGGGAATTCTGGGAGTTGGTCTGTACTTCTTAAAGTAGCTAACATTGAGAAACCTGCTCTAGAGTATTCCAATTATGTTTCCTCTGAGATATTCACCCCTCATAGAATTTTCTCTTTCCAGCATGGAGGCAAACAATTAGTGCAGAGGTTCTATCTGTTCAAGATCTTGTCCCTGAAATCTGCGGAATATTATGTGCATTATTTTTCTGGTGCTTATAATAGCTAACTGGAAGAATAAGAAGAGTTTTGTGCAGGTGTACAGATGTCTTGTCTGGGCCTTGAATTTGCTGAAGAAGCAGGGGGGCATGTTGCTCTTGAAATAGCTTTGAAGTACCTCTTAACGCCTTCTTACTCCTATAAACTGTTTTGCCCATTTCTGCACCACCTTTAACCTTGTTAAGCATTCTTTCCTGCTTTTCATCAAAATTATTAATGAAAATGTTGAAATGTATTCAACAAAAGTTCACTTTATACTTCAGTCCAGTTTGATAAAGACCCCTTCAACTATATATTATTCTCTTTTGAGTGCAATTTTCACCCTTGCTGAGTATCCATAGAGCTACTTCACGGTTGGTTCATGTTTCTGCCTGATCTCTGAATTGGGTCAGTTTACCAATTCCTTTGTGGGCTGGCTAGCTGGGGAGGTGACTTAATCAGGAGGCATCTTCATCTTCCTAAAAGATTGTAAGTCACTTCTGCAGATAACCACACAGTGATATAAATACAGACAAAAAAAACACAACAAGATTGATTTAAATAAAACTGTATATTGGATCTTTTCACAGATCAATATGACTGTTTCTCCTTCTTAAGATAGAATGTGTTGGGCCCTGAGGAAGAAGTCTGTCAGGACACTATACATACTCCATTTCCCTGGTTTCTTATCACTTTTTCTTCTGATCCTCACTAGACAACAAGAGATGTCTATTTGTCTGTCTGTCTTGCTTGAGAAAACTTCACATAAGAATGTTCTATCCATTGAAAGTTAGCTCCTGATCATTCTTATTCCAGACGACATGTTGAAAATTCAAAATTCCCCTTTTCATTTTCAGCAAAATACTTTGCTGAGTTCACAAGTAAACATCCAGTGTTTTACTTCTGAATCACTGAATAGTCTTCAGCAGCTGGTGGCATAGGTTTAGCAACTAAAAATTTAAATTGCAAACAGAGTGCATAAAATGTAAGGCACTCTTTATTTATGTTCACATTTTACTCTCACCACTCTCGCTGGGTTAACCTAACCTGGTTCCTACAGTCACTTCAGTGTAAATGGGTAGCATATTATTCACAACATGAAAAAACAACAACTCATTTCTACCTTCTGATTGAAAATAGCATGTCGCCCTATCTTCATTTAGATTTTTGTATTTGTTATTTTGCATACAGTATGATGATTATTGCGTTATTATTTCTTCATGTGAAAATGGATGTAGAATACAGAACTTTTGAGTGAAGTAAAACACGAAAACATTATAATCATCTGTATTACTAATTTCCTTTAGCTCTAAGAGGTTATTGACATTGTGCTGTCTGGGTTTTTTTTGGGGGGGGGGGGCTAGGGAAATACAGAGAAGAGGCTTGCTAAATTATTTACATTAGATGCTCATGCTGGAAATATGCACAAAAGAGTGTCAGATCCCAAAAAGAGATCCTGCTGAATTCAAATAGGCAGGCAGTGAACATTCAGCACACACACATATTTATATGTCTGTCTGTGCATATGCATACAAACACATATGTACATAGACATATTCCTTCTATTATTCTCTTCTATTGGTCACCATATTCCTTCTGTTCATATTCTTTTTATTGGTCCTATATTCTTCCTGTTTCTTCCAAAATGCTGAGTTTTTCATGCATATACAGATTTGGCTTTTCCCTAGCTAGGAAGCAGATTTATACCACCTTCCACTAGGTATGATAGATATTTCCCCTCTAAAGGGCAAACTGTAAGAATTATCTCTCATAAGAGATCCTTTTGCTGTCCTGAATGATGTATATATATTAATAGGGTATACTGTATTTTTTTATAGAGATAACATAAATTCTGAGGTTTCAATCAGACTTCTACCTAACAAAGAAAAAGGAGGTAATAAATGCAGGCACACACATTAAAACTGTGCAGTGTTTGTTCTCTAAAGGATGGTTTAAAATGTGCAGGAAGGTAGACAAGACATCTCTGGGATAATTTAAGGCAACTGGGTCCACTCCCAGAGGCTCCTGGATACCTTTTATAGCTACTTCACAATCTTGAGAAAGGGCTAAGTTGCTTTACAGTAAGGCTGGCTGGTGCTCCATTCACACTTTGGCAATTTCCAAGACAACTTTAGGTGTTTGAATCCAACATTCTGCATAACCTATGTGCATATGAAAATGTGTCTGTGGTTCCCATTCCCTTCAAAACAAAATAAGGGAAAAGAATAAGGATTACCAGATTCTAGGGAGATAAAGCTATAAACTTTGTTGACCTAGTAATAAAACTCACAGATGAACTTTAAAATAGTGTTCCTTGTTTAGCAACCATTAGCAACCTGCTAATTAAGTGAACTCACAGCTGTGTTTGTGCTCTTACTGCAGCTTTCATTTGCTTTATAGACCTGTAAAAGTCATAAACATGAAGACTGGTCATAAAGTTATTTCTTTATCATTGTCATAACTGTGAATGGTTGCTAAACAAGGCAGCCTCTAAATGAGGGCTACATGTAAACTGTGGTAAAAACTTTACGCTTAGTGCTTCATAAGGCTGGATATTTGTCTCCTGAGGAATTCAAACCTGTTAAATAGAGTATTCCTAATCTTAACAACTATGCTCTGGTTTTAATGCAGCCATTAGAATGAATTCAATTTGTATGACTAAGGGCTATTCATTAAATTTTCTAGTCAGAAAGGCCCAATATATATTGACATTAAATAGAGACTTCTTTTGATCTGTGAAAAATCTTGGAAACCAACACATTTGGTACCTGAAACACAGTTGCAAATACTTCTAATTCCTCTTTAATTCACCCTATACAGGCATATAACCTCCAAAGACATGTTTGGGGGGCATAAAATCCCACTTTCAATTTCAAGCCTCTCAGCATTAAAACAAAACTGCTCCACAGAGCTTTCAGTACAAGGGATTCCAGTTGTCTGAAAGGAGCTGCCAGCAGGGGATAGACATAGAGGAAGGTGGTTAGTTATCAAAAGTCAGAATGATGTTTCTGGTTATTGTCACTGTTTTAGATTTGTATTTTATTGTGCTGGATGCATAGAATCTATAATGAATTGGATGGCATACAAGTTTGGGGTATTATGAGTAAAACATAGCTAGCTGTAAAAATCAAAATCAAAATAATTTAATAAACTCTACTTTATTAAACCAATAGTACCACCACCACCACCACCACAACATTGAACTTTGAGGGTCAGTACTGGCTACTCTGGAGAACTGAGAATTTGACTTTTGTATTGAAACTTGTGCCATTCTATAAAGGTGGAGACTGACTGAATTAGTCGATCTAATTGCACAAATATATTTAAGAACTGTGAAAAAAATGGATATTTTCTTCCTGAGGAAATCAAACTATCTTGGAGTTTTAGGAATCATACACTAACACATCTTGAGGAGTGTAGTTAGAAGTGTGAGGAGTGTGGCAAGAACAGATTGTTCTAAGCAGAGGAACAAAAGAGGAACAAAAGTTACCCATATTACGATGGAATCTGCAGCCATTTTTCAGACTCCGTCTCCTATGGTGCAGCAAATGAACACTTGCAAAACAAGTTCCAGTATCACATCATTAATTAAAAACAAGCAATTACTGTACAGCGCAGGCTACAAGAATGAGCTGCATTCTGCATATTTGTCTTCTCTGCTCTTCCTACTAGATGTAATAGCTATGATGTCTGGGAAGGATGGAAGGGACAATAGAGCTAGATGGCAGAAGGTCGGAGAAGGCTACTTTATGGATTTGCTGTTCCCTTTCCCAAGAGTCAAATTGTTTAAATGTGCTGCAGATGCCAGGTTTGAAGTGAATCACCTTCAGATTAAAATCCATGTAGTTTTTGGGCTGAAATTTTGCTCTGCCTTTTTAAAAATGTGCTTGTTTACTTCACTGAAAAAATTGCCTTTTCTTCCACTGGGAAACAAAATGTTGGTAACATATTTTTTATGACTAGTGGAGATACACACACACACACACACACACACACACACAGAGAGAGAGAGAGAGAGAGAGACAGACATAACCTTGCCTTTACCTAGGCAAAAAAGTGGCCAGAGCTGTTGCTTCAATCTTCTTTTCAGAAAACTCCTCCCTGGATTCTAACCTTTTAATTAAACACCTAGGCAAGATGCTTTTAAAGAAAGAAGTCATCAGTTTCCAAGGATGCTTTTCTGGATACTGAATCAGGGGCGGCAGAGCAATAGAGCAATTTAATGTGCATCTAAAATGAAGACCACCTATAACCATGCCTAACTAAATTAACATCTCTACCAAACCAGCTCAAGCTCAAAAAGACAATGAAAAGGATGAAAAGAAAAGAAATTCTCAAATACCTTGCCGATAAAAACAGACTTTTGCATTTAAGGGAATGGAAAACATTATTTCTGGCCCAGTTTTCAGACACTATGGAGCTGGCCCAGAACTACTGGTTCCAGGAACTGCAGCTAAATATTGCCAAATTTGTTTCATTGATATCTCTCACCATGGCCTAATTTTCTTTCCATCATGTGACTGTCATGTGGCTGTCATCATCACTTACTTGCAGTGGGCTGTAATTAAAATCCCGGGTCTGTGATTCAGCATTCTTCAGAGGCATAGCTGGAGTATCCCAGGGTATTTAAAACGTCACCTGCTGAGGCATATCATCCCCTCCTAAATAACTATGACAGTGATCAAACTTGGGCTAATTACTGCGACTTCATTATTTGTTTGTATGTTTTAATATTTAATTGCTTTCATGTTCATCCAATTATGAAGCAACAGCAAATAGAAATTAACTTTTTATCAATATGTTCCCAGTCCAGCTAAGTGGCACTTCAAAGGACAAGCACAATGGGAGGTTAACCAACCTGAGAGAGCTTAATAAGACATACTTCAGTCAGTGAAAGGATCCTCCGGCTAAAGACAGAAAGAGCTGTGCTCACTGGGCTGTGCTGAGATCTGGCTTGATTCTCTTTGACATGACTTTTCCTGAATCTCTTCTGCATTTGTTCTGCACTGTCAATAATCTGCATTACTAAGTCCTTGGCCAGTATAGTGCTTTTCAGTTGCAAATAGCAATAGCACTTAGATTTATACTGTATACCACTCCATAGAGCTTTACAGCCCTGTCTAAGCAGTTTACAGAGTCAGCCTATTGCCCCCAACAATCTGGCTCCTCATTTTACTGACCTCAGAAAGATGGAACCCTGAGCCGGTGAGGATCGAACTCCTGGAGTGAGCAGGGAGTTAGACTGCAGTACTGCATTCTAATCACAGGGTGCCACCACAACTCTTGTAATGGCTGTCATGTATTCGCCTTAGGTGGCCAAATATCTTCACCAAGTTATGCAACTGTGCAAAACTTTTAATTAGATACGCTATTTTATTGTATTATTATTTTTCCCCATCCCCAATAACAAATTGCTGTATTAAACTATTTAGCTTTTTATAGGTAGTCCTTGACTTACGACCACAACTGAGGCCAAATTTTCTGTTGCTAAATGAGACATTTGCAAAAGTGAGTTTTGCCCCATTTTGCAACCTTTCTTGACACAGTTGTTAAGTGAATCCATGCAATTGTTAAGTTAGTAACCACATTGTTAAGTAAAACTGACTTCCCCATTGACTTTGCTTGTCAGAAGATTCCAAAAGGGGATCATATGATCATCCCAGGACCCTGCAATTGTCATATATATGAACCAGTTGCCAAGCATATGAATTTTGATCATGTATTCATGGGGAGGCCACAATGGTTGCAAGTGTGAAAAATGGTCATAAGTGCCATAAGTGTTCAGTGCTGTTGTAACTTTGAACAGTCACTAAAACTGTTGTAAGTCAAGGACTTATAACTTCTAGAATAATGCATCCAGTTTTGGTCACCACATTACAAAAAGTTGTTGAGTCTTTGGAAAAAGTGCATAGAAGAGCAACTAAGATGATCAAAGTCCTGGAGACTAAAACATATGAAGAACGGCTGCAGGAATTGGGTATGGCTGGTCTAGAGCAGGGGTCCCCAACCCCTGGTCCATGGACCGGTACTGGGTCATGGCATGCTAGCAACTGGGCTGCACAAACAAGGAAAGCCCCATCCGAGGGATGCAGGCAGCACATAAAACCTCTCCGTCTCTGGTCCGCGGAAAAACCTCTCTCCACCTAACTGGTACCTGGTGCCCAAAAGGTTGGGGATCTCTGGTCTAGAGAAAAGAAGAAACAGGGGTGACATGATAGCAGTATTCTAGTATTTGAGGGGCTGCCACAAAGAAGAGAGCATCGGACTTTCCTTTCACCACCAGATACATCCACAGCTGAGTGTCCTTTCGGCTTTGGCCCAGTCGCTTCATTCTTTCTAGTGCTACTAGTACTAGCCCTCTGCTCTTCCCCAGTAGCATATTGGATGCCTTCCAACCTGAGGGGCTCAACTTCCAGCATCATCTCTTTTTTCCTTTTGGTACTGTCTATAGGGTTTTCAAGGGATGCGGTGGCTCAGTGGGTTAGGACGTTGAGCTTGTCGATCAGAAGGTCGGCAGTTTGGCGGGTCGAATCCCGAGTGCCGCGTAACAGAGTGAGCACCTGTTACTCGTCCCAGCTTCTGCCAACCTAGCAGTTCGAAAGCACGTAAAAATGCAAGTAGAAAAATAGGGACCACTACGTGGGAAGGTAACAGCATTCCGTGCACCTTTGGCGTCTAGTCATGCCAGCCCCATGACCACGGAGAAGTCCTCGGACAAGTGCTGGCTCTTCGGCTTTGAAACGGAGATGAGCACCAGCCCCTAGAGTCAGAAACGACTAGCACGCATGTACAGGGGAACCTTTACCTTTACCTTTTATAGGGTTTTCATGGCAAAGATACTGTAGTGGGTTGCCATTTCCTTCTCCAGTGGATCACATTTTGTCAGAACTCTCTGCTATGACCTGTCCGTCTTGGGTGGCCCTGCACAGCACAGCTCATAGCTTCACTGAATTATGCAAGCCCCTTGGCCACGACAAGGCAGTAATCCATGAAGGGGTGATTATCTGTACTGTACTTTTTTATTGTAAAGACTAGCCAGAGATCATAATAAAGATACTTGATATCAAGCATATCAGATTGGTAGGTAATCTTTAGGTGATCCTTTCCTTTTATATTTCCTGGCCCTGTTGACCATGGTTTTGATTCAACCTGTTTAGTATGGTGAGTCCCAATCAGTGTCAGACTGAAGAAAGGAGAGAATTTACATAGAAATAAAAAAGGGGATAAAAATGAACTTCATTTGCTGTTTCTCTTAGTTTCACTTTTGTCTCCTTGTTTTTCTCATATTTCTCAACTTCATAAATTCTGTAAGGCTGCTTCAGTTTGCAAAATCTGTTACTAGTTATCATTCCTGATCCTGGTATCTTACTAAATATATTATGAAAATATTTGGGTTGAAGCATTCTAATATTACTGTGAGTTAATACCTATTTGTTCACTGATTTTTTCCCCTCTCTGTTCTTTTAGCTTGCCGGTGTTAATGTATGTTATAAAGGAAGCCAGTGATTGTTCTACAAATTTCAGGATGAAAAGAAATAATAAATTTCAAATGAGAGATCTGAAAGAATTCAAATCAGTTGTAACTGAATATAGATACAATAATGATCAGTGAAAGAGATCTCGGCTATTGTTTAGAACAGTGGTTCCCAAACTTTTCCATACCCTGCACCCCTAGAAAGCTTCTGATATATTCTCGCACCCCTTGCAAAAGTAATACCTGGTTATGCATATACACTATAATTGTGAAACATCTAAACCTAAGTTTTCTACCCCTTGCAATATCGTTTTGCACCCCCATTTGGGAACCCCTGGTTTAGAAGTACTTAGCAAACATTAGGAATGCACTGAAGCGTTGGGAATTTTGATCATATGAGCAACTGTATAAAAAAGCAACACTTAAGTTCCTGTCTTAGTAAATTATTAAATACTAGACCATCAAGAATCATAGAGATATTCAGGACAAGGCTGTATGATTTCAAGATGGTTCATCTTGGTTTCTCTTCTACTTTTGAGGTACCATAGAAATACGACCTTGGTGAAACCCAAACTATTATGTCGTGGGCTCTGATGAGCAGGAACGAGAACACGCAGAGGAGTACAGATGAACACATACTATATTTAAGCAGAAACTGTACTGAGAGATTGGATTCACCCTGCCTCAATATACAGTATATAGCCAGGCCCTATGGTATTAACCAATCGGATTGAAGCTATACTTGCCGCCCTAAGTTGACCAATAGCAGGACTGGCGCCATCCTGTCTGAGAGCACGTGGTGATATTCCAAAAGCCCAGTACATAACACCCCTCCCTCCTAAGATCAGATTATCAAGGCCCAAACTGAATAATATTAAACAATACTAAATGTGATGATTTGTAAGCAAAGGTAATTAGAAGTCCTTACGCGACCTTCTCAGACGTGTCTTGTAGAGTGGACTACAAAGATATTAATGATGATATGACAATGCAATATACTACAAAGAGATAAAACAACGTCTCAATAAGCATGCCATACAGCAGTTAAATGTGCCCCCAATTTCTGTAGATAGTAGCAGATTGCCATACAGTTACACATCACTTTATTTTACAACATAGTCTTTAAGATATGCTGGGGGTTTATGTGGTCTGGATGAGCGCCTAGGAGTACCAGTCACTTTCGGGTCTACCAGCTTACCCAGTGGGCTGGGTAGACCCATGTCCCCCTGAGCTCCTGTGTCTAGGGGAGTTGCATTGATCTGGCTGGCCTCTTCCGGTGGGCTCACCCCAGAGTCTGACTGTTTAGCCGAGTGTGCACAACGGTCGCTGAAATTCAGCTGGTTTGCCTGGTCAGGGGTTCCATGTTGCACTTCTGAGCTGCCATGCTCCTCTTCTGGATCAAGTTCCACCGAGAAGGAAAACCCTGGTGGTACTGGTGTGAGATGGCCTGGATGCCAACTTGAGGACTTCAAGAGGGACCTGTATCATAGTCCTCACTTAGTGACCGCTCTGGAAATATTTTTCTAAGTTGGTCAATATTTATTTGTTTGTTTATTTATTTATTTATTTATTTATTTATTTATTTATTTATTTGTTTGTTTATTTATTTATTTATTTATTGGATTTGTATGCTGCCCTATCTCCCAAAGGACTCAGGGCAGCTAACAATGATAAAAACACAAAATACGAAGATTAAAAGGAATTAAATCAAATTATCCCATAAATAGTCCAATTAAAAACACAATAAACAAAATTAAGAAGTCTAGGTCAGTCCAGGTCAGCCTGTTGAAAAAGCCATGTTTTAAGGTTGCGACGAAAGGAACGGAGATCCGGGGCCATCTGGAGCTCCAAGGGGAGTTGATTCCAAAGGGCAGGTGCCCCCACAGAGAAGGCCCTCCCCCTGGGGGTTGCCAGTCGACATTGTCTGGCCGATGGCACCCTGAGGAGGCACTCCCTGTGTGAGCACACAGGGCGATGGGCAGTCGTTCCTGGCAGCAGATGGTCCTGCAATTATCCCGGACCTAAGCCATGTAGGGCTTTATAGGTAAGAACCAGCACCTTAAATCTCACCCGGAGGACAATTGGTAACCAATGCAGCTCACGCAGGAGGGGTGTAATATGGGAGTATCGGGACGCTCCGGATCTGAGCAATTTTGTCCAGCAGATGCTGACTAAATTCCTCAACTCGTCCCCACAAAGGGTTCTCCCTCATCCCCTGATTCAATAGGGAACGGGTCACCCTAAACAGGCAGCCGGGCAATTATCTGCAGACACAATGAGAGTGGCGAAGTAAGCACGCTTTGCCACTTCCATTGCCACAAGATAAGATCTAGTAAAAGATCTTAACTGTGCTCAGTCAGATTCGGACCGACTGGATCTCCAACTGCTCTCTAGGCCCCTCCTCTGGCACTTCATCTCTCGCAGGTCCACGGAGAACCAAGGGGCTAACCGGGACCTGTGCCGGGTCAGAGGCCGCAAAGGCACAACACGGTTGAGAGCCTCAGAGGCAGCCCGTTGCCAGGCATCCACCAAGGTCCCGACTGGGCTGTGGGAAACGGAGGCAGGAATCAACCCAAGCGCTGTCTGGAACCTTTCCAGATCCATCAGGCACCTGGGACGGAATCACCGAGTCGGTTCCGCATCCCAGTGATGAGAGGTGGCATAACAGAGGCCAAGCTTTAGGAGATAATGATCGGTCCATGAAAGGGGTCAAATAGTTGGAGAACCCCCACCCAGATCATTAAGCCACTGCCCAGAGATAAAAATAAGGTCGGGCGCATTTCCCCCCTCATCAGTTGGACCCTGAATTATCTGGATCAGGTCCATGGCCATCATGGAAGCAATGAACTCTCAAGCCCCCCCAACACCCCCCCCCCAGGAAAGGTAGGTTGAAATCACCCAGAACAATACGTCTGGGAAACTCAACCGCCAACCCCGAGAGAGCGTTGAGTAGCCCAGGCAGGGCCGTTGTCACGCAGCTGGGAGATAGGTATGCAAGCAACAGGTCCAACTGACCTCCAGGGCCCCACCTTAGAAGGAGAGACTCACACTCGTCTATCTGAGGGGCAGAGGCCTCCCGTTGACAAAGGGGCTCCTTAATGACAACTGCCACCCCACCGCCCCTACCCTGAGCCCGAGGCTGATGCAGCACATGGAAACCTGGTGGGCACAATTCAATCAGAGGAACCCCTCCTTCCGGGCCCAACCAAGTTTCCATAATGCATGCCAGGTCTGCGCCTTTCTCCTCGATCACTTCCCGGATGAGGGGAGCTTTATTCACCACAGACCTGGCATTCAAATAAACCAGCATGAGCTCAGGGGTCTGCCCTCCCACACCCCCGGGAAAGCAGGTTGAAACCAGAGGGTCGGAGCACACAACTGCTCGAAGACAGCGGTGGCGCGCTTCCAGGTTTCAGTACGGCCCTCTGTTCATCCATCTGCCACTGTTCCCAATCACCGTGGGGATCGCTGTCCCCACTCCTTCCCCCCAAGCCCCGGGAACCCTCCACCCTGTTCCCCCACCACCGTGACCCTCAGCCAACCTGGACTGAACCTGATCCGGCAGAACCTCCCCACATTTTAGCCAAATCTTACATTCCTCCCCCCTCCCTAACCCATTAAAAATTTACATAAAACCCGTAACTTCCTCTTTGTGCCATGCCACCTGTCAGGGTCCCAAGACCCGTCATTAAGAAAAAGGCGACACAGGTTAGAAGGCCATTCCTGAGAGAGGGGGGACTCCCTCAGGGCTAGCAATTCAGCCGCAGAATAAACCAATGTAAAGGCCATCAGTAACAATCAGACAGCCGGGAGGGACGAAATCGGCAAAAACAGATGGAAACGTAAATGATGGAAATAAGCTAAAGAACTGGACAGTGTAATCCTGAGCATGGTCGGTCTCTCACAGCGACCATGTGCTGTTCTGGAAGTCTCCAAAAGTTTCCAGCTGAGTAAGGTTGTCGTTCTCTCACCACAGCAAACCAGATGACAAAACTCAATGACACCTGAAGAGACACCAGCAACAGCTCAAGATCTTCCACTTTGAGGAATAACAAACTGTCCAGATTCCAAGCAAGGTTGCAGAACGGAGAGGTTTGATGACTAGGGTGATGGTAGCAGAGTAGAGAGGTTCGATGACTAGGGTGATGGTAACACTAAAACACGCCTGGTTCAGGGGACATACACTGCCGCTGATTGAGTAGCAGCAACCAAGGCCCCAGTCTGCAACCCCAACGTTCACCAAGGCAGATAGCACAGTCCGGAACACTCAATACTTCCGGGAAGGCTCCCACAGCTCCAGCGATAGACAGATGCAAACCAGTGTTGTGTTGGCTTCAGGCTCCAGGCCCAGCCAACAAGCAGCTGGGACCCCCCTCTGCCCCATGTTGTCGAGCCCCACCGCCAACACATCAGAAGCCACCAACGATGCCAGACGGCTGCAGCAAAGTCTGAGCCAGCCATCCACCTCGGCCTCTCTGATATGGGCTGCAACCAGGAAGAGGCCGCCACAGGCCTTGGGGGCTCTCACCGCAGACGCCGGGCACCACCACAGACGGACAAACATCACCCCGGCTCACCTCTATCTCTCCAATGCAGCCATGATCCAAAAAAGTTGTCGTAGGCCTCGGAGCTCCTGCTGCAAACGCCGAGGCCTCAGGTGCCGGGCGTCGCCCGCTGGGCACCGCTGGGCAAAAAGTTTATCCCAGTTCACCTCCACCTCCACCACCACCTCTCTGACACAAGCCGCGACCTAGAAGGGCCAGCCGAGACCACACAAAAATGGCAGCCCCCTCAATACCCAAAAGGCCGTAAATCATCCTCTCTCATCAAAGCTCAGTTGCAGGCTGTGGCCATCTTAGAGGAAAAAAATATGCCTTCTGACCAGTTGCCCTCCCTCCAACCCCACTTTGTAAGATAGGGGTCCGGATTCTTTGACCACCTGACCAGGAACCCACAAGTTTCCAGGCCCATAGTTCCTGGTCCAAACCCAATCACCTGTTTGCAGCCCCCTTGGGGGTTTAGGTTTAGAGGCTTCATATGCCACTCTGTCTGGATGCAACATGTCCAGTTTAGTAATCAATTGCCATCCCCATTGAAGCTCAGCAGGACTTTTTCCTGTAGCTGTGCAGGGTGTAGTGTGTTGACAGAGCAAGAAATCTGCCAGTCTATGGTGCCAGTCACCTGTGATGATGCGCTTGAGTGCCTCCTTTGTTATCCTCACCATGCGTTCGGCTTGTCCATTCGTAGATGGGTGAAATGGTGCAGACATAGCATGTCTGATGAGGTTAGCTCTGAGAAAAGCCTGAAACTCAGCAGCAGTGAATTGAGCCCCATTATCAGAAACCAAAACATCAGGCAACCCATGTGTTGCAAAGAGTTTTCTCAGCACCTGGATGGTCCTAGCAGTAGTCATATTAGGGACTGGAATGACTTCCAGCCATTTTGTGTGGCTATCCTCTACTACCATAAAAAACTGTCCTTGAAAAGGCACAGTATAGCCAATATGAACCCTGGACCAAGGTGTATGTGTTTCCTCCCACCTATGAACTGGGGCCTGAGGCATTTCAGGCCTAGACCTCTGACAGGTATAGCAACCATGAACTTGATCCTCTACAGCCTTATCCAGGCCAGGCCACCACAGGTAGCTTCTAGCCAATGCTTTCATCCGTACAATGCCTGGATGGCCTTCATGTAAGGAATGTAAGACTCTGTCCCTCAAAGTTGTGGGAATAATAACTCTGTTGCCCCATAAAATGCAACCCTTATGTGCAGACAATTCATGTCTCCTGACAAAATAACTTTGGAACTCAGGGCGTGGACTTTTTTCCAACCAGCCCATGTGTACCCATGACAATACTCTGCTCAGAAGTTTATCTGTAGCAGTCTCAGCAGCAATATCCCCAGCCTGGAGGGGAAACTCAGGTAAATCCTGAATAGACAATATTTTAGTAGCGGGAGCTGGATCAGGATCCATTAGAGGCAGTGGTAATCTACTGAGGCAATCTGCATGGCCCATTTCCTTTCCAGGTTTGTGAACTAACTAAAATCTGTAAGCAGCCAAAAATATAGACCATCTCAGCATTCTTGGAGACAGTATGTGGGGAGTTTGCTTATCAGTGGTGAATAAGCCCAAAAGGGGTTTGTGATCAGTGAAGACAGTGAAATCCCTGCCAAATAAATAATCGTGAAATTTTTTGACTCCAGCCACTATGGCTAAGGCTTCTTTATTGATCTGTGCATAATTACGCTCAGCAGCAGATAAGGTTTTAGAATAGAATGCAATAGGAACTTATTCCCCATTCTTCTCAATGTGGCTTAAGACTGCCCCACCCCGTAGGGAGATGCATCACATGCAAGGCAAACAGGTTTAGACTCAATGTAATGAGTGACAGTAGACTTATCTGAAAGAAGGGCCTTTAGATTCTGGAAAATGTTTTCATGTAATTCAGTCCACTTCCAAGGGGCTTTTTTATCAAATAACCTGTGGAGGGGCTCAGCTATTGCAGCCTTATGAGATAGAAATGTGTGATAAAAATTCAGGAGACCCAAAAATGCTTGCAGTTCTGCCTTTGATTGTGGCCTAGGAGCCATTTTGATGGCCTTATCTTTTGACTCAGTGGGGTGAATTCCACTAGCATCAATACTGAAACCTAAGAATTCCATTGAAGAAACCCCAATACTACATTTGTTTTTCTTTAACTTGAGGTCCGCAACGCGTAGCCTTTGTAACACAGCCCTAAGCCTGTTGGCCAATACTTCTGTGGATTCCCTGGCAATGAGAACATCATCAAAATAAGGACAGACACCCTGAATTCCTTTAAGTGTACGCTCCATAATTCCTTGGAATATGCCCGGTGCAATGCTAACCCCAAACTGCAAACGTTTGACTTTGAATGCTCCTCTATGAGTCACTATCATTTGAGCTGCAGCTGTGGCGTCTACCGGCAGCTGCTGATATGCCTGTGCTAAATCGAGTTTAGCAAAAATGGTGCCCCCTTGCAAAGAGGCTAGAATATGGCTGACTATCGGGACCCGGTATGCATGTTGGTTTAAAGCTTTATTTATCGTGCGTTTGTAGTCTGCGCAAATGCGAATCTCTCCATTGGGCTTTAGTGGGGTGACAATAGGAGTTTCCCACTCCCCCCCCATCAACAGGCTGCAATACACACTAACTTATCGATTTCAGTATCGATTTTATGTTTTAAGGCGAAAGGAACTCTGCAAGGTTTGACTCTTATCGGAACAATGTTAGGATCTAACTTAAAAGAGATGGGTGGCCCAGTATAAGTTCCTAGTTTTTACTCGAACACATCCACAAATTCCTCACAAATAGCCTTGAGATCTGCCATCTGTGTCCGGTTAATGCCTGTTATTTGAATGCCCAAAGCCTCAAACCAATCAAGTCCTATAAGACTTGTTCTATGGCCCTCTACTACTATGCCATCTAGGTGCCCCAAAAACCCTTTAAATTTCACCAATACCATGGCTTCACCCTTAACTTTAACCCGAGCATTCTGAAAATCTGTTAAAATAATGTCTGACGGTCTTAACGTAGCCCACTGGTTGCTGCGACTGCAAACAAGGTTGAATGTGTCCTGTGAAATAATTGAGACTGCCGAGCCGGAGTCCAATTCCATTTTGCGTGGAATTCCTTGTAGCTCTACTGAGAGCTTAAGTTTAGGCTTAAGGGGACGACGAGCCCCGGTGCGACAAACACTTCTCCGGCTCCTGAAGAACCCCACACTGACTGGACCCAGGGCCCCAGTACCTTTCCTAGTCAGTTCCGCCGACTGGTGCTTGGGTGGCCAGTCTCTCTGGCGAGCCTTGCATACCACTGCAATGTGCCCGGTCCTCCTGTAAGCCCTGCACATGGCTGAACGGAATCTGCAGTCTGCGTGGGAGTGGTTGCCTCCGCACCCCTTACATCTCGGTAAGAGAACTGCCTTGTAATTATTCTCTCTTTGTTGATTTCAGTGGTTTTGCTTTCTTGGCTGTCTCTGGAGTTTGTTGATTTCAGGTTCCTCTTCTTCAGATGATTCTCTGGTGCCAATGGCGACCTCGTGGTGGACAGAAACTTCTGTCTTTGGGGTTTTGGTGGGCTGTACAGTTTGTACTGCACCTCCGGCTGCTTTGTCAGACATGATCTTGTCTTGTGCTTCAGCGAATGTGAAGTTTGGTCTGGTAAATAGTCTCTTCTGCAAAGTTCTGTCTCTCAGTCCACAGACGAGTCGGTCTCTCAAACGCTCCTCCAAATTTGAAAATTTGCAGAGACGTGCGGCCTGTCTTAGGCCTGCGATAAACTCGGATGCTGTCTCACCGGGAAGCTGCACTTGTTGGTCAAACTTAAACCGTCAGGCCATCTATGACATTTTTGGCTGGAAATGCCCGGTCAGCTTCTTCTTCAGGTCAGCAAAAGATACTGCTTTTATGGGCGTTGGCGCGAAGAGGTTCTCAGCTAAATCGCTAAGTCGCTGGCCCACATACACACAGCAATGTCACAGCTTTTAGGCCTTCCTCTGCTATCTGGTTAGCTTGTAGGTAATTTTCTACCTGTGAGAGGTAAAATGGCCAATCTTCTGTATGTTTGATGTCGAATTCTCTGAGTTTGCCGACTTTTGGCATTTTTCCTTAATTCCTGCTCTGCTGTTGGATCCTGCTTCAAGTTTCAGGGAACGCTTCCTCTGAGCATGCAGCCGCTAGCGTAGTTTACTAGCCGGCTAGAGAGGGGGGGGAAGATGCCTCTTCCCTCCAGCAAGTAATGTTGTCCCCTCGTGACTTCAGCCCTCAGGCGGAGAAGCAGGATCCCACCTTCGTCGCCATTATTATGTCATGGGCTCTGATGAGCAGGAACAAGAACACGCAGAGGAGTACAGACGAACATATACTTTATTTAAGCAGAAACTGTACTGAGAGATTGGATTCACCCTGCCTCAATATACAGTATATAGCCAGGCCCTATGGTATTAAGCCATCAGATTGAAGCTATACTTGCCGCCCTAAGATGACCAATAGCAGGACTGGCGCCGTCCTGTCTGAGATGCTGGAGAACCGTTGGTTCTCCTGCAGAGCACGTGGTGATATTCCAAAAGCCCAGTACATAACACAAACTATCTTTTTAAAAAAGATTTTAGAAAAAAGTTTTACTATTAAAACAACCTCAGTTGCATTGTTATATATTTTCTAGCTCTCCTAGTGTGTCTTGTTCTCAATAAATATCTGATAATGTTTTGAAAAATGTAAGATTTTATAGAAATTGTATTTCATAGTTTTACTTTCAATATTTTTACACTGTACAGACTTCAATATTACAGTACTTAGGATAGTGTTGTCTGTATGCTAGACAATCAAAATTCTCATATAAGTAGTAACAAGCATAAGAAAGATATTTGTTCCTGGGGTGCAACCTAATAGAAAATAAAGAAATATGGCAGGCTAATTAGATATAGTCCAAAAATCTTGAAAGTTTCTATGATTTCAATTATTGTTTTCATTGACCAAACCATGGAGTATACTTGAACCTGCAAATATCAGAATTGTCATTTTAATGAAATATTTTATAGATTCTAATTTAAAGTTTGCTGATTTATATGGTACTCAAGACCCAAGCGTTTTCAATCTTTCTGAACAATGAGTAGTTTAAAAGACTTAAAAACTGTTTCAAGATCTGGGCATTCCTAAATTTCTTGCTGCAACATTGCAGGCATGGCAATGGTGATACTAGAGCACAAGAGGACTGGAGTCACAAAGACAAAATACCAATCCATCAACATAACATTCTATATTTGCCTATAGATGATCATTAGAATGTAGCAATTTGCCCATGAACCTGACTTCAAGGCAGGGATGAGTTGAGAGACACAAAATCTAGCACCACATTTTTGATTCTGTTTCCTGCTCTACCAACCCAACTAATTTCCTCAAATGACCTCTAATTAATTTCCCCTAAAATTAATTTGTTTTCTCCAAGTAATAGGAAGATCATCCCAAATCAATTTTCTCCAAGAGTATTTACTCAGTCCAATTCCATTTAAGTTTGCTCTCAATCCACTTATTTCCCAATTATGTAATTTCCTAGAGTGGTCTTTTGGAAAGATTATTAATGTAGATATTTCATTCACACCATTCATTTGCTTCTGGGTTAACAATTGCCTAGCCTGATGAGTTGCTTAAGAGGTTGGATAGAAGGTGTTGATCTGCAATTTAACCTTTTAAACAAAAAAAATGGATGTATTCATTTATTTATCCAATTTTGAGACTACCCAACTCCTAAGTGATGTTGGGCAGCTTATCAATAAAAAAAGGAGTACATATATTGTTGTGGAATGTGTGGATGATCTTGGTGGATGAGGGGAAAAGATGTTGCCTAGGAAACAATCAGACAAGAAATGGGAGGAGCCCCCAAAGGATTAATGATCAGAGAAAGAAACTTAAGAAGGACCCATCCCAATTAATCAGGCAGTTACAAATGGCAGAAGGAACTTTGTACCATGAGACATGCAAGGTTGATGTCAGCTCTTCCTGGTGAACCAGACACGAAACACAACTAGATGGGTTAATTCCACTTTATTATAAGACTACATTAACAGAATCTTGCAAGTCTGAAAGTACAAACTTCCCATGACCAACTTCCACAGGTTCATATTTCTGGGTTCTGTAAAGAAACAACTAGAGCATCTCCCTTTCCATTTTTCCTAGAAATGAGCTGAAGGAATAGTTTCTTGATATAAGAATAAAAAAAAATTCTCATTTGATAGATTTGAATGTGTCAGAAGTTTCAGGCTATCTGTGATGCTCTAGCATAATTATTTCTTTACAACACCTCAAAAATCAAAGATTGGAAAGAAAACTTAAAGACTGCTGACAAACCATTTTCTCTGAATTTCATGGGCAAGAAAAAAGGCATTAATACTGTAAACCACCGTACTCTTAAGTCATTTTTCAAAATATGTCACATTTTTATCAACAAAGTGATTCCTAAGTCTACTAAGTGTCAATTTATGCAATTAAAATATGTCTTAATAGTATGACTTGGCCAGATGTATTAGTTGCTTCTGACATTTCTAAACAAAAAATACCAGTAGAAAAGCTATTTGAAGTCCTTAAACCTACAATTTATTTTTATCCACAATGGCAAAAGATGCATTGAGATGCACAATTTGCAGGTATTGAAATAATGAGTTAGAATATTTTATTTTAGCAGATCAATGGACTAAAAGTATGTGGAAGTAGTTTTATATGGCTCAGTGGGTTAGGACGCTGAGCTTGTCGATCAGAAGGTCGGCAGTTTGGCGGGTCGAATCCCGAGTGCCGCGTAACAGAGTGAGCGCCTGTTACTTGTCCCAGCTTCTGCCAACCTAGCAGTTCGAAAGCACGTAGAAAATGCAAGTAGAAAAATAGGGACCACTACAGTGGGAAGGTAACAGTGTTCCATGAGGCTTTGGCGTCTAGTCATGCCGGCCACATGACCACGGAGACATCCTCGGACAAGCGCTGGCTGTTCGGCTTTGAAACGGAGATGAGCACCGGCCCCTAGAGTTGGAAACGACTAGCATGCATGTGCAGGGGAAACTTTACCTTTAAAGTAACATTAATTCAGCAAATTCTTGAGTATATTAGGCACCACAGAGGAGCATAGTAGGGTTTGGTTTTAGCTTCTGTATTTGGAAGTGCAATATATTGGATGGGATTCTGACTCATACATAGATCAGTGGGCTTGCCCTATGTTGATGTAGCTTTAATTTATTATTCATACAGTTGTACACAGAGCTTAAAAAAATAAAGATCACAGAATATATTGTTAAATAAAACAGTGTTCCAAAACTTTGGAACCTATGAAAGTATGAAAAACTTTATTGTGCATGGGCAGAAGCCAAGGTTAATACTTTACTTGGACAGAAAGTAATTCACAGCGAAAGACATATTTCCGTTTTCTACATATGAATCCCAACTCTATGGGAATTTTGATCAGCTTGGAGTTGCTGATTCTTGTGGTCCCCTCCAGCTTTATGATTCTATGATATTATGGTGACATGTGATAAACGTCCTATATGATGAAGGTTGAATGTCATTGAATTTTTTGTTTTACCATTATATTTTATTATTTTATTTCATGATTTGCTTTTTTATATTTTACATTCTGGTATATTTTGCTTTGTTCTTTATGTTATCATTTATGACTGTAGATTAAAAAGCAAAAGTATATTTTTAAAAACAAGGTAAGTTTCCCTCTTGGTAAGCTAAAAATGTCCCTTTTTTAGACTTGTAACAGGTAAGCAGAGGAAGAAGTCGGCAGGTGCTATGTGTTAATCAAGCTTTGTGTCAGCCAATGAGAGTCTCATGGCTTCCTCATTACACCATCTTCCACATGCTTCAGAGGCTTTCCATATGGCTCTCCCGTACTGCTTAACTTAGGCTTGGTTGATATGACATGTTTCTAAATTTCCCCTAGAAATCACAGCAGAGAGTAGTATCTGCAGATGGAAGTAGACTGAGATAACTAAGGAATATCAGATAACAGGCTACTAAGCATTTTTGTTGGTAAATAAATTGGGTTGGCAGTGTTTCACATTGATCTCCCAAAGATGCAGCAGACAGTGTTTTGATCAAATCTCCCCACATTCTGAAGCATATTTTGGAGATCAAGTTTAAAGCACTCCACAACCCTAATAATAAATCCACAGCATGTCCTGTGTTGGATAATCAAACCATAATGGTCATCCCTCCCACCCCCTTACAATAATCTCAGAGAAGTAGGTAAATTCAGATAAATTAAAATAAATATGTCTTTTAAGTATGGGGCAAAGGAAAGGGTTTATGAAAAAAGAAAATGGCAGGAAATATTATTATCATATTATCCTAGGTAATAATAATAATAATAATAATAATAATAATAATAATAATAATAATAATAATAATAAGAAGAAGAAGAAGAAGAAGAAGAAGAAGAAGAAGAAGAAGAAGAAGAAGAAGAAGAAGAAGAAGAAGAAGAAGAAGAAGAAGAAGAAGAAGTTGGAAGGGACCTTGGAGGTCATCTAGTCCAACCCCCTGCTAAGGCAGGAAACCCTATACCATTTCAGACAAATGGCTGTCCAGTCTCTTCTTAAAAACTTCCAGTGTTGGAGCATTCACCACTTCTGGAGGCAGGTTGTTCCACTGGTTAGTTTTTCTAACTGTCAGGAAGTTCCTCCTTAGTTCTAGGTTGCTTCTCTCCTTGACTAGTTTCCATCCATTGCTTCTTGTCCTGCTTTCAGGTGCTTGGGAGAATAGCTTGACTCCCTCTTCTTTGTGGCAGCCCCTGAGCTATTGGAAAACTGCTATCATGTCACCCCTCACCCTTCTCTTCATTAAACTACACATACCCAATTCCAGCAACCGTTCCCTATATGTTTTAGCCTCCAGTCCCCCAATCATCTTTGTTGCTCTTCTCTGTATTCTTTCTAGAGTCTCAACATCTTTTTTACATCGTGGTGACCAAAACTGGATGCAATATTCCAGGTGTGGCCTTACCAAGGCATTGTAAAGTGGTATTAGTACTTCACGTGATTTTGATTCTATTCCTCTGTTAATGCAGCCTAGCACTGTGTTGGCTTTTTGGCAGCTGCAGCACACTGCTGGCTCATATTTAAGTGATTGTCCACTAGGACTCTGAGATCCCTCTCACAGTTACTACTATCGAGCAAGGTACCACCTATACTATAACTGTGCATTTGATTTTTCCTGCCTAAATGCAGAACCTTACTTTTTTCACAATTGAATTTCATTTTGTTAGATAGTGCCCAGTGTTCGAGTCTGTCCAGATCCTCCTGTATTTTAAGCCTATCTTCTGGAGTATTGACTATTCCTGCCAGCTTGATGTCGTCTGCAAATTTGATGAGTTCCCCATCTATCCCCTCATCCAAATCGTTGATGAAGATGTTGAAGAGCACTGGGCCCAGAACACAGCCCTGGGGTACCCCACTATACACTTCCTTCCATGTAGATGCAGTTCCATCGAGGACCACATGCTGAGTACTGCCTGTCAGCCAGCTACGAATCCATCTGGTGGTGATGCTATCTAACCCACATTTTTCTATCTTATCAAGTAGTAGGTTGTGATCTACTTTATCAAATGCCTTACTGAAATCCAAGTAAATTAAATCTACAGCATTCCTCTGGTCCACTAGTTTTGTCACTTGGTCAAAGAATGCAATAAGGTTTGTCTGGCATGATCTGTTTTTGACAAACCCATGTTGGCTCTTAGTGATAACTTTGTTCACATCAAGGTGTTCGCTGATTTGTTGTTTGATTATCTTTTCCAGAATCTTCCCAGGTATTGAGGTCAGGCTGATAGGTCTGTAGTTTCCTGGATCTATTTTTCCCCCTTTTTGAAAATGGGAACTACATCAGCTCTCTTCCAGTCCTCTGGTAGTTCCCCAGTGCTCCAGGATCTTTGAAAAATATAGTTCAGTGGTTCTGAGATCACATCTGCCAGTTCCTTGAGAACCTTGTGGTGTAATGCATCTGGTCCTGCTGATTTGAACTCGTCTAGGCTGGACAGGTGCTCACTTACCATTTTCTTGCCTATCTTAACTTGCGTTTCTATTCTGTTTTTTATGGCACTGTTTTTGGTAGGTTGCACTGTTTTTTCCCTTTGTGTAAAGACAGATGCAAAAAACGAATTAAATAGTTCTGCTTTCTCCCTGTTGCTTGTCACCTTCTTGCCACTTTCCCCCACTAATGGACCAATCATTTCCTTAACTTTTTTCTTTTTTCTTATATGTTGAAAGAAGCTTTTTTTGTTATTTTTGACTTTGGTTGCAAGCCTTAGTTCATTTTGAGCCTTAGCTTCCCTCACTTCATCTTTGCAGGCACGGGCTGTTTGCTGATATTCTGCCTTAGTTATGTGCCCCTCTTTCCACTTCCTATACTTGTCCCTTTTATCTTTCAGTTTGTCAGAGAGTTCTTTATGCAGCCATGCTGGTTTCCTTTGAAAGCTGTTATTTTTCTTCTTTGTTGGTATTGTGCTAGACTGGGCCTTTATTATCTCACTTTTCAAAATTTCCCAAGCTTCTTGAATTGTTTTCCCCTTTAGGATTCTCATCCATGGAATTCTTCCCAAGGTCTCTCTAAGTTTATTGAAATTAGCTCTTTTAAAGTCCAAGACTCTAGTTTGGCTGTATTCTATTGCTTGTGCTTCCATAATGTTGAATTCCAATATTGCATGATCACTTCCTCCCAAGGTTCCTTTGGCTTCGACACTTTCTATCATTTCATCTCTGTTAGTGAGAATTAAATCCAATATTGCTAATTCCCTAGTTCCCTTCTCTACTTTTTGGGAGAGAAAGTTGTCTGCTAGGTTTGTCAGGAATCTGTTTCATCTTCCACTTAGTGCAGAGTTTGTCTCCCAGTTGATATCACGGTAATTAAAGTCCCCCATTACTATTGTGATGCGCTTGTTACATACCTTAGTTAGCTGACTAGCAAAAAGTTCATCTATTTCCACTGCTTGGTTGGGTGGCCTATAGTATACACCTATGGCAATGTCATTTTTTCTCCCTTTTATATTGACCCAAATACATTCAAGTTTACAGTTTTCATCATTGTTGTGCTCTATTTCTGTCGAGATAAAGTTATTTCTTATATATAGAGTAACTCCACCTCCTCTTTTGTTTAGTCTATTTCTTTTAAATAATTTAAAACCCTCTAGCTGTGTGTTCAATTTGTGGGTTTCGTCCCACCATGTTTCTGTAATGGCAACAATATCATATCCGCCCTCATTTACCTGAATTTCTAGTTCACCCTGCTTACTGTTCATACTCTGCGCATTGGTGTACAGACATTTGAGTCCTTTATGACTGACCCTGTGTTTACTTGCTACATAACTTGTGTGGTGCCTAAGTTCCCCTATCTTCTTAGATTGCCGGGGACAGTGATGTTCTGTATCAATTAACTCACTGTCCCCGTTGTTTAGTTTAAATATTCCTTCAGAAAAGCTGTGAATTTATTGCCAAGTAACTCAGTCCCTTTCTTGGATGGATGCAGACCATCTCTTTTGTACATTTTTTCATTGGACCAGCTACAGACATCGTGACTAATATAACCAAAGCCTTCTATCACAATGTAACCAACTATAATACCCACTGTAGCCAATTTATTTCAAAAACTATGATACAATGGTTAGGATATGGAATTAATTTTTATAAATTATGTTGCTTATTTATTATAGGTTAAAATTCCTACTAGCGAAGGCCTGGATTGGAAGAATTCAATATTAATAAAAGGGGAAATGCCTTGCTGGATACTGTTCCCTTTTCTTTTCCAGGAACATGGCCATCAGCAAAGAGCTAGGGAAGGAAAAACAGACAAAAAAGAGGAAAATTGGGAAAGATAAGTTAGCTAGTGTTCCAATCCATCTCATGTTCAGAAGGCAACTGGACCTCTTTTGTTATTCCCATTCATATCTATCTGAACAAGAAAAGGAGGAAGTAGAGAGATTTAATATCATCATTTACAGTATATGACTTGGCAGCACAAGGAAACAACAGCCAATGACTTAATAGCCAGCCATCAGCATCCCAATCAACCAATAAAAAACCCTCACACCCAACTAAAAAAGTAAAGGTAAAGGTTCCCCCCGCACATGCGTCCTAGTCGTTTCCAACTCTAGGAGCCGGTGCTCATCTAGGCACCACATAAATACGATGCATAGAATAGCCCAAAGTACACATTCTGGTAGAGAGAGGTTCCCTGAGAATGTGCTCAAGCATGAGCCCAAAAGCTCAGAAGACTAAATCTCTGGTCCTGGTGACCGGCCCAGATTGGATCCTGTAATTAGAAGTCCACAAATGGACTAGACATACATGTTGCAAATACTCTAAAACCACAGTCAGGTGGCACAAAGCCTTCCATGGTTGATTTTTAATTAGAATTCTGTGGATTTGGGACCACCCTACTCTTTCTTTCCAATAAACATTTAAAAAATATCTGTTCATTGGTTGTTGTTGTTGTTGTTTTTAAAAAAAAACCCAATTACTTTCAAAAAAATGACCATTTTTTTTAAAATCCCATTTATATCCCGCCCTTCTCCGAAGACTCAGGGCGGCTTACAATCTAAAGCACAGTGTGCTTAGAAATAGCCTTCATTCTATGTATATACCTGCTTATTAGGGCTTTCGCCCCCCCCCCCAGCGGCATTATTACAAAGTCAGCTTAATTGCCCCCAACAATCTGGGTCCTCATTTTACCTACCTCGGAAGGATGGAAGGCTGAGTCAACCTTGAGCCTGGTGGGATGCAAACCTGCACTAATTGCAGGCAGCTGGTGTTACTTAAGGAGGCATTAGCCCACTGCTCCACCAAGGCTCAGTATCTGCGATATTTCTTGTTTTCTTTATTTACTATTTCATATGACCCAACTTAAACTTTAGGTTAGGACCATTCTCCTAGCTCATCATTATTATTGCCTTCCTGAGAACCTGGGACTAGATGAGCATCTAGTAATGAATCAACCCCAAAAGGCTAACAACCCCATACATTTTACAACTCATTTTTGAGGGAATTCCCATATGTCTTCATTGAGATGAGCTGTCTCCATCGCTGATTTATAGAAGACATCATAAAGCTGTCCATATCCAGAATTTATTCAGAGTCACTGTCATAATTTCAGACCATATTTAAGAAGTTACCTTTTTAAGGTACTAAATATTTTTCTAGAGAACATCCCTGAACTCTAAGTGATAAAGAAACTCAGAAATCTGACCACAGTAGCTGTACTGGGACACTTCTCAGTGTCCTATTCTTGCAAAGTTTCTTGCAAAGGAATGAATGTAGGGTTCCAATTTTCAAGTGTTGTGATGTAACATATTTCAGAGAATGTGAAAGCCTGACTTGCAGTAATTGATCCATGGTGTGCCAGAGACCTCATGACCTAATGCTCAGAAGATGTGATTTTCTCATTTACAAATATACATATGCACATATCCCTGTCCACACATTCACAGATGGGATCATAAGTAACTTTATCTAACCTTATAAATAGATTCTAAATCCCGGCAAACCCAGATACCTGGCATTAGCCTCTTATAAACAGAGTTTGTCTAATCCAGACCAATAGGACAATGTTAGGTTTCTGCAGAAATGCACAGAATAGCAATGAATGAATGAACCTTTATTGTCAAAGTACAACCATGTATACATTGAGATTGGCTGAGCCTCCCTTCGTGCCCCCACCCCCAACTTACAGTGATACAAACCCTCCATCTTATTACACCATGTGAGCTAATTGCACAACGCACCGGTCTCGCAAGTCAATCATGCATAAAGTTTATAAAATTATTTCCCGTTCAAAAGCCTAACAGCCCATGGATAAAAGCTGTTCTTCAGCCTGTTGGTACGGCTGGCTATACTCCTATATCTCCTACCCAATGGTAGGAGAGTAAAGAGATACCGTGCAGGGTGTGAGTCATCCCTGAGAATTTTCCTCACTCTTTCAAGGCAGCAAGCCCTGGTGATGTTATCCAGTGGTCTCAGGGGACAGCCCACAATGTCTTGTGCTGTGCTTACCACCCTCTGTAATACTTTCCTATCCGCGGCTGTCAGACCAGCATACCAAACCACAATACCATACGAGAGGACGCTCTCTATAGCAGGGAAGATGCTTGCTCAGCAGAAATAATTCAATGGACATTTTTTTTTACTAGCACCAAGATTAACAACATAAAATTAATCAAAATAAACTTCATGCTAATGCAGTAGGTCAAGTCTAACCATGAAAAAGGAACTAATACTAGGTATGACCTCAAGAACAAAAATATAGAGAGATTTATTAGAAATTGTGTGATGTTAATATCTGTGCAGGTTCAGTAATGATCAGTGAACATAAACTTGATTCAATGAATAATCATGAGGCAGGAAGTCAGCTACAAACTACATTTGTATTGTAGCTGGATTGGATTGGATAATCCCAATGAGTAACAGCATCTAATCAATACTGTCTCAGCTCAGAAACTAAGTGGGGCTGTGTATTTGGGTAATATTTGATTGGGAGAATGCCAGGGAATCCCAAGGCTGGATGAGCAATAGTAGAGTCAGGAAAATATCTTGGAAGACAGGTAAACACACCTGTGACTTTGCAACTAAAACTACACTGTTGTATTCAAATTGGTACCAGGAGGTGAGCTTACTTAGAGGGAAGTTTTACTCTCTACAGAGCATAAATAATAGGAGAGGAGCAGGGAAAGTTTTAGATGGGTGAATTTAGATTCTTTGGATAATTTAAGGGTTGAGAGAAAAACTTCAGAGTTTTTTGAGGAATTTAGGGTATTTGAAGAGGTCGGTGAAGTGATTTTTTTAAAATTTGAAGTAGTTTCTATATGGAAGGCATTCCGTGATATTAATACCATCAAGAGGTGTCTTCTTAGATAGTTGTTTCTATTATCTTACCATATGTTTATTTCCATTTTTTTATTAAGTTTGTAAGCATTATCCAGCAAGGTACCATACCCAGAAATATAGTATTTAGATTATATTGGCTATTAAGGAAGACTTCAGAAAGATCACTTCTTGATGTTTGTAAGAGTGTCAGTGTCAAAACTGAGTTCTAGAGAATGGAATTCACATTCTTAATTGTCAAGTCTAGCAAATCATGTAGAGATTTCTATAGCATCCCCGAATTAGCAAACAGAAGGACTGAGATACAGAAACCAATAGTGTTTCTCTTTTGAGAAACATTCATTGGAAAATGTCAGGCTGGTTATGGGTGAGAATAAATGAAGAGAGTGAATTGTGCATGCTTTCTTCTCCCTTTTAAAAGAAAGTTTTTTGGGGGGGGGGGAAATGTTTTTTCAGTCGTGCCTGATTTAGCTCTGTCTTTATAACCCATGCCTTTTTGCCACTCACCCCAGTTTCTTTCTTTCTTTCTTTCTTTCTTTCTTTCTTTCTTTCTTTCTTTCTTTCTTTCTTTCTTTCTTTCTTTCTTCTTCTTTCTTTTTTTTTCTCTCTCTCTCTCCCTTCCTCCCTCCCTCCCTTTCTTTCTTTCTTTCTTTCTTTCTTTCTTTCTTTCTTTCTTTCTTTCTTTCTTTCTTTCTTTCTTCTTTCTTTTTTTCCTCTCTCTCTCCCTTCCTCCCTCCCTTTCTTTCTTTCTTTCTTTCTTTCTTCTTTCTTTTTTTTTCTCTCTCTCTCTCCCTTCCTCCCTCCCTCCCTCCCTTTCTTTCTTTCTTTCTTTCTTTCTTTCTTTCTTTCTTTCTTTCTTTCTTTCTTTCTTTCTTTCTTTCTTTCTTTCTTTCTTTCTTCTTTCTTTTTTTTCTCTCTCTCTCTCCCTTCCTCCCTCCCTCCCTCCCTCCCTTTCTTTCTTTCTTTCTTTCTTTCTTTCTTTCTTTCTTCTTTCTTTTTTCTCTCTCTCTCTCTCTCTCCCTTCCTCCCTCCCTTTCTTTCTTTCTTTCTTTCTTTCTTTCTTTCTTTCTTTCTCTCTCTCTCTCTCTCTCTCTCTCTCTCTTTCTTTCTTTCTTTCTTTCTTTCTTTCTTTCTTTCTTTCTTTCTTTCTTTCTTTCTTTCTTTCTTTCCATTAATCACTCTACTCAAACTCCCTGAATTTTGCCCTCAACTTCCTCTAGGATACAAAAAGCTAAAAGCTCTGCAAAGAAAGGGAAGCTAGGAAGTAGGGCCTACTCATGCTAATACTGGGAAAAGCTGCAATTCACCCCCTTGAAATCTGTATCCCTTTCTGTTTTCTGTCCCTATATGGAAGACAAGGCTTTTCATCATGTAGTGGCAGAGATGCCAATGGCTGGAATGACTGAGCTGTGGAGGTTGGCTATGACATCTCTGTAGAAATGAAATACCTGTGGAATTTGTTACTTGCCAACCTTGGGAGAGAGATAACCCTCATTTTGTCAATCAATCATCATCTCAGCCTTTCCCGTCAAAGTAAGTTTTGACCATACCTTATCATTTACCAGAGACAGAAAAGTCCAGTGACTGAAGAGTCCCACTGAGGAAAAATGAGATAAGCAACCCAGAGTCCTATGCATCTTCTAAAAGTATGCTTCCAATTGCATTTAGTTCTTCCAGCCTCAACTTCCAAACTGTTTCCAGTGGAAATTATTCTGGGCAAACCAAATGAAAAGTCTCCTGTGCATTTGGCTCAAATGTGCTTGTTTTCTCGTCTTCCCTCTTCTCCCCCCCCCTTCCACTGCTCATCTCGAGGTATAAAAATCTATAACAGCAGAGCCAAGGAAGAGAATTTGATGAGAAATTCGTATGCCAGCCTTCCCACCACTGTAATTTCATTCTGCCTTTGTAATTGCCTGATATTACATTGTTCCCTGCCGGAAGATTAATTAGCTAGTCTTACCGTCCAACATACCATCCCTCTGAAACCCTCAAGGAAGCTGGCATGGTGCCAAGTCTTGCAGATTTGCTATGCAGGCTGGCAGCTGCTTCTCTTCTCCCTTAACAACAGTTGCTGTGCCAACATAGCCCCCCTTTTCCCCTCCCCATCCCTCCACCAAAGAGGTAGTGAAGTTTTAATGCCATCAGCTGGGCAGGGGTGGGGGTGGGGCGGGTAAAGAAACGAAAACCCCAAATAATACAACAGCACACAACCCAAAAGTCTGATTGGCATAATTACTCACACTCATTAAGTATGGCTGCACGGCTTATGCAAATCGAGCGACTCAAGTACACAAGGCGCATCAAGCGGCTGGAGCATCAGCAATGCCTTTCCGATTCCTCAGCCCTGGCTGGGGTGGGTCGGGAAGAATGCGAGCGAGATGGCATCTTGCAAGGATGATGTGCCAGACGGACAGAAAGCAGCCTTTGCCTTCATGCTCAGGACCTATGATGCTCCACAGAGGGAGACTTGAAAAGAGGAAGGAAGGAAGGAAGGAAGGAAGGAAGGAAGGAAGGAAGGAAGGAAGGAAGGAAGGAAGGAAGACCAGGGAGGAGGAAGAAAAGGAAAATAGGGCAGAGGAAGTTGAAAGTGGGCAGTCATGGGGGAGCATGACCAGCCATTTTGGATTTAAAGAAAACAGTAGGGCAAAGATAAGGCAAGATACGAACCTGTCCAGATACGTATTCCGCTCTCATCTTCCACCCATCCTGCTCTCTTCCCACAACAAGTCACCCCCTCCCAAGCAATCAAGAAATGGTGGGGTTTCTTCCGCCACAACCATTAGCTAAGACAATGGCATTTTGCATGCACATTGAAACCGCGTATTGTGAATTCACTTGGCAAGGAGCCCGATCCAGCACTGAATATTTCAGCAAACCGGGCACTATATTTGCTGCTTTTGTTTGACTAAGTCTTTGGTGTTTGTTTGTTTTTTTTTGGCAAATGATTTTTTTTAATTAGCTTTTCTCTCCGCCTCCATTATTTCCCCATTTTTATTTAAACAATTGAACTCACCCTGTTTTTGCTTTATTTGTTGGGGGGGGGTGTAAACAAATAGACTAAATCTCCCAATGCAAAAAAGAAAGAAAAAGAAAAAGAAAAAATGGAAAAAATAAAAAGGAGGATGTCTTTTGAAGAGATAAGGTGATTTTTTTTTCTGCAATCAACTTACAACTGCATTTATAATCAATAAGAAAACCCCTTCCTCCCCCTCCCTTTTGTGACTTCTCTTATACACTGTTGATAAATGCATTGTTACAAAATATTGGGGGGGGGAGGAGATGGGATTAATGAAATGAGAAATCACAACATACATAGATCCTAATGCTCTCGGTAGACCAATGCTAATTAAACGACAGGCAATTAGTTATCTTGGAGGTTAGATGGGCTTGTTGAGGGTCTTCGAGGCTCTATGGGTGTCTCTGAGCACTTCATATTGGTCAAGATTTGGGTTTTTTTCCCTGTTAAAACTTCATTTGTCTTTACTGGAGTGCCGAGGTTGGGAAGAGAGATGCCCATCCATTTCTCCCTTCCTACAGGCATTCTTGTTCTGGCCCCAGGGAGCTTGGGTTTGTTTGTTTGTTTGTTTATTTATTTATTTATTTATTTATTTATTTATTTATTTATTTATTTATTTATTTATTTATTTATTTATTTATCGATTCCCGAGTAGCTGCTGCTGCTTTTGAAAACAGGTGATTTAAAAACCAGGGGAAAACAAAGGAGAAAGGAATCCCAGCAAGACACACATTAACAACTACCAGACGTATCGGGGGCTTGTTACAGTCTGATTGTGGTTTTCACTTATTTTGTGCAAGATGCTACATCCAATTACAGTGGGGAAACTGGCAGACGCTACGTTGCTCTTTGCAACACCCGCTCGCTTGTTCCCACTGGCAATCAGGAAGACTTTGGAGGGACATGTTGTCGTGCCCTTAGACATGCAAAGGCAAACTCACCAACTCTGGGAGACAGTAGTGATTGTCAGATCCAGACTGGGAGGGGGTAAAATATTTCCCGAGCACATGAGGTAAGGATTGGAGATAATAATCTAATGGCATCCTACAGTCTAATTAAGCTCTGCCAAACTTTATGCTGAAGCTGAGGTAGAAGACTGAAGCCAAGAGGTATCCCTGCCAGGCTTTGCCCGCCTATTAATGTTATCTCCCTCCTGGCCATTGCACATCTTTGTGCACTGCATGAATTAAATTCTGATGAATGTGGCATTAGTTAATTACACGAAGATGCACATGGTAGGGGAAAGGGAGAGCTGCGCTATGCAAATAAGCCAAGGAAGCCCAGCTCTAAATTTGTTTGAGTCTGCAACACTGTTTGCCTTTCCCTCTTGGTCCACATGGCTGAATAACAAAGCTGAGCACTAATAAGGCAGCACACTTAACCTGCAGGTGCCAAATTGGCATCCAGGAGATTTACAGCCATCTGTGTCAGGATGACAAGAGGAGAGATAGGAACAGTGTCACTGCAAGGAAGAGAGAAGAGCCACAGACGTTGTTCAGTGCCGCCATTTTCTCGTGCTTGAGAGGAGAGGCAAGGAATCGGCTGTGCACCTTTGAAATGGCTGTCTGAAAAGGGAGTGCCCTCAGATTTCATCCTGGTTCATTTTGTGCAGAAGAAATGTTGCCACTTTATCAAAGGAAGGGACTGCTTGCTAAGATGCTATTAGTGAATTACATGTTTTAATAGGAACACATGAAGTGCCTAAATGAGTGTTTCTGATTGTAATTATCGGGTGGGTTGCATGATTTATCCTATGATAAGGACACTGAAATACCGAAAGCTCCGACTAAAGTAGCTGGGAATGATGGGGACTGTAGTTCCAACATCTATATGGGAAATAGATTGGAGAAGACTGCCAGAAACCAAAGACTGTAGAATACACATGCTCATACTGACACAGATCATTTTTCCAGTCTTAATGGGAGAAAGAAATTATATTTTGGCTTTCCTCCACATTTAATATTTTCCTTTCATGCAATATTTGGATTACAGTAAACCAGAGAAGTGCCTCATCCTTTACCTAAGTTCTGCAAACATGATGATAAATAAAACAATAACTCAGGACTTTTGTTTAGCACTCATATTGTTCCATTGAGTTCAAGTGCTGGGATGTTTAGAGATTGAGAAGTAGTGAACTTGTTGCCCAGCTGCAGATCCATCTTTTGTTGCTTTTAAGCATGTTTAGGATCAGGGAGTGACAACCAAGAACTCCACGTTCCTCTACAAAAAGAGAAGAAAGTAACCTCTTTGTATTTGTTTTCATTCCTCCCCCCCCCCCCATCTCCCTCTATTTGTCTATTATAAATTCAGCAAAAGCCCTTGGGAAGCTAGCTAGTAAGACTGTGTGAATATTCAGTTAAGAGATCCAATTTATCGAATGCAATGTATTTCCAAGTAGAACTGACTTTCAAAGCCATAGAATAATCAAACTGGGTATCACTCAAATAATCTGGATCATTCAAATGCTTCTGTGCATGTGTAACATCAGGTTTTTCCTAATCAGTCTGGAAACCCACACTGAAATAATTTGATAATTTCATTCAAACACCCAAATTGAATTGATCTTCAGAATTGGTTCATGTTTTTGAACTAGAATAAATTTCTGAGCAAAATCATCTATTCAGATTAGAATTGCTTGATTTTTACAGAGACCTACTAGCTAGCAAGTTAAATGATTAAATGGAAAACTGGAGAAGTTGAGGGTTTTGTTGGGTGGAAATGATATGGTGAGAAATTGCAGAAGTGTGGATAAACTTGTAGAGGTGAGAATCTTGGAGAAACTCTCTCATAGGATAAGGGAAGAAGGGCACTGAAAGATCTTTTCCATAAGATGTTGTGGATCTTTCTGAACTTGCAATGACTGTAAGAACTGAAAGCTTGCCTGCGCAGGGGAAAAACCTTCCTTTTTTTCATATGAGGAAAGAAAAAGTGACACACTGAACATTTGGATTCCTTCCCACTGGATTATGACATTGTTAAAATAATGGGGGTCACACAGGTGCTGAGAAGAGCTGTTGAAATGGCCTCACCGTGGCAGCTGTCAGGGACTAGAAGTAGAAGGAATGGTTTTAATATAAAACTCCGCAGGCTGCTTTATTACTTATTGCTTGCTGGCTTTGAGTTCTCTTGGTCACAGGCTTTTCTTGCATTATAGAAGTTAATATGCTTTTTATCTCAGCCCCATTTTAGAGAGGTTGAAATAGAAGGAATGTGTTAAAATGGCTCTTCAAAACACATATGCACTTGCAGTTAAAAGAAGCCCCAATCCCCGGGTCTTCTAGCACCTGTATCTCAAGGTCACCTCACAGCTAATATTTTTGGCTGGAAAGTTGCCAGAAGACATCATTGTTCCAGTTGTCACTTGTTACTTTTCAGATCTGGCCTCCAACGGTTACATATATCACCTCAAAATGTTGCCTGCCTGCCTGCCATTTAAAATTCTCCAAAGTGCTAGGAGAGCATGGAGCCACTAGGGCTCCTGCCCTAGCACTATGTGTCCCTCTACCCATGCTTCTCTGTTGCACAAGGAAGCGAAAGAAAAAGGCAGAGGGCTGTTCATTCAGATTTCATCATTCAAGAGCAAAAATAATTTTAGCATGTGGCAAGGTAATGGGATTAAGGTTTAGAATACGATTGGCACTGGGATGTCTTTGAGATGGGCAGAATAACCACACGGAACTGTTGAATTTTAGAGGTACTTCATACCAAACATTATAATTCCAAAGAAAATATTTGATTGATTACTTGGTTCTATGCCATACATTCCTATAGGACGTAGGTAGTTAATATAAACAAAAAAAAAATCCCAGAAGACCCCAGATAAACACTATATGGGAGAAAAAAATCAGGGACATAAATACCTACATATACAAATGCAATGCACTTAAATCACAGAGCTCCTTCCTTTTCTGCAAGACAGGCCAGGTAGATTTTCAAAGTTTTCCTGAAGCATAGAAGGGTTGAGGCTAGTCAGATTTCAATGAGGAGGGAGTTTTAAAGAGTAGAAGTGGCTACTGAGAACACCCACTTTCAAGGTCTCATTTGGTGATGGGATGATGAATGCAGCAGAATGTAGGCTGTTATCCATGCACAGGTTACCAGATTCAAATAGCCTTAAAGATAACTAGTAAGTTGAATCTCACCCAGAGTCTGTTGGTAACTAACACTTCAGTTCCAAAACTAGTGGGGTCACCAGAGCATATTAGGATGCACTTATCATTACATTACTGCACTCCCATAAAATTTTATACAAACTGTAGTTTCCAGGTGTTTTTCAAGCACAGCCTCCTGCAGGAGGGTAATTTCTTTTTTAAAAAATGTATTAATGGTTATGAATTATATGCCAACCGTATTCCATCTGGAGTCAGAACAGACAAAATTGAGGTTAGGATCCGACAGTGTATTTCATCTGTCTTAATTTAATTTGGACTGATGCTTCTAATTCAATAGAATGGCTTCCAATATAACTGAAAACAGTAGCATAAAGAAATTTCAGTGCATAAATTTTGTTTATGAGTTTGTTACTGCATGAACCTAAGGTAGTGATTAAATAATTGGGTAATATTGACTTTACAAAGAGGTCAGAGCTGGGAGCTAGATATTATTGTCTAGGTCACGGGTGTGAAACTCGCCATGTCACGTGACATGTCGCAACCTATCACTTTTTTTGCATTGCCAGAGCTGGGGTGGGTACGGCCTCAGCATGATGCAGTTTGACACCCCGGGTCTAGGTGGTTGGACGAAAAGCCCTGCCACAGTAGATGACATCATTAACCTTACCATCCCTGTGACAAAGTTGGGATGAAGGTGGTGCATCCATTCTTGTGTTTCTTGATCTCTTGGCAGCTTTACATCAAACTCACCATGTCTTCTGGATCAGCTCCTGGGGTACTTTTCCACAGTTCCAGTTGTGTTGGTTGGTGTGTGAGAGGTTGATTCCTATGGCCCTCCTTTGTAGAGTGGATCAGGGATCTCTCCCCTCCTATACAACTTCTACATGAAAACTTTGGGTGAGATCATCCTCTAGTTTGGGGTTTGCTATCATCAGTGTGCTGATGTTACTCAATTATAGGTTGACTGAGGAAGGCTATCAAAGTTCTATCTCAGTGACTAGAAGATAGCCTGGAATGGAGAGGAAACATCCTCAACTTAGTTTACCAAGACTTATTGGCTATGGTTGTTAGGGCTCCTAGACCTAGGGAGATTCCAACTTTGACCTTGGGTTGATTGGCACTTCCCAGTTGAGGATATTTTACACAACTTCATCCCATGTGCCAGATGCAATTTTTCCTGGGTCGGGAGATCCTTCAGACAGTCACTCACGCCTTAGCCATTTCATGGCTCGACTATTGCAACATGTTGGGCTGCCCTAGAGGACCAATTAGAAGCTTCATTTGGCATGCCCATGTGATGAATCTTCTCTGTGAGCTGCCCTGGCTGCCAGTCTGCTTCCTGGTACAGTTCAAGTTGCTGGGTATAGCGTGCAAAGTCGTACATGACAGAGGGCCTGGTTATCTAACATGGCGGCACCTGGAATGGCTGTGGCTGCATTGGCTCTTGAAGGCAAATAGTTTTGGGAGGGATAGTAAGGGCTATAGGCCACATGATCAGGAAGATTTTAATGTGTTTGAGCAACATGGTGGAACTAAGGTAACATACGACATACAACCGACAATCTTTGCTGGCATGGCGAGTTTCTAGTTGTTTTGGAACTGTTGGTGAGACCGTTAAAAGTCGTTGGCACTGTTTGAATTTGTTCTACCAGCAGCAAGATCTGACTGCTAGCCCAGTGATGGATTCTATTGCAAATCAGGGCTGTTTCCAGAGGAGGCAGAGGAGGAGAGGACCTGGACCTTATGGAACGAAGGAACTGGATGAGGCTGTCGGCAGGCCCAGAGGAAGAGGGAGAGGCTTTTGGAGGAGTTGGTGGCAGGGGCACCGTGTTCCAGGGACGAAAAAAAGAAAGGCCTCTTTAAGGAAAAGGTGGAAGAGTCAGGATCAGAAAAAGGAAAGAAGGTGAGGTTGTCAGAATACAAGCGAATTTGAGGGCTAATCCACATGGAGCCCCATTTCCATCTGTCCTGTGTGCCATCGTTCACTCCCTAGAGACTAAAACGGACAATGTGAAATTTGAGCGGGCCACGAACAAGGAGTGTGTATCGGAGGTGGTGACCCTTTGAGAGCTGTATGCAACGAAATTTCATTTTGATGTATGCCGATTGGTGTACATTCAAAGTGACAATAAAGTTATCATTATCATTATGAAAGAGATAATCTATCTCCCATGGTGTCTGCCTGACCAATATGAACCAACAGGGTTGGCACATTTTAATCTCTTCAGTTAAGCAGTATCACCTTCTGGGATTTCAGTGTCGCAACACCTGCCTTCTGAAATGCAAGTCGCTTATATTCTCATGGCCTTTTCAAGGGCCTTGAAGAGCTCGGCTTCTCTTCCAGGCTCTGGGTTAGAGTGGATGGATCCCCTTGTGAGTTCTGTTGCTGGCTGTATTTGCCATCTTGTTTTTTAAATCTGATTTTACTTATTAGTTATTTGCTAATTATGTTTTCGTATTGTATTGTATTTTTATTGTTTTGTACTGTGAGCTGCCCGGAGTCTTTTGGAAATGGGTGATGCTTAAATCAAACACATTAAATTAAATCCTTAGGAGACAGACTTTTAATAGGATCCATTTTGCTTCAGGAATCTGATTTTCTCCTACTAATGTTTAGGCTCCTACTAGTCAACAGGTCTTGGTAGACTAAGCTGAGGACGGTTCCTCCCCATCAAAGATAGCTTCCAGGCACTGAAATAGGACTTTGATAGCCTCACTCAGTCAATATATCATTGTGTAACATCAGTATATTGATATATTTGCATCCATATAATGTAGAGGGGATGGAAAGGGCACTTCACTGAAACTCACGCCCCTCTTCATGTGCCTAGCAAACACTTGCCACCCAAAAGGTAGCCAGATTTTGTACTAGTGTTTAGTGAATTCCTCAAATAACGATTATATCATAGCAAATTCCATTTTTTAAAAAAAATTCAGTAAAATAAACATTTCTCCCTTTACATTTTAATGGTTTTGATTATCATAACAAAGTGTGTTTGTTTGCCTAAGACCTTGGCTTAGTACAGAACACAAGAAAATGAAAGGGAAATAGCTATTTTCCCCTTTCCTAATTTTTTTAAAATATTGTTCTCTCATTTTTTTTTCAGTTGGTGGTTTCATATGGAAACTGAGACCTGGCTTCCCATGGCCTTCAAAGAGTTGGTTTTAACTTTTGAAGTCCTCCATAACTTGGCACAAAGAACACTTACAGGGTGAGCTTCCCCAGTCAGTGTCAGCCATCCAGCTTGTACCAAGAGAATTTGCTAATGATTTGAGAAACGAGGTGATGGAAATTCACAGAAAGTACTTTTTTGGTTGCTACATCTGTGTCCAAAATATCCTCCCCTCTTCACACACACACACACACACACACACACACACATAAAAATGATCACCTCCCACATTGCTAGATTTGCACTTTTTTTTCTTTTCTTTTTACAACCTGTAATCCCTTTTATCAGGGTGGAGTCGGAGTGACTGAATGGAACGGAGAGTTTGCTGGCTGGATGCCCTTCCTGCACCTCTGTAGCATTCGCTGCAAATATTTACTCTTTGCCCTTTGAGAGATGCTGCCTAGGATTGGACACTCTAGGCCACCATGCCACTCAAATGGCTACATTTCCATAACTCATGAAAAACAAATTATTCCAAAGGACACTCGGCGTAGGAAGTCCTATCTCCATTTTTTTTAAAATTAGTAAAACAGTAATTGCACTGTTTTAAAGCTTTGTTTGCTTTTAAACTACAGTATGAGTGTTTTATTGCATTGTTTTATAGAGGCATTGTAAGGCTTAAAAAAAATCTCCTCCTTAATTGTGGTTGGCACAAACTCATAAATAAATAATGATTCCACACCTTAGATTCTAAGGGGGGGAGGGGGCAGAAATTCAGATGGCAGGTGATTGAAATAGCCCTTCCAGGATTGGACTCTATAGTGGGTCTTCCTTAATGTAAGCGATTCTCAGGTCACGACCTAGGAACGAATAGAACCCCAAAGCTCTGAGACCCTTTCACTATATTTAAGAACATTTATTGTGGCTAATATTTACACCTCATAACAATATGATATGGGTTGTTAGCATATTTATTATTAATGAGGATAACATATGTGCTTTTCATGAATAATACAAATTTGCACTTGAAATGCAAATGGGAGGATTCCCTTTGCTCTGATAAATGTGGAAGTAGGTGCAGAGTCCACAGATCCCTTCAGAAGCACACATTTCAGACAGCAGCCCTACGGTTCTCGCCCCGTGCTTCAAACTTACTGTTTGAAATATAAGAAACCCCCTTATTTCACAAAAGCCTGTCTTCCTCCCCACAATATGGGAGTGCCAATGCCAGGATAGGCCCAGCTGCCTGCTTGAAGCAATGAAAAATTCATATTGCTCTTATGTACTCTGGATAGTTTTATCAACAGGCAGAAGAGTCCCAAGTTGGAAGGCTGCAAGGATTTTGCATTAGCCATATTCCCCTACAGAAGTCTTCTACTAATATCAGCAGTACAGCACCAAGTATAAATAGAGGTTGACTTCTAAATGACTGGTTAACTCAACTGCTAAGCTTGAAGGAATCATGGCTCAGAATACTTGAATCTGTGGGAAATGCTATTGAGAAGGATAAATATAAGTTACTGAACAGCAGGGGATAAAACATTGCATTTAAGTCTCCTAATACCAACTCTTGCTAATTACACTTCATTTCTCGATATAACCCGCTTCAAGTAAGGCACTAATTAATGACATGGTACAGATGTGCTGTTGGGAAGCTCTGAGAGCTTAAGGTGACTTCCTGGAGCCAATCCACTCTGCCAGCTCCCAAGCCAGACCACAAAGGACTTTAACCAAGCCTCTTAGTTTCCAGGTTGTTGAATTAATTGTAGCCCATCTCTCCCTTCAGCCATTAGGATAACAGCCAGCATTGAGTGGGTTAAAGGCAGCTTATCAAATTAAGCATTAAACTAAGTGGAGAGAAAGCACGGATAAGAGTTTGTACAAAACCATTCAAATTGCAAGTGTGGGTTACAGTAATTGCTAAATTATAGTGTGGCTGCTTCATTGCACACAACCCTGACCTCCCCCCCAACTTTAATAATAGGCAGGGGCTGACTCTGGCAGACAAAACCCAGGGAGTCCTAAGTTATAGTCTGACACTCTTATTATGATGATTATGATGATTATTACAACTACATTAGCACCTAGAGGACCTAGCCAAGGACTATTGTGCTGGGAACAGCACAGTTACAAATAATAAAAAATGTTAAATCTGACAATTTAAGTAGTCACACGAGGTGCTGTGATCTGAAAGTAGCTTATCATAGAGCAATGTTGGTTTCTGAGAATAGGAGCCAAGTGGCAGGCGAAGTGGAGCTACCTCGATACCCATTTTATGACCAGTTCTTGAAAAATGCAGTTGCAGCACTCCTAGTCTCCTTTGTATGCCCATCATTTGACAAGTCTGAAAACCTGAATATGTAAACAGACCACTAGCGAATGTGTTCTCCCATTGCTATTTCATTAGACAGAATAGTTGATAACCTTCATTTGTGTAGTGACAGGACAAGGTATGTTGGTCAAAGTTAATGACATCTCTGATCTCAATCTGCCCAACATATCCCACAGAATAGCTTTCTCCAACCTGGTACTCTTTGGGGTTCATTTTCATTGGTGATACTGGCTGAAAGTTAAAGGAGTTGACATCCAGTACATCTGGCAATCCCCAACTTGACCAAGACTATCTTAACTGTACCATTTACAATGTGTGTATTATCATAAAGTATATTACACCACTAAAAGGGACAAAATTTCACACTCTCAGGTCTTGTGATACCAGAAAGCATCTAGAATTGGTGATGTATTGATAGTTTGTTGGCAGTTCTAATTTTCAGTGGTGTTGACCATCAGAATAGACAGTATGAAACCTACATTCAGAGAGGCAAACCTAAAAATGGTCCAAATTCTGGTTCTGATTTTTTAGACTGGGTTTACAGAGTCTGATAAGAAATGGTTTGTTTTAGCCATAGTTTGTTGAACAAGCTACATATGGCTGGGCCATATACTGTAGTTTACAAACTATAATTGGATGGGTTCACATACTAAGCCAAAACCAAACTTCATTTCAATTTAGGGAAATATGTGAATTATGAGAAAGGTACCAGACCTGGGCAAAACAGCTCCATTAATTGGAGAGCAAGATCTAACCATGGAATGATTCAACTAAATGTAGCAACTTGAGATTATAAAGCCAACTGAGTTGGTACAATCTGCTTCAGGATTTGACTCAAATAAAAAATTCAGCCATATGTCATAATAGGGAAGCATAAAAAATGTTTGCAGCTGCTTCACATTTGGCCAGTTTGAGTTGAAAGTAGCAGCAGTGGGGGATATTTTAGAGGACATTAACCCTGGAAGTTTCAGCAGGATGCCTTCAAGGGGATCATCGTAATAAATTGTTGAAACATCCCCTCTGCACTTGTTTTGGAGGCAGAGATAGCAGGATTGATGAAAACACAGCACTGCAGCTTTCAAATTGCCGGCAAAAAACAAACAAACAAACCTAAATTCAAGCAGGGAGCATTCTCTTCAGTGATTAAAATAGTATTTTTTTTTTCCAAAACTGGATTAAAACTTTTTTCCCTCTTGCTGTTCTGGGATGTCAGTTTTGATGTTACATTCAATCATGGGTGTCCACAGGGTACCATTAAAAAAAAGTTGCACATAAAAGGCAGTAGCATGGAAATAGGAAGTCCTAGTAAAAGAAGCTGGTACAATGAAAATGTCATTCCTAACCTTTCCGTTCCCTATTCTTTTTTTTTTTAAAAAAAAGTAAATAGCATCTGAAATGTTAGTCTAAGAAGCTTTCGTAGTCTTAAATCCAATCCAAATATGACCAATTTGAAATTAAGATCTGACCCATGAGTGTCTGTTGGATTCATTCCCCTGCAGCCCATAATCATCATGCTGAGAGCTGAAGTCTTGCTTGAGTTGGAAGGACCAGTGAAGAAGTATCAGAGATTGCAAAGTTAAGGCTTATGGTTGCCTTCAGTTCAAAGGACCAAGAGATAAGGGAGGAAATAAAGCCCATCACAAGGTAAGCCTTACTGCCCACAAAGAGCTTTGGTGAAGAGGGTTGAACAAGACAATCTGATCTCATTGGCCAGCTGATCATGTCTGCTTCAGAGAGCCCATCCCACTCATCTCTCCCCTACTGCATTGGCCATATAAGGAAGGCTTTATAACCATAACTTTATAACCCCCAACAAATACCAGAAATGTCACTGAAAGAGCAATGTGCTCTGAAATATTTCATAAGCCCAATTCAACCTGTTGTATCACTCCACTCCAGTTCCTGACTCTTTCAATTGGGGATTCCACAAAGTCTTCTTTGCACTGAAGCTTCCTTTGAAAGTTCTATACCATGTTGATAAGGTTGTCACTTAATTTCTTGGAGTGGCAAAGGACACTAACCAAAGGTTATATTCAAGGGCAACATTTTTATATTCATTTTCAAGGAATTGACTGATTAGATTGTTGCAGCAAAAATTATCTTCTGGCTCTTGAAAGGCTGGTCAATTTATTATGCTTTAAGCTTTTACGGGGTACATACTTACCTGATCTGATCATGGATGGTTTTTTTTAAAATGAAAACTACATTCCTGCTGTATTATAATTATATTGTCTGAGGCCATGACAGTGTGGCAAAAGACTAGTTCACTATTTCCAGTTCTCCCTCTCTGTTTTATCCCCCTGCTGCTTTCAAAGGCCAGTTGTTCTCTCTCTCTGGAGGTTGCCCTTACATGAGCTTTTTTAAATTTGGGAAGGAAATGAGGCGTATAAATCTAATAAATAAAGTGAGAAAAAGAGAGTTCTGCTTTCACAGTTATTTGTGCAAGTTTACTTCTGGTGGGAATGCATAGCTTCTGCTGAAAAAAAATTGATGAATTAGGAGAATCATTTCCCAGTGGTTATTACTAATAGAGGGAGGCAGTGGCTCAGTGGGTTAGGATGCTGAGCTTGTCGATCAGATGGTCGGCAGTTTGGCAGGTTGAATCCTGAATGCCGCATAACAGACTGAGCACCTGTTACTCATCCCAGCTTCTGCCAACCTAGCAGTTCGAAAGCACGTAAAAATGCAAGTAGAAAAATAGGGACCACTACGGTGGGAAGGTAACAGCGTTCCGTGCGCCTTTGGCGTCTAGTCATGCCGGCCACATGACCACGGAGACGTCCTCAGACAAGCGCTGGCTGTTCGGCTTTGAAACAGAGATGAGCACTGGCCCCTAGAGTTGGAAACGACTAGCCCGCATGTGCGGGGGAAACTTTACCTTTACTTTTATTACTAATAGGTTAACTCCGCTAGAACACAAAACAGGGGTCTCTACATTATAATATTTTAAGAGAAATTAGATGAGAGGCTTTGCTTGCCTATTAATATAGTCTCCATTAAATCAAAGTACCCTTTTCAGGCATTACTTACTAAGGGGAAAGAGATAGATGCCATTTTAAGCCAGTCTGCATTTTTAAAATGGCTGAGCCTGGGTGTTAAAATAAAGGGGAAATGCCCAGCACACTAAAAATTCATTGTGAAAGACCACAAATTATATCTTGGAGAAAAGAGTGAGCAAAAGTATGGCCAGATATTGCTGAGTGATAACTCTCAACTCCATTATTACTGTTCCTATTTGCTGGTGCTGGGAATTGAAGTTTAAGTAACCTGCAAATTGGCAGCCATTGTGTGGCCTTCTCTGTTCTCCTAGATATTTGATACCATCAGTCATGGATGGTCTGGCAAGATTATGCCTTGATTTAGCATTGCAGTAGTTCTGGTTGTGTCAGACCACATCTACGACCAATTATGATTCAACAACGGGGCTGCTAACATATGTTCCATAGGATTTCTTCTTGTGCTATTCCCCTGTGCTATTCAACAACTATATGAAACCAATGGAAAGATCATCTGAAAATTTCAGGTGAGAAACCATTGCTATTTTGATCATACCAAAGCCTATTTTCTTATTATTCAGTAATCTGCACCCTTGATCATCGCCAAAGCTTGATAAGAGTGAAAAACTCTGAAACTGAGTCAAGGTGAGTGTGTTGTCATAAGAAATTGGGCCAGTGATTACACTCCTTCTGAAAAAGTGGAGTCTGAAAGTCCTAGGTCCTCTCTGGATTCATACACAAGCTGACCAAGCAAACAGTACTATAACTGTTCTTGCACAGATTGGATTTGGCAACAGTTGTGTGGTTCTTATCTTCTACCTTGACTGTGTGAAAGTGATTAAGAGTTGCAACCAATGAAAAATACAGCATCTAGTGCAAAGTCCATGGACCACAAGGCACTATGATGATGCCCCCTGGTCACAGTTTGAAATGTTACGGTGAACCTTTAAAGGTCTAAATGTCTGAGCAAATACTTCTCTTTTACAAATCTATTCTAGGGTGACCATCTGAGCAACAGCTTTCTTCATTGGTTGTTGCTCTGATTTTCTGAAGGTAAAAGATACATCTCTTTTGCCAGCTTGTTAAGTGTGAATCATCTAACAAGCTATTCATTTTAATGCATACTTTAATGCATACAATATATAGGATGTATTGTTTACTTTTATTTCCTGCATTTTTAAATGGTTCAGAATATTGACTGAGATATAAAATGAGTAAATAAAAATTGGTGACCTGATTTACAGTATTCGATGAACCTTCATCTTCCACCAGATTTTGATTTCTGTATTGAAGTTGAAGTGGTTGAAATAACGAATGTGGTTCAGAAAAGAAACCCTTAAATGATTCAGATGCAACCATACCTTGACAAAACATTGATTACATAGTTACAAATTTTGGCTCTCTTGGACTTGCCTCAGGCTTCCCACTTGCTTTGTTTGCTTATTGGGAAGAACTGCTACTTCCAAATGTAACCCCCAAACTTCCTACAGTCATGCAAGCTCTGTGCTTTGTGTATAAAGCTCTATAAAAGTTGAGCCAACCGTTTCTTAAAGAAAACAACCTCTATTAACTATTTAGATAGGGCACGCCATCATTAAATATGTATGATAAATGGGATGGAGTTAGGGAAAGGGGAATGGGAGTGAATGGAATCGTTTGTGCAATTTTAGTTGTAGTGATGCCACACTAATAATGAGATGCATTATTGATAGCAGTGTTTATTCTTATAAACTCAATAGAGCAAGTTAATATTTAATTCAAAATCTATATACATGTCATCCCACTTACTTTTTTCCACTATTTTTTCTTTAGAAATATTTTACATGTAGCATTCATCTCTCTGTGTGTGTCTGTCTGTATATCTATCTATCGATCTGTCTGTCTGTCTGTCTGTCTACCTACCTACCTACCTACCTACCTACCTATCTACTCTCTCTCTCCCTCCCTATCATCACAATGGTGTTTGCACTTGTACCAACACGATTTGAACCTCAAATCTACTGTGTCCTTGTTCATGCTGTTAGGAGTATGCTCTGGGCACTCCCAGACAAGGGTGTCATGATGGAAGCATTGTCTTTTTACAGATTAGCTGCCATGATGGTCCTGATGGCACTTAATACTCCTTTACCAAAAGGCCAAATCAAGACATTGTGTTGTCATAATGTGTTCCCACTCTAGCTTATATTTATAGGTATGTTGCTTTGTTTCTGGGTAGATGAACATGTCTACAAACCATCTTTGGAATCCACCTGCTATCTTTTGCTTTCCAGAAGTGCAGGATTCAGCAATGTATGTGGAAATGATAGTGAGGGTTGGTATTTTCTTTTGCAGAATTGCCCAGAAAGCTCTGATTTAGCATCCCTGACATGCATCTATTGAGTCTGCACATGTCAGGCCACACGAACCAAGAATGACACATGGAGATACTTCTGAATAGTTTATTATTGTTCTGATTCATGCCAGAGTAAAGCAACTATCTGCATAACTATGGAATATACTTTGAGGTGCTAGGGAGGGGATGTTTTAGTCTTCTTCCTACCTACCAGACTTTCGAAGCTCTCCTAATTCTTTCCCTGTTGAGAAGCAGCCTCTTCTTCTGGGAATCAAGACTACATTTCAACACATCACAGGATTATAACTATTGTACAGCTGGCTCACCATTCATGCTTTCCTGCTCAATTGCCCATGTCTGTTGGAGTTGAGAGTGCCTTGTTGCCCTTCTCAACTGTTGGAATCCATTCATATCATTTTTTTTAGCCTGGAGATAATTGGGCTTAGTTTTAAATACTTAATTTTAGTTTAAATTCCTTTGAAACATTTCATACCAAGCATAATAACAGGATGAGAGGGTTTTTTTTTTAAATGGCAATTCTCAAATCCTCAATAAGTAGATAAAATAATTTCAGAAGATCTAGCTTTTCTTTCCCCATCTTCCCAAACACTCTTCTTATATGCATCCAAAGTGTCTTCTGCAGCATATTGGTCTCCACTGGATGTTACACGTTCCCTAGGGAATATATTTCCAGCACATCCAGACAGCAGCAATTTAAGGAAAGCTATATTGATTTGGGACTAGGTTCCCTCTTACACAATAGAGTTCTTCATGCAGATATAATCTCAACACAGATCAGAATGGGCTCTTAGATTTTAGTGTTTCAAAGTAAATCAGCAAGGGTTTTCATTTTTCTGTTGTTCAGCACAAGACCACATTAATGCAGGTTTTCTCCTAAAAATGTTCCAATTCTTGTGAGAGCACAAAATTTCATAAGATTTTATGATTGTGCACACAATCTTCTAAGATTTGTGAATTCTCATGCCAGGGATCACTAGATCGCAAAGGATTCACGAGACCTTGTAAAAGCACTAGCATATTTGAAATTATTTTTGGCCCCCTGGGAAGATTGCAGATAAGGTGGGCCCTGCACTATCACTCCTGGTTTCTCTGTGGCCATTTAAAAGTCTGAATTTGAGTACTGGGATCTGTGAATTGTAAAAACTCTATTGTAGATTTCTGGGCTTATGTCCTCAATTTCCAGAGCTACCATTTTGGACCTCACTCATTTACCAAAACTGGAGTTTTAATAAAAAGAAGTCAACCTGTGGGACTGGATCTACCATCTCTTCCCATTAAATTTCAAACTATCATCTTACATGACAGTGCGGGTTTAGCCAGAGAATTTCCATTTGTGTCATTCCACATCACAGTTTGACACCCCTTTGTTCTGACAGTGAGAATACTGGCTGGTGGGTGCCTTTAAAAACAAAGCCTGGCTCCTAGATTGTTATTTCTAGTGAGGATTTATTGCACTTTGGGATATGACTCCAATGACGTTATTAATCAGAGAGATGGAAGAGTCAAGTCCAGTTTATTGCTGCCAGCGATAAAAGATAATCCTGAATACTGATGTCCTGGATAGTGATTAGGAGATAGAAGGATCTGGCAGATGAGGGACTGGGAAAACAGCAATGTTAGTAAAGGTATGCAATTTCTGGTGATGATTACCTTCCAAGTAATTAGTTTATAAATCAGGCAGACCTTTTGGGAGCCACTTTATTTATGTTTTCTTTTATTCTTATTATTTATCATCGATTCTTTTATACAGGCACAGTGTGGCGCAATGGGGCCACTCATCCTGAACTGAGAACCATCTCCATCACAAGTCACCCTCTCTCTGAAATTTTCTCTCAGATTTCTCTTTAGGTAGTAGCCATAAGGTAGTATAGGGATTTTTTTGGTCATATTTTCCCTATAATCTCTCCTTGCAGCTTCCATCAGGCTTCTTCATCTTAATTTTCTCCCATTCATTATAGGCAGCAATCAGCAAATTAGGGCTCTCCCCTCTCCTCAAAGCTACTTTCCTTAAATATATGATGAATATTCCAGCCAAATCTCATGGCATTCAAAGCACTTTTCATTTTATGAAACTGCAGTTATAGAAAAAAAAGGGGGGGCGGAGGAGGGGGCAAGAAATGACTTGAACAAAGTTGTCCCCGGGGGGGGGGGGAAACACTTCTGGAAATTACTGGATTCTCATCCTGAATTTCACTTATGGGTTATCTTCTGTGTGCTGTTCCCAGCATCTGCTCAAGTGCAATACAAATAACATCTTTATATACATTTAACAGTTTTCCTGTAAAGAATGTAATGTTCTGTGAAATTTCTGTTGGCCTTCTGCTGCTTGGATGGTTTGCCCTGGTGTATTTATTCAATTTATAGAGCCACCTTTCTTCACGATTTTGAGAAAAGCAGTTTAAAATGTCCTAAAAAGGGTTTTAAAGGATGACCTTCATCAGCAGACCTTAACAGTACACGAAGCCAGTGAGAGTATTAAGTCATGGTGTGCTAGGAGACATTGTTTTCTAGTCTCAAATCATCCAGGAAGTTCATTAGGTGACTTTGGGCCAATCAGTTTAAGCCCCATCCAGAGTATCGTGATGGGAGTACAAAGTTCATCACCTTGAGCACTTTCAGAAAAGTTTAAATACTCATCCATCCATCCATCCATCCATTCACTCACTCACCCCCCCCCCAGTGTCTCATTTGTATTCATTAATTATTGGTGACTAATGAGGAAAAGTTCAACTAATACAGCCTATAAGTGATGACAGTGAATATTTTTACAGTTCAATATCAAGGACAAAATTTGAGAGCTATTGTTCTTCTAGAGCAACCAATATATTTCTCCTTTTCTTGTGGGCAGGTTTAGGCCTCAAGGCTTGTGAGCAAGTGAGGTAGGGAGAAAGCAAAAATACAGGTAGTCCTCGAGTTACGAATGTAATGGAGCCTGCCGAACTCGAGGATTCATAGGAGTGAATCTCATACCTTGAATGCGGTTCACTCACAGCTTTCGTCCACGTATTCACTAATTTAATGTGTGGACGAATGCACTGTTGGCTCCCCCCCCATTGAGATACCTCATTCTCCCTCCCCTGGGGTCACAATTGCTCCCCTGCCCAATTCTGCCACACTGGGTCACTTACCTTGTGAAGATCTGCCTCCTCTCCAGCCTGTTTTTTTCTCTGCTCCTGGCAAGAGCAGAGGGAGGCCTCTGAGGCCCAGAACCTCCAGAAGCACATGGCTGCCACCCATGGCCTCCATTATGAGCCTTGGAGGCCTGGAGGAGGCCTCAAAGGCCAGAACAGACTGCTGGAGGTATGCAAAAGCCTCCTCCAGCCTCCGTTCTGGCCAAGGTCTGGAAGAGGCCCAAAACTGAAGTGTCCCCTGGCCTCTTTTCTGGACAGCACTGGCCTGGAAAAGACCTCTGATGCCCAGATCGGGCTTTCAGAGGCCCACAGGAGCCTGCCCCGGCTTCCGTTCCATTCTCTGTTGCAGAGAATAGAGGCCTAAACTACCATGAGATCATGTGAGATAAGTAGCATGAGATCTCGCACCACTGATCTCGATTGATCTTGCATTACTTTAGGCCTCCATTCTCTGCGAATGCACCAAAGGCCTGAAACAGCCAAGAAAGTGAAGACTTTCTCGATCTTCGCAAGATGAGTATCCACAAGCCTAGTGCCTAGGGAGACCAGAGGGGGTAGGGAATAACCAGGGTAAACGTTGCAGTGCCACTGCAGTCGTTCGTAAGGGTGAATGACTTGCCGTAGTGCAGCAGCATTCGTAATTTTGGGACTTTTTTGTAAACACTAGGGGGCGCTTATCCCATAACTTTGAATGTTCACTAAGGGAATGCTCATGACTAAGGAATTACCTGTAGATTTTTCACTGTACCAATATGGCTACATTTCACGTCCTAGCAGATCTCTACCTCTATGCCTTACAGGAGATTCCATGCTTCCACAATTCACATCTCCCTACAGAGGAAATCACTGCATTGATCACCAGAGCTAGGCTTTAAGAAAATACAAGGAATTCACAATATAGCCACAAGAAATCAATAGAGCTCGGTAGTCCACTAAAATAAGCTGACCTAAAAATGTCTAGCAATAAGGGGTGAACTTACATACCTAGCTGCCAAAATGGATTAGCTAAAAAATTAAGACTTAAAATCCTATATTGATCTTATTAAGGTTATTTTGGTAGGATTTGATGCCATTGACTGAAAAGCAATTATAGGGAGTTACTTTGTTGCTGGAAAAGCAATCAAGTGGCTTCATAAAAGACTGACTGTGGCATAAACTTTCATATACCAATCTACTTTGCTGACACAGAGGGTGCTAAAAAGCTTGCCACAATAAAACTGTCAAGATTTTAAATGTACCACAGGATCCTTTGCTGCTTGTATTAATCATGAAGGGATAAACACACTCATTGATAATTATTCCTGGAGTCATATTTGAATGGTTCAGCTCATCAGCAAAAAAAATTCTACAGCGCTGCATATAGGAAAACTCTGGACATCTTTTCTAAACTTTTCCTGTGGAGGACAAGGATACATAGAAGCTACTGTGATAGCTAAGGCTCTGTTTGGTAGCTTTATCATTTGGCTAACTTTTGAATTTAGCTGAGTTGGGTCTATGAACCTATCTGATTTGGAACCTTGGATTAGCTATGGTCCGTTAGCCAACTGTGGAATCATGGGATATGGAATTCAAATTCAGGCTTGGCAACTTGTTGTTCAAGAGCACTTTGATCTTGAATAAAGATATCTTTAAATTGGAATTGGATACCACATAAAGTGAATAAACAACAGTTGGATGGATTTCCTTTCCTTTCCTTTCCTTTCCTTTCCTTTCCTTTCCTTTCCTTTCCTTTCCTTTCCTTTCCTTTCCTTTCCTTTCCTTTCCTTTCCTTCCCACCCTCCCTTCCTTCCTGGATATCCACTTGTCTTGAATGGTATAAGGTCTTCTACTTGTGCAGGTGGTTGGACTGGAAGACCTCAAAGGTCCCTTCCAACTCCGTTATTCTATTACCATAGGTAAAGGTAAAGGTTCCCCCTAGTCGTTTCCAACTCTAGGGGCTGGTGCTCATCTCCGTTTCAAAGCCGAACAGCCAGCGCTTGTCCGAGGACGTCTCCGTGGTCATGTGGCTAGCATGACTAGAAGCCAAAGGCGCACGGAACGCTGTTACTTTCCCACCGTAGTGGTCCCTATTTTTCTACTTGCATTTTTACATGCTTTCAAACTGCTAGGTTGGCAGAAACTGGGACGAGTAACAGGCGCTCACTCTGTTACACGGCACTCGGGATTCGACCCGCCAAACTGCCAACCTTCTGATCGACAAGCTCAGCGTCCTAACCCACTGAGCCACCGCATCCCACCGCGTCTATTACAATACCATGGGTGTAATACCCTGATCAGTATGTAGAAGTGTTGGGAGAAATAAAGGATTTACATATATACTCTTTGAGCCCAACCTCCCCATCACCCCATAAAGCCTCATCTGATTATTTCCATTTGAAACATTTATTTTTGGAAATACATATTAAACACTATTATTTATACAAAACAAGACTAAATTTATCATAATGCATACTGTTCTCAAAAAGGCCATTTTTCAATCATTTGGATGAACTTTTTTTGGTTTTTACTCCGTAAACACTCCTCCAAACATACAATATAAAAGGAGAAAGAAAGCTTGTTTTAGTCCTGCTTTTGCTGGCTGAAATACTGGCAAACATGGTATGATGATACAACTACTTTTAATTTTTGTTTTACAGAAATGCATGGAAATGGGGTGTGGAGACTTTCTCCATTTCTTAGTTACCGATTTCATAAACACTTGAAATATATATATTTATATATATTCTAGATAATGCACAATTTTTATTTTGCTAAAATATAGCAAGTCAGCAAGTAAAAAAAATATTTTTCCTCAGCTTAACACAGCTCAGTAAAGTTTTTTTCCATTTTCCTTTTCTTTTGGCTTGGGAGGGACAACTTAAACATTAAAAAGGGCAGTTTAAATTGACTTGCAATAACAAATATGTAACAGCCTCAGAGCAAAGAGTACTTGAAGACATATTCACCATGGGCAGGGATGACAAACAGACAAGAAACACATCTCCTGAACGTTTGGATTCAGGGGAAAAAACCTCTGCCCTGCTGAGGAAGGACGCAGTAATGGCTCACAAGAGGTCTTAGAATACGCTTAGAAGACCTGCACGAGGATAAATTCATCTACTGGCATCCTACAGCTGATATTTGATGTCTTATCGTGAGGCATTTCTGCCTGTTGAGAATGGCCCCATGGGTACCCAAATGAGCAACAGGAAATCAGAGCATTTAATGTTGGAGGAAGTCAAGAATCAACACATAGGCTGTTGTTTTAGAGTGTTCCACAAGAGGGCAGTATTGTTTTCTAGTTTGAAAAAGGAGCAATTTGGAGTCTTAACAGCATGTGGTCCTTCAGAGCTGGCTCTTTTGAGTCTGTTCAAACAAAACAATGCTATAACCTATGGTCTTCTTGATTAATCATAAATACTGAACAAAGCCTGGATCAAATCAGAATTCAGTTCTCACCCCATATTCATTGTTATCGAGAGGTTGCCTCCGCCAGCTTCCTCAAAGGAAAACCTTTCCCCCATTAGGAATATAGACATCCCTCTACTGCATAAGGACTGGTTGGAGAATGAGAATGAATTCTATATTAAAAGAACTTTCTCACTAACCTTCAGTATAGAGTATCTGAGAGATTTTCATACAGCCTTTTACACACGTTTGCAAAGTCTTTCCTGTGTAATGGGTTGGACATTCAGCTTAATGGTTAAAATTGGGAAATCTGTGGTCTGAAACCCAACAAATCTGGATGGTACCAAGCGAGAAAAAAAAATGCAGTGTGGCTTTTCAGACTGAGACGAACATCCTAGATGATATGACTATGGATGCATACCCGGGATGCTTTAGGCGTTAAGTTAAAAAGGTTACACTCAAAAACTGAACAATGAGATATGTTTAGCCTATCCAAATCTCAATAATGTCTTCGGTATTTTGAAGAACAAAGGAGCTAACACAACAACATTAATTACTGGGGTCTTCAAAGCATATCAACTTTCAACATAGGAAAGCTTACACCAAAAGTGCTTGAACAAAAGTCTAAATAAAATGTATGATGAACCCCTTCACTTTTGGAAAGTCAATAGGTTTTGAGGTTTCAGGCCTGATGAAGGCAAAAATGGGATGAGGAGGATGAAAAGGTGCTTTTTTTTTTTAAAGTCAGGATGATCTACGTTTCCAAAGGGTGGCTTACTCTTAAACTAGAGTTGCCATATTATCCCAAAGCAGATCACCACATTTTATTGAATCTGCTAGCTCTTTATTATTGTTGTCATTTTAAGGGGAAAGGGAAAAGAAATCAGGCATGCTGGAATAAAAAATGTATAGTGCTGTGTAGAATTGTGCCATGCAACCATCATACATCTTTCTATCACTCTACCATGTCTTTGAAAATTTAACTAGTCATAACAAACTTCATCTGAAATGGATGGAGTTAGATACATAAAACAAAGAAAAAAGAAAGAAAAAAAACCCAACGCACCCATACTGGAAATAAAACAGAAAAAACTCCCTGTTCTTTCCAAGGTTTAGGAAACAATAAACTTTGGCACTAGATAAACCAAGTGGCTTGCAAAGATTTGTATGGATCCGAGGCACTGAAGCAGAAAAAGCAGAAATAGACTTTTTAAAATTATGTTCTACTCATAGTGAAGAAGAAGATCCCATGGCACATTCATCCAGTCTATTTGCTAAAGAAAGCTGTCCTGTCCAGATCTGAATTTGCCCTTTCAACATTGTTCTGATATGCCGTTGCTTAATTGGGAATAAAGCTGCATGGAGACAGTAAGAAATGCATAGCACCTTCTTTTCTTATTAACATAGCTATGCTTCATATTTACTAGACTGGGACAATACTAGCAATCAATTCAAATAATTGGGCCAACGATACTTGGCTTAAACAACAGCACAGGAATCTATGAAAAAGACCTCTTGATTCCTGATTAACAACAACAACAACAAAAATATTGCTCATCTCAGTTTCAGGAAACTCAAATTACTATAATTGTTTGGGAATCTCTTCCTTAGCTGCAAGAAAGGAACATGGACCAGTCCTGGTCAAGAACCTACGCTAAAGTAGTCACCATACTATCAAAACTCAAGAAAAGCCCTACCTGTAGAGAGTTTATCCTGAATCTGCTGTCCCTAATAATAATTCATTACTATATCCTAAAAGGAAGGACAGGAGAGATGTTTCACATCACAGAGGCTGGAAAAGAGCAAGATACGATGTTTGTTATGGAAAGCACTGTTATTTGGTCAATTAACATCAGCAGCCTGGATACCATTGGCAAAGAGGAGAAAGGGACAATGGCACCAGCAAAGGATTTATAGGATCAAGTGGGATGGGACAGGGAAGGGAGAGGGGCAACTACAGAGCATTACATTTCATTGGCCACCAGTTCTTCCTTGTCAACCACACCATTGGAGAGCGCATTCTGGCTTTCATTTAAACGCTTAACTCTGTAGGCTTCAAAATGGATGCTGCTAGTAATGTCTTTGATGTTCTGCATGTGTGTCCTAGGAAGAAGAGAAGAGAATATTTTTAAAATAAAGCAAAAGAAGAGAAGGATCTTTAGGTCTAAAGTTGGAGGTAAAACTAACAGCAATTTTATACTAGAATGTAGAAGACGTTCTATAATACAATAGCAAAGCATTTTGCCATATCCAAGTTTGAATCTTGCCATTTTCAGGAGATAGGAAGATTAGATGTGGCAAATTTTGCTGTTTCTTAACATTGGCAAGATTGCAATAAATCAACAAATGGTCTGATACTTTTGCAAATTTGATTTGTCCACACACTATATTAAATCATGGTTTAAGCAAGGTTTATTGAATAAACTACTGGGTAGCAGGACTTAAGCCATGGATGAGAAACAAAAACAGGCAGACTACGCATGCAAAGCCAAATCCCAGTTCAGTATCTTGAGTTACATTGCACCATCTCCAACAATAGTAGGAACAAAATCAGACTGGAGGGTCCCTGATGATGAGATCTATAAAATGGTGCAATCTCCCTCATAATCCCAGTCTGAAAAGTAAATTGCCTTTGAAGCATCCAAATTGCCTCTTAGGACATTAACACCAACCTGATCAGGAGATCTCTCAAGTAAGCAAACTCGCAGTGTGTTGTATTCTCAACTGTCAAGGCAGAAAATGGAACAAACAATTAGCATAAACTCATACCTGCTGAATTCCAGAGCAAGGCAGGGTTCAAAACGCCATTCAGTTCATAAAGAATATGCAGCTCTAAGCATAATGCAGTTCCCTAATTCTAATGGGCTAAAATAGCTGGAAGGATTTCTTTGATAGTGTCCAATTATATTGTCTTACAATTGATGTACCTCTCGCTATTCCTCTGGATGACATGTTTCCAAAATCACTTTATCACACACTTTGGCCTTCCAACACCCTCACAATTTACATGAGGCACAAGAACTGGCCACAGGGTGGAAGCAGAAGGCTTAAAATAACTTTCCTTCCCCCCCCCGCCCCCTTTCAAGAAAAAGTACTTTATTTCAGTGCCAGGTTGCTTGTCCATTCCAGTCCTCTGACGCAAATAAATCCTTTTTTCCAGCTCAACTTTTAACACTTAGGGCTCCTTCACAGGATTTTAAAAATAAACATCCAGACTTTGTAGCAGAAGCAATATATATTGACACAGAAATGCCAACAGTATCTACAGCAACTGTTGGAAAAGCTTCTGCCATTCCTGATCATCTACACAGGCTTACATATATTTAGCAAACATGCTTCTGCAATCCTGTACTCTCAAAACTGTTTCAAGGAAGATGGAAGATTATTATGATCTCAAAGGTTCAGGGAGAATAAAAACATAGATATTTGAGTTACAACTGTAATGAAGCCTGTCCATCATAGTTGTAACTTGTGGTGGTTATAAAATGGATCCACTCATGTTACCGACCTGATTTTTTTAACAACCTTTTTTGCACAGGTTGTTAAGCAAATCAATTCATTTGCTGAAAAATGGAAGTAAATGCTGATTTGGGGCAAAATACTCATAAGATGCAATCACATGACCACAGGATGCACCAGGTGGCTTAAATGCAGCCCACATGCTGAACACCTGGACTGCAGTCATGTGACTATGTTGGAGGGCTCTGATCATTGGAACTTCAAATCTGGGTCCTAAGTACCACTAAGCTAGGTCCTTTGGAACAAAGAATGGAATACATGGGGCTGCCCTTGAGGACCACTCGGAGGCTCCAACTGGTACAGAATGCAGCCGCGAGAGTTGTGTTGGGAGTCTCCCGATACTCCCATGTTACACCTCTGCTCCGTGAGCTGCATTGGTTGCCAGTTGTCTTCCGGGTGAGATTCAAGGTACTGGTAATGGTGTTTAAGGCCCTACATGGCATGGGTCCAGAGTACCTTAGGGAGCACCTGCTGCCGGCATCAACTTCCCTCCGCCCTGTGCGCTCCCACAGAGAGGGCCTCCTCAGGGTGCCACTGATCAGAGAATGTCGATTGGTGGCCCCCAGGGGGAGGTCCTTCTCTGTGGGCGCCCCGGAGCTATGGAATCGGTTGCCGGTTCAGCTCCGGATGGCGCCCGACCTTCGCTCCTTCCGTCGCGATCTGAAGACACTCTTATTTGAACAAGCCGGCCTGGCCTGATGGGGGATGGGTTGGGTTTTTATGGTCATTTTTAATATCTTAATATGTATTTACTGTTTTTAGTTGGGCATATGTTTAATTTTCTTTTAACTTTTGTATTTTTGTATTTTTTATATAACTGCCCTGTTCACCGCCCTGAGTCCTTCGGGAGAAGGGCGGTATATAAATAAAATTATTATTATTATTATTATTATTATTATTATTATTATTATTATTATTATTATTATTAACTGTAATAATGTTTACTGTCAATAATAAGAGAGCAAAAGGTAAGGGATGCTACTCCGAAACATCTTCAACTCATTTGATTCCACAGCTGCCAGTTTTAATACATTAAAATCTCTACAGGGCATGAATTAAATCCTACTTATGCATGGCTAATAGTCCATGTGGTGCTTCGCCGTATAGAAGGAGAAGTCCATGCCACGAAAAGTTAGCAATTTAAAATTCAGCAGAAGGGAAACAGAGGGAAGGGAGGGAAGGGGGTGATGGAAGAATGAATCTGGGGTTGTTGAGTGTTGCATGTGCTTAAGCTCAGGGACAGTAAGGTATGGCAAGTCTTCACATAAAATGTAAGCAGGGAGAGAGAAGAAAGAAGGGAGAAAGGATTGGAAGAAAGGGTATCACACAGATGCCCTGGGAAACAACCGCAGGCATCTCTGCTCTTTTAATAATTATACTTGCTATTCTGCTTGCTCTTTAAATTTATAGTCTTTCACAGCATAATTGTGTTCTCCCCTGAATGCAACAATTTATATTACAACTTGGTTTTAAATTGCTAAGATTTAGCTAAGTAACAGCAAGAGAATGGATATAATTGTTTGTATACATCCAGAATGATTGCCACTTGAAGTTAACATATGTTGATCAAGTTACAACCCATAACTATCTTTCCTCTAGTCCCCAAAGACTGCTGCTACTGCTCAGTGATCAGTCACAAGAAGACCCCTGAACTTTCAGAAAGCCTCAGGATGCTGCCTCATTTCACGCTGTCATGAAGCCATTTTCCTTCAACAGTTCTGGACCAGGTTGGGATTCTGGAAGTGTCCCTTTTGCATCTTGTATTTCCTCAACTTCTAAAGGCTGAGAAATTGGGTGGTGATATAGAATGAAACATGAGGTAGTGGAGCTTTCTGATGAAGCTACAAATCAAAGCTGTTTTCTCCTACTCTGGCAATTCTTGATCCCTTTTCAAGCAATCACTGAACAACCTAACCCACAAAACACGATTCTTATTCTTCCCAGCAGAGGGCAGCAGAGCACACAGTCTTGTAAAAATTCTCTCTCTCTCTCTCTCTCTCTCTCTCTCTCTCTCTCTCTCTCTCTCTCTTACACACACACACACACACACAGCAATCTTCGCACATTCAAGATGTTACTTTAGCAAATCGAAAGTCACAATAACGGTAAGAAAACAACAAACAGGAAATCTTACCTTCGATTGTGCCCCATTTTGTTTTCCTTCCCAGAATTCGTCTTCCATTAATCTGGTATTCTTGGTCACTGCCCACCACAGCAAATGGAATCATTTCCTACAGTGAAATGTTTGGGTCAGAATGGAAAGTGAAACAATCTGGCAATTTTTTTCATTCTATTAAACAATGCATATATTAAACAATTAAAACACATGTCTTTATGTCCGTCCCCTACTTTATTTCTGAAATGTCTTAGATTTGGTCTAGTCCTTATACCAGAGTTGTTCTACATTTTAGGATTAACAAAAGCCCAGATTAAAGAAAGTAAGAGTCAAATTAAATATAAGGAGGTTTTATTTCAAGAAACTGTACTTTTTTTTGATGAAGTACTGATGGAGAATGGTAAATTCTAGACTTTCAGAGAAAAAGCTCTTATTGTGAATAAATTAATGAGTCTTCTTTCACCTGCAGTGGTTCACCGTCTACTTCCTAATTTAAAGTTACGTGTTGTTTTTAATTTGATATTATTTGTTTGGTTTAATCCCAATTACATATTGGGACGTTGTACACCAGTCACCGAGTCAGTTGATTGGGGCAGCCCCACAGTCATGTAAATAAATAAACCAATAAAAAAACCTTAGATGATCCCCCAAGGTAGAGGGCAGAGGGAATAACTATGAAGGACAGGAAGAAGAACCACTGCTATCAAGGAAACAGTCAGAGAAAAGTAACCTGAAGCCAGACCAAGAATGTTATTTGAGTAAACCTCTTAGAAAAACTCCTCCCTACATCACCCAAAGATAAAAGAAAGGAGGGAGGGAGAGGGAAAACACATTATAGCTTTACAATATAAGTAGTAGTCATCTACATGGCATTGATATGCTAATTTGGTCTGCTTTGGAAGGTTGTCATCCTCTCAGCAAAAATTGTGAACATCTCTTCTAAGAACTTCCCTGATGCTCATTTTAGTGTTTTTCAATGCATCCCTAACTGAACGATTCCTTAAATCAACATCAGTTTTACATCAAACTTAAAGAAATAAACTAACTTGCAGATTTTTAAGAATGCTTCAGAAATTTAATAGACTGAAATAATTTAAATCATTGAGAAGAATTCTTGGAGCTGAAAGTCTGCTGTAAATCTCTGAACACAAACAAAATGTGTAATAAAAGAGATCTACACACTTACTCTAAATTTTTCATTTATTAATCGGTCTTCAGAATCCTCATCAAACTGTTTCTGGGGATATACATCTATGCCATTAGCAAGGAGATCTGCTGTAATCTAAGAACAAAAAAACAAAACAGTGAACATAATAAGACAGTGATTAGACAGATATACAGGTGAAACTCGAAAAATTAGAATATCGTGCAAAAGTTCATTTTAAAAGGGGAAACTAATATATGAGATAGAAAGCAAGATAGTTCAAGCCGTGATTTGTCATAATTGTGATGATTATGGAGTACAGCTCATAAAAACCCCAAATCCACAATCTCAGAAAATTACAATATTACATGCAATCAATAAAACAAGGAGTGTACATAGAACAATATCGGACCTCTGAAAAGTATAAGCATGCATATGTACTCAGTACTTGGTTTGGGCCCCTTTTGCAGCAATTACTGCCTCAATGCAGCGTGGCATGGAAGCTATCAGCCTGGGGCACTGCTGAGGTGTTATGGAAGGCCAGGATGCTTCCCTTCCACATAACTTTCTATTAATGTGCTTTGATACAGCACTTTGGGAACATCCCAACTTCTTTTGCAATTACCTTTTGAGGCTTTCCCTCCTTATGGAGGGTGTCAATGATGGTTTTCTGCACAACTGTCAGGTCAGCAGTCTTCCCCATGATTATAATTCCTACTGAACCAGACTGAGAGACCATTTAAAGGCTCAGGAACCCTTTGCAGGTGTTATGGCTTAATTAGCTGATTAGAGTGGGACACTTTGAGCCTAGAATATTGCACCTTTTCACAATATTCTAATTTACTGAGATCGTGGATTTGGGGTTTTCATGAGCTGTAAGCCATAATCATCACAATTATGACAAATCACGGCTTGAACTATCTTGCTTTGCATGTAATGAGTCTATCTCATATATTAGTTTCCCCTTTTAAGTTGCATTACTGAAATAAATGAACTTTTGCACGATATTAATTTTTCGAGTTTCACCTGTAGCAGTAAAAGGTTTTTATTGAAAGAGCTATACATATTTGGTCACTTTCTTATCACCCACAGTGAACGTGCAAAGTACGGACTAAGGCAACTTTGCTGAATTTAAGAAAGTGTAAATTTAAACAATGTTTGAATAGCCTGGGATGTCTGAATACACTGCCATCCAAGAAAGGGATACAGACTGGAGTAAAGACACCAACCAGTCAATCATTATCATATGTGAATACAGTTAACTAGATAAACACTGGAATGAAACACCCAATAGTCATGGGGATCTCGGTATGTCTCTTGGATTTAGGTTGTTGTTGTGATTCAGGGTCAGCCTGTGGGTTCGGCAGTTGGGTTGGATGATTCAGAGGAGGAGGAGGGGGGTGTTGGAGACCTTGCTGAGGATAGTATTGAGGCTCCGCAGAGCCCTCAGCCAGGTCCCTCCCATCTGGTCACAACGCACCCCCAGCTGTGTGAGCCTGACAGCGTGGATGAAGATGACCCACAGCTGGCCCTGTTCAAGGACGCCCGATGCAGGAGGCAGTCAATCAGGAGTAAACAGAGGAAGGCAATGGGGCACCTAGGAAGGAGGCAGAGAGAAGCCACGCCCTGAACTGTTTAAAAGGGGAATGCGTGGGAGGGCTGGTTTGCTGAAGGCAACCGTTTGAATAGCTCCTGTTTCATGGTTCGTGTTTGTTCTCTTTGCTCTGTTTTATGTTAATAAATTTGGCAGGCTTAGTTCCAGCCTCTTGCCATTTTGTAAAAGGGGTTGTCCCTGCCTTTTCTGCAGGGCCGGTATTAGGCTGGTACAGAACAGTTGTTTAAAGCAGCATCAGACAGTTCTTGTGCACTAAGATGATAATACACAATGGCTTTTAAGCCAGCCACTCAAAAACATCAGTGTTGGGAAACTGGCCCAAAGACTCAACTTTCTCCTGCAAGACGACAAAATGTATTTCATCTGTAGGCTGGTCCAAAATGAGAATAACTTCCTTTAGGCTGTCAAGTCAAGGGACAAAATACTGAAAAGTAGCCAAGTTATTTTTGGCATCTGTGGCAGAAGCCAGCAGCCATCTTTTTTTCCACATTCATAAGAAAAATGCAACAATTAAACAAATAAGAAGCCCTTTAACAGCACTAAACAGTAGAGCCATTAATGGTAGGGTCAAAACAAAGCAAATGAAGACAGACAGGCTGGTTAAAATCAGCCGGATGAAAGCAGAGATATATATCCTTTCAAATAGGGCCAGGCATGTGGGTGGTACAGTTAAGCAATGAGAAAAGCTACTGACTATTCTTGAGTCACACATAGTAAGTTTGTCTTTTCAAAGCAAGTCTGTTTTTAAAATCCACCTGCAGCAAGATATGCAACCAGGAAGGGTCCACTGAGTCTATTTCCCCACCCTGAAGACAAAGCAAGACAAGAGAAACACATACAGTGTCTAGGTATTGATCAAAGGCTTTTCCTCTTATCAGATTAGATTGCTCCAAACGGTGGCCCAAGGACTGTGCTGGGTCCACAAGATAGAGTAGGACAGCGGTAGGCAATCTCAGCTCTTTTATGACTCATGGACTTCAACTCCCAGAATTCCTGAGTCAGCTGTGACTCAGGAATTCTGGGAGTTGAAGTCCATGAGTCATAAAAGAGACAAGGTTGCCTACCCCTGGCATAGGAGAAGAAGAAAAAAAAGACTTAGAAAAAATCGAGAAGGGCCCTGTCCTGTCCCATCCCATTCTGCTTACCCTTTGCTTGAAGGCGTCCCTCTCCTCCAGGGTTAACGTGTCTGCTTTGGCGATGACAGGCACAATGTTAACAACTTTGCTCAAGCGTCTCATGAATTCAATGTCAAGCGGCCGGAGGCTGAAAACAAGATAGAGAAGAGATTTCTTAAACGAGACCAGGAAAGTAGAATCCTTCTAGTCCCAGGAGCACAAAAATGTCAGAAAGAAATGGCTCCCTTGCCCTAGGACACTTTAAAAAAAAGGTGTGTGTGTGTGGGGGGGGGAAAGGGTGAAAAGTCAGCAAGCAGGTTTAAATGTCAACACAGCCATTCATGTTTTTGATCCATCCACTCAATGTATACAGTCAGACCACAAGGTCTCACAAAGTCATGGAGATGCCTAAGGAAAACTCACAACCAGTGTGACAGCAGTAGTCTATGTTTGTCCAGAACTGATATCCAGGGGCAAGCTGCCTAGGACACTGAAATGCTTGTATCTTGATTAAAAAATTATCCTGGCAGCAATGTATTTGGTAAATGTCTTCAATCCCATTTTAAAGTTGTCTACATCAGAAGCCAGAGTGATATATTGATAACTCTCGCAGCCTAACTCATTGCAACAATTTAACAAGTCAAATCAAACAGTGAGTCCTTGATGCTGGCCTCAACTCTTTAGAATTAAAAAAAAATTACTTTAGCTATGTCCCCTTGTAACCCAGGTCACATCTGTACTCTGTGAATATTTCAAATACAAAAATGTATGCAAAGCTTACTTTGTATAAATACCAGCAAAAATAGAAGGCAGACCATTCTTCTTTGCTCTGTGTTGTGACTTTTATAGTGTGGTTACCCGCTCAAAAATCAGATACAGAAATGCACACAATTCCATGCAAAAGGAATTTTTTTAAAAAAATGTTTTTAATATGTGCAAATGTATATGGAGTTGGATGTAACAGTTATGGTTGAATGAAATATGGAAACTGTCAAACCCAAGCCAATCCTTAGTTTGCAGTAATTTAGGCCTAGTGAAATGAGAGCTTAACTTCTGGCTAGAAGGCTTATGCTATTTTCTTCAAAACAATGGGCTTGCTTTCTGGTGGATGGCAGATCTAAATCCCACCTGTTTCTTTTTCCCTCACAAAAAAGGACAACATATACATTTCACTTAGCTGCTCACCCATTCTTGCATTTGTTTTTCTTTCTTGACCAGGTAATCTTGGCCAAGGAAGGTTGCTGTGTTCGACTAGGCCGTGAGGCTATTAAGTTATGTTCTACTAGGCTAGATTAGAGCTATGATGGCGCAGTGGTTAGAATGCAGTATTGCAGGGTAACTCTGTCGACTGCCAGCAGTTCGATCCTTACCGGCTCAAGTTTGACTCAGCCTTCTATCCTTCCAAGGTGGGTAAAATGAAGTCTCAGATTGTTGGGGGCCATAGGCTGACTCTGTAAACTGCTTAGAGGGCTGTAAAGCACTGTGAAGCGGTGTATAAGTCTAAGTTCTATTGCTATTAGGATACATTTTATACAAGGGCAAGAGAGGTTGGAAAAACAGTATACTCCAGAGAAGCAGCTGGGGGGTGGGGTGGGGAGCACTTGGGTCTAGTGCAGAGGTAGGCAACCTTGGCTCTTTTATGACTCGTGGACTTCAACTCCCAGAATTCCTGAGCCAGCATGGCTGGCTCAGGAATTCTGGGAGTTGAAGCCCACGAGTCATAAAAGAGCCAAGGTTGCCTACACCAGGTCTAGTGATTAAGGTGCCAAGCTTGAAATCTGGAGACTGTGAGTTCTAGTCCCATCTTAAACATGAAAGCCAGTTGGGTAACTTTGGGCCAATCATTCTCAGCTCATAGGGTTGTGGTGGTGGTGGTGAAAAGAGGAGTATGTTTGCTGTCTGGAGTAATTTATAAAAGTAATAGGAAGAATAAAAACAATCTAAATTATTATATATTCCGACTTCAGTCCATCCAATTGCAGACAGAGAAAGATGGAGCCAGTTTCTCGTGGAAGTACACCAAATCACTTACCTCTTGCAAAGAATGCTTTCAAAAACTTTGAGAGGCTTAAAGTTCCAACCTAGCTGTACTTGGCTTTAATTAACCAAATAGCAGCTATTCTGCCAAGTGGTTTTCAGGTATTTTGTATTGTAACAATTGCTTTCTCCCCTGAGAAACATGTTCTGAAAGGTGGGTTGTGAATCTCCTCAGTAAAATAACTAACTAAAAATGTTAGGAAACTCCTTTTTGCATTCTGCTATCTATGACAGAGCTTCCAGCCCAACTGCTGTAATCTATAAAGAAAGCTGTGGGCATCCTTATTGATTTCAGAATTAATCACAGTGGTAGCTAGAAAATATATATTAAGATCCACTCTCTTGGGCCACAAAATGCTCTTGGTTAAGCTGATTGCTGGCTCTTTAAGAACATGCATGAAATTCCACAAAGTAAACAGTGACAGTGTTTCATCTCTTGCCAATAAGTAGCTTTCTAGTCCTTGCTGGGTCAAAAGAGAAATCTGCGTGGGGATGCCATGATGCTAACGAAATGGCAGTGACTGGTGAAATAAGATTCCATCAGTATAATGAATTTAGATTACGCTCATGGACATTTACATCTCCAGTTCAACTACACAGATCACTTGCTTGTTCCTGACCTAGAACAGGAGCTGGGATGAGTTTCTGGCAAAATTACTTGTGTTCATTCCAAGTTAGAAACCCAGAAACAGAAGTGCTAAGTGTAACATCTAGCAATGTTTGATGGGAAAACTTTAATCCCAAGGAAGCAAATAGAATCCTTTGGGAGATGAGCTCTGCCTCATGTAGGCTTGATCCCTACATTGCCAGGGAGATGATAGGAAACGGGGTTTGGGTGGTTATAAAACCTTATTATGGGAGGGTGGAGATGCCAATATACTTGAAAAAGGCTTTGGTGCAATATTCTTTAAGGAACTGCCTCTGGATCCAGCTATATTGAACTACTACCACCCAATATCTAACTTCACTTCTGAGGAAAAGTTATTGATAGGGTGATGGACCATCAACTGCAAAGGACTCTTGAAGAAATGGATGATCAGAACTTTTCCAATCTCGATTCAAGCACGGGAGGGAAACTGCTCTTGCTGATAACACATGGTAGATCTTAGATGAAAGATGCATATTCCAGCCTTCAATGATATTAACTATGGTAACTTTTCAAATTAGCAATGAGGCCTACGAATTGAAAAGCAGTTTTGGGGTGGTTCATTGACTAAGTGTGTGGGCCCAACCAGTGTGTATGGGAGAGAGGAGAGGCCAAGCCTTTGAGCACTTCAATATGAGATGTCTCAGGCTTGATTCTTTTCCCCATCTTTATGAAATAACTACAGGTAACCTTTGGGGGAAGTCACCCATCAATATGCAGATGATACTCTGTTATACATCTCTAGTACAGTCTATGTGCCTTGGTGGAGCAGTGGGCTAATGCCTCCTTAAGTAACACCAGCTGCCTGCAATTAGTGCAGGTTCGCATCCCACCAGGCTCAAGGTTGACTCAGCCTTCCATCCTTCCGAGGTAGGTAAAATGAGGACCCAGATTGTTGGGGGCAATAAGCTGACTTTGTAATAATGCCGCTTGGGGTGTGTGTGAAAGCCCTAATAAGCAGGCATATACATAGAATCAAGGCTACTGCTAAGCTTGTAAGCCGCCCTGAGTCTTCGGAGAAGGGCGGGATATAAATGGAATTAAAATAAAAAACAAAATAAATATGTGGAAGTTGCAGTGGAAGTCTTGTTCCAGTACCTAGAGGCTTTTAATGGTCTGACTATAGAGACATAGATGAAACAATCCTTAAAAAATGGAGTGGGTATGGGTTGTGATTCTGGGACAATACCAACTACAGTGTATGTGGCTGTGCTGTCCCATAAAAAAGCTGGTGCACAGTCAGCATGCTCTTGGATCTCTGTATTTTGCACTATAACCTTCTGTAGAAAGAGGAACAAATAGAAAAAAACCTTTTTTAGTAACACTTCTAGCCAGTTTTGAAAAAGAAGGAAGATAGTAATCCATCAAAGAAGGGCTCTAATGAGATGGTACAATGCCTCTGGCATAAAGGCTGAAGCAAAGGATTCAAAAGTTTCATTTGGAACTTTTCTGTTCTCACCTAGATTGATATGTAATAAATATATGACTGTTGAAAGTGTGTGTGTGTGTGTGTTTGTGTATGTGTGTGAAAGAGAGAAAACTAAACAGAACTAAATATAATCCAAATTCAAATACTGCACTGCAAACTAATCTCCTTGTCCCAAAGAAAAATTAAGTTTAATTTATATTAATCATAGTAGAGTAAACCCAAATACAGCAGATAGAAACTTAAATAGTATTAACTTGACATAAAACCTGAGCTTTTTGTGCATATGGCATACTGGCCCAAATGTGCTCAGCTGTCTTTATGGTTAGCAGGCAATGTTGTATATAGTACAGTAAAATCAAGGCTAGTAACCAGGTTGCACCTCCTCTTTGTTAGTAAAAGCATTATGAGAAAGCTTCAATTGACCAAAGTCACAGTGGGCACCAGTACAAGTCAGTATTTATGGACCCTTTTGGAGACTGTAATGGCTTATGGAAGACCGCTAGTTTAAATATAGGAGGAATAGATGCTAAAAAGTTTAAATCAGTATAATGAAATGAAAACAAGAAAAGCTGTAAGTTGGTAAAATAAAAAGGTGAAATATGTAATAGATTTGAATGTTCTGATCTTGTAGAGTGGTGTTGATGAATGCAGAAAAGAAAGTGAAGATACAGGTTTAATTATGAATGAGATGTTTAACATATATGACCTGATGCATTTGGATGTGTATAAGTACAACTCCCTAAGTCGGTGATATCAGTATCTTAACCCCAATGAATGGTGATAATAAAAGAATCAGGGGTGAATCTGGGCAAAATTGCACAGTATACTGAATAAACATGATCCAGAAAAAAGATGTTATTTTCCTATATAATAGGAATGGATGAATGGGAATGCAGTGAGTAAATACAGAAAAGCTGATTGGGTCATTCAGAGACTCAAGAATGAAATATAATATTAAACTGAGTGATTACTTAAAAATAGGTCTCTTTGTTCTAAATACTTTGCTTATTCATAAGTTTATTAATGAAATATGTAAATATTTAAATATGTAAATGAAATGAATATAAATTTCAAAACATGATGTATTTGATAGTTTATTGGAATTAATGAAGATGACAGGGGAGATGAGAGGGCCTGAATCTGAAAAAGACCACATTTAAGTAGTGTCAAGGGGAAAATCTGGGTAGAAAAAAAATGTGTTGTGCTAGAGGATCTGTATGACTTGAATGAAGTAGGAGAAGTGAACAAAAAAAATATTGCACTCTCATTAGAACGGATACAAAGTGGGTAAAGGAAAAAGGATGCATAAGTTTATAGGCACAAAATTTATGGAATAAAATTAATGGGAAATATGAGAAAGAAGATTTAGTGGAATGATAAACTGAAAGTGACTGTGCATCAGAAAAAGTGCATGTAAGAGAATAAAAAAAACCTCAAGAGAGAGATAAATGTGTATGGAGATATAAAAAGAGCTGCAAAGAATATAAACAAAGTTTCCAAGGAACAGTTAAGTTTGAAAAAGGCACAGAAAAAGCAGAGCAATTTTAATGGACTTTTTAAAAAAAATTCTGAAAGTGGATGAAGAGGTTTTAAAAAAAACCTCAATGACAATAAAAATTAAAGGAATGGAATCATTTAGGACGAAGCTGATTTTTTTTTTAAATGTCAGAAATGATATTTTAGAGAACTACAGTATCTCTCTAAAATATAGTGGTATCTTGAAGAAATGAATGCCATAAACATTTGCGACCACAGACTGATGAAGGGGGAAGTCATAGAAACTATGTACTGAAAAATGTTACACTCACAGCTGTTGACGATGATGCAACTAGAGAACCGTTAGCTGATGGATGTAGTGGGGTAGCTCTGTGACTTATAGAATGAGTGTGTGAAAAGTGTATGCATGCCCAATGACTGCAAAAAACGATATTGTTTAAGGTAATAAGAGTAAATGCAAAAGCTACAGGAGGATGAGTTTCTTAAGCATGCCTAGGAAAGCCATGTGGCAGAATTCTCACTGAACTTTGATCAAAAAGTCTTTCTTTATGTTAGACAAGGTCATCAGAAATCTATGTATGTGTAGAATTATGTTTACAACATATTTATTGGCTTAGAGAAAGTTTGTGATAGGCTTGATTTATGGAATACATTATAAAGGTAAAGATAAAGGTTTCCCCTGTCCCCTATCTGACTCTAGGGGGCAGTGCTCATCTCTGTTTATTAGCCATTTCAGTGGTCATGTGGCCAGCATGAGTATACGCCAAGGGGCACGGAACGCCATTGTATATTGTATGAATGTACTGTATGAATATAAAATTGAAGTTTGGTTACTGAGTGCAGGAAGAGTAGTACACAAGAGAAGTACAGTACTGTGCATGTGAGAATAAGTGAAATGTTGTGTTAATGGTTGAACTTTGAACAAGGAATAAGAAAAGTGCGATTTTGTGCATTTTCTGTGACGCTGTTTATCTGGAAAGGCAATAACACAATGAGCATGCATGCATGTTATATTGCTCATAAATGTTAACTCTTGCAGAAACCTTCTAAGGAAGAGTCATGTTAAAACCTTAGGAATAAGAAAAGAAATTCCTGTTCATAAATCAACATGTTTCTCTCTATAACTCAATGAACTGACATGTTTGTTAGTGACAACAAACTCTTTGCTATAATGTATAAGGCATCCCATTTCTCTTATATAAATATACACTAATTGAAAAGTCTAGTCATCTTAAGGTTCTGACATCCAACCCCACAGATTAATGTGGAAAGTATTATCTAAACAGAGAACCATCCCCAAAACAAATTCAATTGTGTTAGGATGTATGGCATAAACCTGAGTATTCCAAATAAACAAACATATATATATCAAGGGAAGAATCAAGAAAAAATCAGTCTTTGGCAAGAGTATACTGCCCTCTTTAGTATACATAGAGAGTATAGCCTCTCTACTAAGATTCAGTGGAAATGCCTGCAAATGGACCCTTATCCCTCATTTTAATGTGGAAGAATACGTTCGAGGGACAGGTGAAGAAATATATGAGTAGGAGAAAGAATTCTGCCCTAACCTCAAGAAGAAAATGAGATGAATGATTACTCAGCTCTGGGAAAGTTGAAGGGCTGGAAAAGTGCTCAGAATAACCCCACCTTGACCCTGTTCTCTTTAAAAAGGGGGCAGTGAAGATTATGCATGTGCTTTCAAGATTCATTTGATATGTCCTGCAACAATAATGAAGCATTCTTGGAATCCCGCAGAGTGTTTCTTAGCCTAGCCAATCTCAAAGGGCTGATATTCCCTAAATTATGGCACCTGAAACTTCACCCAATAAATTTCACTATGGAGTCTCTTCAATTTATGACCACAACTGGGTTAAATGAGTCATGGCCCATTTTATTATCTTTTTTTCCCCATGGCTATTAAGTGAATGGCAACGGTTGTTAAGGGAAGCATGTGGTCACTGAGTGAATCCAGTCATCCAGTCATTCCCTCAATGATTCTTCTTCTTGGGAGCTGGCTGGTAAAGTTGCAAATGGTGATCAAGTGACCTGGGACATTGCAGCCAGCATAAATCCCTGCCATCCAAGGGCCTGAATTTTGATCACACCAGGGTGGGGTTGCTGTGACAACCGATAAGTGTAAGAGCCAGGTGTAAGACACTTCTTTCAGTGTTGTCGTAACTTCAAACTGTCACGAAATGAATGGTTGCAAGTCAAGGACTAGCTGTACACTGATGCAGTAGAGCACATGCAAGCAAGGTACTTCCTTGTGTACTGTCTTAGATGCAGCTCCGATGGAGGTGGGGAAATAAAGCTTTAAAGGAAAGTAGAGCAAAGAGCAGACTCAGCTTCCCTTTGTATCCTCCTCCCTGATGCACAAGAACAGAAAATTACTCTGAGTGGCAGACGCTGCCATACCAACCGAGAGTGGAAACGGGTGTGTGCACACTTGTCATATATTGTATATACTCACAGAATATAAGGTGCCAAAATACACCCAGAAAACTGGCTTATCCATGGAAAGGCTTACCCACAAGTAATGCTTTTAAAAAGTATCCGCATATTCCGCATATACACATGGATAAGCAGATTTTTTTTAAAAAAACAAAACAAAAAACCAAAATACCACAAAAAATGTGCCATCCACATATAAGCTGACTGAAAATTTACACCACCACCACCACCACCCCCAAAAATCCATGGATTGGCTTACTTGTGGATGGTTCATTTTTTGTGTTATTTTGGTTAATTTAGGGTCAGTATATTTATCTGCAGATGGGCTTATACACGAGCATATAAGGTGCATATTGAGGTGCATAGTTAAACTTGAAATTTTTCTCAAAAGCCATATAACCCTGAGTACAGAATCATAAACCAGAAAGACTCACAGTGTACCCATAACTACCAGGAGCAATTATGGAAAAGTTTAGAAAAAGAGAAAATGTTTTTTTTGGGGGGAGGGCAATGAGAGACTGGGGGTGTCCATATTTTTTTCCTGACTCTTCCCATATTCTTTACAACCTGCCTGCAAACTGCAACTCGACTCTTCCTGTAAACTTGCTAACTCTTGCCAAAACGCCCCCCCCTCTCAATCCACATGTCTTTTTTTGACATGGGATAGGAAAGCAAAGCCCTAGAATGAACTGTCTGGGGCAGAGGCCCAAAGAACACCTAGGCCTAACCTCCAGCAGGGATATCAAACTACATGAAAGTCAGAAATGATGTGTCTCATAGCTTCAAAACCCTAGCCTTATATTGGAAACACATGTTCCTGGGAAAAGAGGAATACACCAGGCAGACTTTTAGGCACCGCTTACAACGCAAGCAGCAGGGTGAGATGGGAACTGTGGGGCGCAATTACAAAGCCTCTCCCAGGCAGTCTAATGTTTCAATGGCTATAGAGGGGAAGAGCTGATACGTGGAAGTACATCGGTTCTCAAGGCAGGATAGGTCTCCTTGCCAGACAAGCTGTGAACCAGCACCTATGTCCAGCTGCAACTGAAAAGGTGTGTTTGAGTAACTTGCAAGGGGGAAGGAAAAGAGGGCTAGCAATGATGTAAGGCTTATTTGAAGGCAGGGACTGAACGAGCACATATTTTCTTGGATGTCTGTCTGGTTCCAGAGAGAGGTGGCCCTATGTGCCACTGAGTTTGTCTACAGAAAAACAAAGGCTATAGTTTGGAAGCAGCATACGTACGAGTGGCCAGTGGCAGGGATGAAATATATACAGCAGTGAACTCTGCTATCTGGGATCTGCTTCTTCCGATTAATATTTAGCTCTTCCTGGAGATACTTTTCATATTGATCGTTGATGAACTTCATAATGGGTTGCCAACTGTGCAAGGAAAGAAATATAACATATTAGAGGCAAATGTCTCTATGCAGAGATTCCCTAAAAAAAAAAATCAGTTCATTCACTTTCTCAAGCTTTTAAGCACTGATTGATTGCCATCAAGTTGTTTTCGACTCCTAGCGACCACATAGATTTTTCTCTTAAGCATACTGAGTTTAATAAAAGGAGAAACTGTTGGCCAATTATAAACGTTTCTTTGCTAGCACTTTATAGGAAAAAGCGCACAGGCAAAGAATCACAGAAACAACTCACAGCCTGCTTTAAGTATACTATTATGAGCAATAAGAAATCATTACACTTCATTTTGACAGAATTGCTAGGCAAGCTAACATTTCCATTTTGGATTTTTTCCGGAGACATACCAGTTTATTGCTTGCTGGTAGAGGCACACCAGTCACCCAGTGCTGCTAAACAGAATTTCTCAAGTGCTTCCTATGAAAAGTTGGGATAGATATGCTCCAGGTCCCCACCCTTAATGTTATCATTTGATGAATCATTGAAGGTGCACCTTCATGGTGGCTACCACAGCTCTTTGGACCCCACACCTGACATCCAAGGGATCCCTATGCTTTTAGCTTTTAAAGGGCTGTAAAGTCCTGACTCTTCCCTTGAGCATTGGGATAGGATGGAGGTTGAGCTGGGGAACTGTTCTTCTTACACCTGGGGGTGGGGGGAGGTACTTCTGCTTTTAGCTAGGTTTTTATGGATTGTTCTGAGCTGCCTAGAATCATGATATGAGATAGATGGCCATATAAGTCCTGTAAAAAAGTAAATACATATACATTCAAATAAAGGTAGTTTCCTCAGCATGCAGTGTTCAGTATCAGGGTCTCTTTACCACAGAAATATAGAGCCATCATCTCTCCCCTGAATTTCTATTTATGTACTTTGACAGACAGGCCCCATTAAAGTTAAGAGAGGAATGAAATCTGAAGCTAATTTGCATTTGCTGTATTTGGAGACGTGCCACCATTGTTTTGTTGACTTTGGAAGGCTGATGTCATTTGATATTCCTTATTCCAGATGATCCCTTGCAAAAGAGTAAGGAAACTGCAAGATGTATTCTCAAGAGTCCTGTTCCTCCACTCGTATAATTCACATCAATCATGGAGGTGACCCTCTGCTAGTAGTGCACCATAGCATCACATTTTCCTACACATTATAGAAGGAAATCCATCATAGTTCTTTTCTGAGTAATTTAATTGGTTAAGCCAATTCTCACGAGAAAACATGCATAAGTAACTGCAAATCTCCATGTCCATAAAGTACAGTTTGGTTTAGAAAATTTCCTAGCTTTTGGAAAACTCAATAAATTTTGGCATATCTTTTTGCTCTTTATCATCTAAAGCAGAGCAATTCCATTCCATTCTTGTCTCTTCCTAGGTGAAACCCATTCTTTCAAATGCATATTAGCTTCAGATTTCATTCCTCTCTTAACTTTAAGGGGGTCTACTTGTCAAAGAACATAAATAGAAAGTCAAGTCATCAACAGTACTAACTTCAACTCAAAATAATTTCCTTATTCTTATGCTGATTAAGTTCTTCTCTTTTTGCTTCCAGCCCAGAGGTGGGAGAAAGTCTGGTTTGAACTGGTTTTGCACCAGTCAGTCAATCAGGGTCAGTCAAAACAAAAAACAGAGTAAGCCACATTATAGGAATAGCTAGAGTTTTTAAAGTACCATGTCTCCTTTGTCCTGAGGCATTTTCCCACTGAAAGTCCCTTACCAATTCTCATTGTTAATGTGGTCCCCAAATCCTGGAGTGTCAATGACGGTCAGCTTCATACGAACACCTTTTTCCTCAATATCTGAAATGGAATGTGAAGAAATTAAATAGCAACGTATCACTTTGGGATGAGCACATTTGAGTATGTGGGAAATCACTCTTTATGTGTATGTTTATCAAAGATGTTCTTCATAAAGAAGGTTAAGCATTTGAACCTTTCAAGGATCTTCTATCCTAGTCAACCAAAAGGTGACTCTTTCCTGGGCTTCTAACTTTCCACAAAAAACAGGAAGACAATTTCCTGGCAACACTCACCGTGCGTGATGGACTTGATTTCAATTGTCTTGGGAATACGCTCTTCAGAACTTGGTTGCACTGATTTGCGACTGATCTTGGATTTGAAAAGGGTATTGATTAGAGTCGATTTTCCCAAGCCACTCTGACCTAAAAGGTAGGAGGAGACAAATTTCAGAAAGACACGTTTCGTTAGTCAAGCCACCCCATGGCTAGGCTGAGCACATCCAAACTCTTCTTGGAAAACATGTGATGACACACACAAAGATGTACTGTTTGATTTCTAACTGGATTACATTTTAGGACATTTATTTTGTCCTGTTTCATGGCCAAAATGGTTGTTTCTACAAAAGAAGCATTAAGGGAAACTGTATGCCAGATATAAGTCATAGGAATTACATATAGAAGGCCACCTTACATGAAGCTATATGTTAAGCTTGCAAAAATGAAAGAATAATTAATAGGATAACTAAGAAGCAAAATAGAAGCCAAGTTTTATAATACATGCTTAATTTCTGTTGTTGGCTTTGGCTTACAACTTTGGTTTATTTTCTTCTTTCTAATTCTGTAATTTGCAGGACTGTCTCTAACCCCATTGTCTAAGAAGCAAACAATATTCTCTCCAAGTTTTCTTACATTAAGAAAACCATTTCAGTCTTCTCATCTCTTTATGAGAACTTCAAGAAGAAAGAAGTACATAGTTTTTAACTCAAAAAAAGAAAAGTGTTTCTGTCCGATTTACGTCTGCATGCTTTCTGTTATCTGAGAAGCTGAAAGTGGCATTTTTAACTACACCGGAATTGGTCATGCTAACTGGAGGTATTTGTAGTTGTTCAGCAACATTTGGAGTCCATAGGTTTCCTGGTGCAACTCTGTGAACTAATTTTAGATGACAAACAGCAAGGTTACTTTGGCTTAAAATAAGTAGGTTGTGCTTAATTCCCAGTTAAATGAATAAGTTAAAAAAAATCACAACAGCATTTCAAATGAAGTTCAAGTTCGGCTTGGTCTTCTTCCAATTCAGTATACCACCTTCTTCATAAATGAGTTGCTTTTCACTTCCACAATTTGTAACGTCAGTGCCCCACATGGCTGACAGGCATTAAATTATTTTCTTCTAATATCGACAGTATATAAGAATTTTTACAAGGAAGTCCCACAAAAAATATTGCAATTTATTCTTGCCTTTTAACAGGAATTCTGGTCAGCCACAAGGTCTCCAACTCCCATTTTTTCCTTTGCCAACTTAGAATGCCACAGTGCTCCATGTATATACTGTGTATGCTCAGTATTCATGAAGTTGGTCTGAAGACATATCATTCCCTGCTTTTAAGGGAAATTTGAAGACTTGATATAAATGGGGAGTGCGTGTTCATTTCAGAAATCCCATTCTACCTCTGTTGCTATCAGCATGGGAGCACTATACTTATTATTAGTGGAAATAATATGCATAGACGACAAATAAATGTATCTTATTTTTCAGAGAACGGGCTGAGATGAAATAAGCTGTCTTCTATTTTTTTTTAAAAAAGGAATACAAAAACATTGTTCTCCTTTCATTGACACTCTGCTTGTATAGTAAACCTCTGCTTATAAAAATGAGAGAACACAGCTCATGTTTCTGAAAATTATTCATGAATTCTGCTTTTTAGCAAGCTGAAAAGGACAACGAAGTGCTAGACCAAAATGCTACTTCAACTGTCTTCGGAAGCCACAACTTAAACCAAAATTCAAAGAAGCTAAAAGATCAAAAAATGTCAGTGAAAAAAATACATGAGCATGTCATTATTTAGATAAGAGGTGTTTAAGGCGATTGCTATAGTGGTTACATCTTATACAGAACACAGGAAATGTCATCTGCATGTATGAGTTACAAAAATCTCAACTGCCATTAATTTCAGAAAATTATGATAAGAAATGTGTATACTTAATATTACATATATTAACAGCAGTGAGAATTGTATTTGCTCAATACTGGAAAAATGAAATACCATCTGAAGAAGACAAAATTAAGAAAATTTTGGACTGTGCAGAAATGGATAGGCTTCCATTGAAAATGAAGGGGAAGATTCAGAATATTTTCAAACATGCAAAATTTTTTATAAATGGTTAGAAGAATGGAATATAGGGTAGGAATGAAAATTGTATTGCTATTAATGTTAAACATATAAATCCAGACAACATATTACTTATTAAATACTAAAGATTGTTATTGTAAAAAAATAATAATATATATATATATAAAATCTCAACTGCCAGGTCCTTTTAACATCAAAATCAAGACGCATTTTAAAATGCCTATTCCTAATCTTCACTTCTTTCTTCTAATTTTAAAAAAAAGCATTGTGTGTACTACCACACCTTGTTAGGAAGAAGCAATTATCTGAAAAGAACTAGGTTGAAGAAAGTTGCTTTTATTGTTTTTCATTGTTGGGATATTAATGCACGGACACTGAATCCCAGTATACAGATTGCACAAAGGAAGTGGGGATGTGGTTACAAAAGTAAAGAAATATCTGGTTTAACACAATCACGTAAATATGTTATACCTTAATTAACAGTACAAGTTTTATTTTACTATAAAAAGAGGAATGAAGAGAGTTCAGAATATTCTATCACAGCAGACAGAATACCAAATGGGAGATAAGGAAGATAATTAGACCAGGGGGTCTTCAAACTTGGCCCTTTTATGACTTGTAGACTTCAACTCCCAGAATTACTCAGCCAGGCATGCTGGCTGAGGAATTCTGGGAGCTGAAGTCCACAAGTCATAAAAGGGCCAAGTTTGAAGACCCTGTAATAGACTATAAGCAATTGAAAACAACACTGAAGCTACCCAAGAGGTCCTATGCTTATAATACATGAGCCCAAGGTCCATACATTGTTTTAATGTTTGATTGGGAGCCATCCAGAATTGGTTAGAAAATGGGCGGCTATTTAAATGGTTTAAATATATACATAAATCATCTTGTGTGAAAGAGTGACACAGAAAGGATATAAAATAAATGAATGCCCTATTAGGAAGAGTACATTGGATATTTAGTCAAAAAGTTTATTTTTCATCTTGCTTAGTTGCAAAGGGTAGCCAAATTAAATTTTAAAAAATCACACGTCATTTCTAAAACTGTAATATACAGCAGGGGTCCCCAACCTTGGCAACTAAGACCTGTGGACTTCAACTCCCAGAATTCCCCAACTTAGTTCTGTGAGTTGAAGTCCACAAGTCTTAAAGTTGCCAAGGTTGGGGACCCCAATATACAGTATTTGTTCCTTCTATGAGGCACAAACTGCTATTACCAAACACCCAACTCTTAATTCTTTTGCAGAGACATCCTATAGCACAAGGCCAACTGAGGACTCATAAAGCTTCATACTTTAACCCAATTTAATTCCAACCTTCCTCCTGTATTTATAATTATGTTTATATTTATTTATTTAGGAACCTATATGGCTGCCTATATTACACAAGATAAGACTGAGTGAAATGCCAAGTTTTCACAGCCTACCGAAGGGCTAATAGGATGGGGCTCCTTGAATGTCAGGATGAGAGCTGGGGGTGAGGTGGGGTGGTGGTGGTGGAGACAGCCAAAGAAAAGCTGTCCTGGGTCTACAGCCTGATTTAATACACTGTATATGTATATAACTATGCAGTATAAATAGTGAGGAGTTTACAACTGAAAAAAACGCTGGACAGTTTTAATTTTGCACACAATTTTGTTCATCCACAAAAATAAACAGACCCAGAAATGAATCCAATCTTCCTAAGAATATTAAAATACAGAGAAATGAAGAGAAATGAAAAATTTATGGGTATCAAAGAAACCAGACATACGGCCATATTTCTGGCACCGCCCTCCAAACAGCCACAAATAAAGCAGAAAAATTCTACACTGAATGCTTCATTTCCTAAGCATATTGAATCTGCTTGAGCCAGGAGTTTTTGAGATTTTATTAAAAACTGTGCACCAACCCCTTCAAGGAAATGAAACAAAGTATTTTTAACAGTCAAGTATTCAATTAATGTGTACATCAAAACTGCAGCTTTAACCACCCTCAAATAAATGTAAACTGTCTACATTTGTTAATCTGCTAACCATCTGGAGCTAAATGTTTGTCAAATAATATATGCACACAGTCTGCAATAAAATCCTAGAAAAAGAAGAAATAAATGAAAAAAATATATACACTATATATTTTTTAAAGACTCTTAGAAAGATGGCACTTGGGCTATAAATGGTTGGGGGAACAAAGGAAGACAATTTAGTTATCTTCAAGGTTTAAACTAAACTTGAAATGAATCATTTTCACTGATAAGCCTGGGTGAACAAGAATTATCAAAAGATAAATCAGGCAAAGCAGGATTGACTTATAAGTTTGGAAATGAAACATTTCCTTCTTGTTTCCCTAGAAAACAAATTTAATTATTTTGTAACAGAAGTTGCAGCTCAGCTGTCTCAGTTCCCTGCCTTAGCCTGCTTTCAAAAAACATTTTCACATGTAATAGCCACAGTACTGTCAACTCTACATTCCCAGAACATTGCTAAGTTTTATCCACCATTCCATGTTTGATCTGTCTGGGTTTTTTTTGGTCTGATAATTTTATTCCCCCACCCAAAGACCTGGTATGGCCAGCCATAAAGCATCTATTTACCAGAATAAAAAATTAATGAGGTTGCTATACCAAACTGACCATACAATTAATATCAGTATTTCCTATTGTCTTTTCAATCATGAACAATGTGTCACTGTAACAATCATGTAGGACAGGCATGTCAAATATGCGGCCCACAGGCCGAATGTGGTCCGTGCAGGCCACGTCCACTCTGGCCCAGCAAAGGCAAAGAAAATCCCGATACATCATATGCAATTAGACTTTACACCCCTGATGTAGGAGATTTTTCTTCAGAAGAGCTTTTTTAAAAAAGAAAGAAAGAAAGAAAGAAAGAAAGAAAGAAAGAAAGAAAGAAAAAGAAAACCTATTTTTAAACAGAAATAGAACTGCTTATGGAAATTAATTATCCTACTTTTTAAAAATCTGTAACTCAAGAAAGCAAACAAGCTTAATTTTTCTGCCTCCCATTTTCCACACAACAACAAACCTGTGAGGTGGGTTGGGCTGAGAGGGATTGGTCCAAAGCCACCTAGCTGGCTTTTATGCCTAAGGCAGGACTAGAACTCACAGCCACCTGTTTTCTAGGCCAGCCCCTTCACCACTACACCAGGCTGGTTGTCTATTGCTCACAGTCAACCACTCACAGTCAAGAACGTAGGTATTTTACCATTTCTGATGGAGCAAAGACTCTTTTTTATTTGTTCGAGTATTCATCCTTGTTCGTCCTCAATTCAAAGTTCAAAGCAGTGAATGTAGAAGTGACACATTTCCTCCCCCTCTCCAAAAGTGAAAGAAGTTCTTTGTTCCCATGGAAGAATATTAGAAGGAAAATAGTTTCCCTGAACTAACATACACAAATGGTGGTGATGTTATACTTAGCTGGCCAGAACAGTCAATGATCAGCAGATTCTTCTTCAGCAACACTCACTCATTCTGTTATGTGAAGTCTAACTACAGAGTAAATGCGTAAATTGAAGGATGCCTTTATTTGTCTTTTCAGGCAAACACTTTTATCTTTCAGACCTTTTCTGTCATTAGTCTTTGGTATGGCCCTTAAGGAACATGTTTTACCCTATTATCAAAGCATCAGAGAAAGAACTAGCTGAAAGCCACAACCTAACTAGGAAATGGAAATCAAAGTTTGCAAGGAGTGTAGCATGTATCTTCAAGTATTACAAGCTGATGTAGGATCAAGTGCTAGACTTGCTAGATTTTTCAGGCATTTTAAAATTCAGTTTTTTTCTAAATACATCCATAATGTAGAAGAAAATGGCATGAATAAAAGAAAAAGAGTGTGCTGGGTTTAGGACAGAGGGGCAAGGATGAAGTCAGAGCTATGATTTTAGGACAACAGGCTTGCATCTAATGAGAACAAAACTTCGGATTAGCTATCCACCCTGATTGGTTAAAAAGGGACTAAAGGAAGTGGGTCATTATTTAGGTAAGGTTTTTTTAACAATTAAGAGATAACAAAGTGAATTTTTATTTCTTTTAAAGAGTTATACAGCACCTTCAAATAACCTTCAAGAATGGCACAGGCAAGCAGTAATTTTTTGTTTTGTTTTGTTTCTTAGTGGAAGAAATTCAACCACAAATGGCAAACAGCAGAGCTGCTTATCAAAGTTGAAATGGCTGATTAAAGGCCACATGTCCTTGGCTTTTGAGGCCCTAGTCAGGACAAAGAGGCTTATTAGAGAAAACACATAATCACCTTGACATTCAGAGCATATAACATTTTAGTAATCAACAGAGGGATTTATCAAATTGCATTACCTTAAGAATTCATAAATGTTAGTTACTGTTGTTCGTACACATGTGTAAAAAGAAAACCATCAGGAGTGGACGGGTTAAAATAGAGTGGTGTGGGGAAATCAAAAGGCACACTTTTGGTACCCTCCAGTTGTTCTGAATCTTGGCTAGTGTGACCAATGTAGTCTCTACACAGACACACCAAGGTAAGAAGGCTTACCAACAACCATGATGTTGAACTCAAAGCCTTGTTTCATGGCTTTCCTTCGCATCTGTTCGAGGATGGCATCAATCCCAACGTAGGCAAAGTCGGCAGCTGGCTTCTCTGTCCTTGCTGGTGCAGCTTGCTTGAGGCCAACATCTCGAGTGGCATCCATCACACTGCTGGGATAATTGGGAATGGTCTCTGAGCCTGTTAGTGAAAAACCAGGCAGCCAATCAATAGAATATATTTACTCATCTATTAGTGATGCACATAAATAATTAAAATATCTTCATAGGTATAGGTGGAAAGGAAAGGAAAATCTATTTTAAAGGACAGTGCTTGTGTGAAAAAAAGAGATGCATTTGTGTACAATACTTAGCTTTGTATAAAAGGTGGGATATAAATTTAACAAATGGGATAACCACCAAAAAAAAATCTCTTTTCAATCTCTTTTCTCATTCTTTCCTCTTCGTATAGGATTTTATCTTGCTTTATCTTGTAGCATGTTACAGCTTTTTTTTCTTCCTGTGTTTTATCTCTGGGTATTTACGTCTTTTATTGAGGATAGTTTGTAATCTGTTTGGCTTGGTACCATGTTAAATGCTAAGTTATCAAAAGCATTTTAAAATGTGAATTGATAGAAACCCAGGATTTTCAGGTCCTGAATGTGCCTTCTGATTCCAGATTTATAACATGGTGTGGTGGTAATACTGTTAGATCAAAAAATGAGGGAGGGAGGAGGCAAATGCCAAAATTCCTCTCAAAGACTGCTGAAATAATTATATTTTCAGTCATGGGGGAGGGGGGCTTGTAACCTATCTATTGACTAAGAAATCTGGAAAGCATAGGAATAGTTTGCTATCTGAAAATCACACTGCAGGTACTAAGCTTTTGACACAGAGGGAGGTTAGTTGAGATCCTAGTTGCCCAGTTCCTGATGCTTCACCTCTATCCAGTTTCCCACTTCGCAGACTTCAAATTAATCCTCATACTGCTGAACAATGCGAAGCTATATTTTGACTTGAACCTTGCCAAATAGTTTGGGATTCTCTGGCAATGCTGGGGGTGAATCCTACTGTAGTTAAGCTTAGTTCTATCTTGGGTCTCTGTAGCCCCTGTGCTACAGAGGGATGAGCATGCTCCCCCAAGTTTAAAACATAACAGAGACAAAGCCTGAAAAAAAAATTCCATTTTTTTCTTTCTCTTTCTGTATGTACATAAGAAACGTTATCTACACATCATTGTAAAATTAAAGGCCTCTCACTACAAAATGACATGGTATTTTCAGGTTTTTAAAAAGTTTGCAAGTTGTCATGGATTCAGCTAACATCCTTAGTTCTTTTCCCCTCTGTTGGCAAGGCCTCTTTGTCATGATCTCATCTTATTCCTTGATACAAGGATTTGTCTATTCAATAAAAGCTTTGGAAGACTTGGCTCCTGCATTATCTTAAACAGAGTCATCCATTACAGCCACTGGAGACATGAGAAATCTTTAAGCCAATAGCATGAATTTAGCACCCAAGGTTCCAGAATAAACTGAGGGTAAAAGCAATAAATGGCTGCATGGACATCATGCCAGAATCCTCCATTAGGAAGAAGAAATATATCACTGTTGTTAATCACAGTAAGAATGCCAATACATTTACAAAATGCTTCATAACCACCCCATCAAAAGAACATAATCGTAAGGATACTCAAAATTTTCACATCTGATAACTCTTTCTCCCTTACCAGTGTGATATGGCTCAAAGTCCTGATACACTACAGATACAGTCACTCTTTAACCTTGGTGATGAGACTATATTGAATTGTTGTCACAAACTAAGAAATTGTATTAGCTCTTCATCATTGGCTTCTGTAACTTCTACTGTGTTTCTCCGAAAATAAGACCGGTCTTATTTATTTATTTTTCATCCAAAATAGGCAGCAAGTCTTACTTTTGGGGGATGTCTTATTTTTTTCCTGACACCTGCCTCGCCTCGTGGTGATGACACCTACAGCGCCATCCAGCAGGATCCTGTGTGGCCACTGGCCCACCTCTGGGACTGTTTGCGGCTGCTCGCGGCAGAAGGCCGCATAGCCTGCAGTGCCGGGCTGCTGCCATAAGGTGAAGCAGATGGGAGACAGGGTGGAACTGCCCCAAGCGCTCCATAGGTGCCCAAACACTTTTTCCCCAGACAGAGACTGGAACCTTCATCTGCTTGCAAATGGGGCAGTTGGAAACCAAGGCATTCACTCCATTTCCAACCACCCCATGTCCAAACAGACGAAGCTTCCAGTCGCTGTCATTTCTCCGTCCGGGCAAAAAGTTTTGAGCTCAGTTTCCAAGCGCCCATAGGCGCCGAAGCACTTTTCACCCGGATAGAGAAATGACAGAGACTGGAACCTTTGTCTGCTTGCAAATGGGGCGGTTGGAAACGGAGCAAATCCCTGAAGGATGAAAGTTCCATCTACCTCTGGGCAAAAAGAGCACGGCACATCTGGATCACCTGCCTCCCCCCCTCACCTCTGGACTTATACGCACTGCTCCAAGGGGATGGTGGACTGCAGCTGCTGCCAGATACCATCGGCCCCTGCACACTTGCTGCCACTTGTGCTGGCCACCCCCACCCCCAGGCTTATTTTTGGGCTAGGGCTTATATTAGGTACACCCCCCAAAAATCAGGCTAGGGCTTATTTTCCGGGTGGATCTTATTTTCGGGGAAACACAGTAGTGGCATAGTTAATCCAGGCTAGAAGTAGTAGTATTGGTCTCAGATTCAGAAACTTTGTGAAGCCATGTAGGATCAGATCAAAAATCTGTTGGAAACGTGAGAGCTGTCCTGTGAATTTCAATTTTAATAACTTGATGTACAAATATGAACTTTCTAATCTATCCAGTATCTCTCGATCTGGTTCATTCAATGAAATTGAATGACACGTTTTTTAAACCTTACACCGGTTTCTGAGACAGGGAAGGTCACATCTGCAAGCATCAGTCTGCCACAGGGATCTTTGTTGGTGGCCATCAGGCTCCCTGCGCCTTTTTACCAAGTTTGCCTTAAATCAAAATAATTAATAGAAAGGCAGCATTTGCAAACACCTACTTTAATCATTTGGACCCCTCTGGAAGGGTAAAGAACATTCCAGGGGCTACTTTGTGTTCTGGCAAACGGGTATTTTATGCTTATGATGGCAGCCATTTTCAGAGCATCCAACATTTCAGATGCGCTTCTTGCCCTAATCTTATCTTTCTCGTTAGCCCTCAAATGTTTTTTCTCATCTGGAAATTGCTCCAGCAACTGGATCCCTTAATTAAATCAGTTAAAGACCTAATAATTGAATACACAAACTCTGTAAAATCTTTTTTAGTATTAGTCTGGTTAAATGATTCATGCATGTGTCTTTTTTATTCTACTCTCCTTATATAATCTGGTTTGGTCCACAAACCTGGCCATCTCCCAAGCTCCTTCCTAAGTCCAGATAATTTCTGAACAAATTAAAAAGCATAGGTTCCAGTCTAGATCCCAGGGAACTCTACATTTACATCTGTCTATAATGAGAACCATTCTTTTATCTCTATTCCTTGCTAGTTGCTGGTAGGTGTCTTCATGAACCTCTTGAATAAACACTCACGTATGATATGAAAAGACAAGGGGGAAGTACTATGTATTCACATAACTTTTTATTTTTATCTATGCCTTTTCAGAACCTGATTGCAGAGAACACAAGAATAATGATTTCTACTGAAAGTTCCAGGAAAAACTAGGCCAAAACAAATGTAGGCCATTTAGGCCAAAACTAAACCATATTTTAAAAACATGGCATCCATTCAAACCTGCTTAAATTTCCCAATTTCCTCTTGGGAAGTCAGCTATGCAGGTAACTATCCAGAAAAGTCATCAACAAGAAGTAAAACATAAAAATTTGAAACAGATTTAGAAAATGATGTTAACCACCATCCAACATTGACACCGAGAAGACAACAGGGACATCCCATGTATCTGGTTGCCACAATGTGGGACATATGGAACATTTATGGACTAATGACGCAAAAATCACTTTCTCAGAATTAAACTCTGAATGTAATATCCCATGTCAGTAAAAACTTAGCCCAGAGGTCCCCAACCTTTTGGGCACCAGGGACTGGTTCTGTGGAGAGAGGTTTTTCTAAGGATCGGAGGGGGTGTGTGTTGTGTGCTGTCTGCATCTCGCGGATGGGGCTTTGCTTGTTTGTGCGGACTGGCTGCTGGCATGGCACGGCCTGGGACCGGTCCACTGATCGGGGGTTGGGGACCCCTTCCTTAGCAGACCAAGAAAGCTCCTAAATCACAAGTAACATTTCTCTGTCCGCTGGCTCAATGTATCTTTGTAACAGACAGGATTCTCTTGCTGAACTCGCATCCAGTAAGAAAGTATTGAGGAGAGTGTTTTTATATGACCTGTTGAGAACTGTCTTACACTACATTTTATAGAACAACTACTATGTAGAGCAGGGGTCTCCTCAGCTGGCTGAGCAATTCTGGGAGTTGAAATCCACAAGACTTAAAGTTGCCAAGGTTGGGGACCTCTGATGTAGATGAAACTCTTGAGTCTCAAGAGCCTTGATCATAGAATATCCACATAGTATATCTGGAAGGAGGAATTATTCTTAACTTGCTATACGAAAGAAATTCTGGGAAGGAAAAAAATGTAGAGGTGTACTCATTCATATGAACAAAGCACTGCTTGTAGGCCTGTAACCCAGGCATAGGATTAATTCGAAATTTTGACTTAGGATACTGTAAAAGGAATATTATCAATCCCAGCAGAAACGCATATCTTTCCTTCTCTCCGTCACCACACGTTAACACATTTGAGACATGAGCAGCAGAAATTGCTGTTCAGGGAAAAGACTCGTCATTCCAGCTGGCTAAGAAGGAAACATTCCATCAGAAAGCAAAAGGGCAAGCAAGAAAACCTTTGCATATCCTGGCTCTAAAACTTTGAGTCTTCTTTGGATTCATTATCAAACTATAGAAAAAGATTTTAATGAAATTACATTAGCCTTTGCCACGCTATCTTTGTTCACCAGTTTGTGATGGAAGAAATTGTCACTGGAGACATCTTTAAATTATTAAAAAAAATAATACATATAAGTAGATGACTCCCCATCTCAATTGATTATCAGTTCCCATGCACTTGCCCCGAGAGGAAATTCTACCCCATCTGGGTGTATTTCTGCAAGCAGCAAATATGTGTTTAATAGTGAAGCCTGGCTGGAAGCTATTTGTTATAGAGTGAGGTGTTTGCTTAAAAAAAGAATAGTTCTGCAAAAAGTGAAGAAAATTAAATCCTTCTACTGTTCTCAGCTGATGGTAGAATTTCCATCTCCACTCCCAAGTCCCATGACAGGAACTCATTACTAATTAGCAGCAGCCTCCAACTTAGAACAGGAAGTCCCTGTGGGAATTTTCTGAGTCTCTCCCACTCGCCCCAATTTTATAAGGAGTGTATATACCGCACATCCTTAGTCTCACCCTTCCTGTAGGATTGGAGAGCCCTGTTCAGCTAAGATGTGCGAGCGTGAGAAAAATGAGAACCAGGGAGAAAGGCACTCTGTGCAACAATCATGTGAGGGAGAGATAATGCAGATGCAGAGCAAATAGTGGCCTCTTCCACATGTTTTCTCTCAAATTTGTGGGACCTGATTGGATGTTGGAAAATTAACTAAAGAAACACTGCAAACACTGTTTGAAATGCCTTCCCTGGAACTATGGGGAAGGGCAATTTCCCGTTATCAGGAGTTTCTGCTCATCCCATCTCCTGGGACTTACATCTCCAACTGTAGCCAAATGTAATAATAGCTTGCTCCTACCCTGCCCCACCTTTCTCAGCTGCTCCAAGGAGCAATTTTGCCCCTTCTTTCAATCAGGTTTCTGGGAACTTTTATTCTCTTACTATTAAAAGCAAACAATTGTCAGGAAACAATTTCGGAGAACAGAATACCAACTGGTTGTTAGTTTCCTATATCCATTGGTCAGCTAGAGGGAACACTGACCAGGCTTCATGGGAGGATGAAACATACGTGCTGGTGAAAAATGGGGGGGAGGGTTTTTTCCCCCTATCAAAACTAAGTTGCCCATTGGATTGGTGAAACTGTAGAGGGCACAAGTTGCAATGCAGCAAAGTCACAAACTGAATCAGAGACTGACTGCAAGAGCATTTGTTTAAAGAAAATGTAGTGTGAATATGTGTATGTGTGAATTTATATATGCAGGGAAATCCGCAGGGCCCAGTGTTTCATCAAAGTGATAAAAGCAAGGTTGTTCCCCGACAATGCACAGTATAGTCCTTCTGTATGTGCACACAACATCACAATATATATACACACTAAAGAGGTGGAGCTTGCCTTATACTGGCACAAGAGAGTACTGCTTTCTCCTACCTAGCCTGTCCTGCTGATGCCTCTCTGTGAATGTATAGGAGAAAGGGTCTCTGATTAGTACCGTTAACACCACAACAATAGTTTGAGTCAGTCATCACAATATAAATTGAGTCAGCAAAATGCGAAAGATCTGTCAGGTAAAAGACCAGGCCCATATGTGACAGTTCAATTAACTGATTTATTTCAAAAAGCTACGTAGAGGAATCTTCCCAACTAATGGGTCAGAACCTAGTGAGAATTAGATAAGGGTGAACAGCACTCAAGGGGGACTTAGTTCACTTGCGGCTACATAGAGATTCTAGGCTGATCCCCCTTTTCACTCCACCCCCAGAGTCTGCCATTCCCTCTCCTATACCTTCTTTTGCATTCATTTGTCTTCAACCTAATTACAGCTTATGTATTCATTAAACCTATATAGCTGCTCATCTCATAAACAGTGACAAAAAGATAAACAAAACGAACTGAAAACTAAGCAGGGACTGGGGAAAAAACTAAACAAAGCCACTTATATACCTGCTCGGGCCTTCACCTCAAAGGCTAAAGACATACAGTGTGTCAAAGATCATACAAGAAAGAAAAGACTCCTTCAGACTGAACTTGACTTGGAGACTTCAGGAACAATCTAATTAATCTTCTGACAACAGCTAAAATCAGGCTAAGTATTGCTAGCTTCAAAAGTGTTCCTTTCAACCCATAATAATTAGTGCACCAGCTAATTATTCTACTGAAAAAGCAAACCACAGCATACCAATTAAATAAGCTGAAACAAATTTGCCGATTACATCCCAAGCCCACAACTGTTCCCATTTATCACAGCGGCCTATTTAAAAATTAAGCGGGGAACACTGCAGCAAACCAAACTACCGTATTTCCCTGACCCCGTGAATCTGTATTTTAAATGTTCTATATACGGAATGAAACATACCTTTCCCTCTTCAACCTAAAGAAAATTCTTCCAAACCTGAAAGAAAATAGGAAGAACAACAGGGCCTGCCCACATAATGCAATTCTTTTCCCTACTTCCATGTTCTGACCATTGTTCTCTGAGAAAGTGAAACCAAGTAGGATCAGCGAGAGTGCATTTAGTAAAGATTTTTTCCTAAATATCAAGCAGCCAAATTTAGTAAAATAATAGGTCTGTATTTAGGAACTACCGTATTTCCCGGCATATAAGACGACTGGGCGTATAAGATGACCCCCTACATTTCCTGTTAAATTATAGGGTTTGGGCTATACTCGCCGTATAAGACTACCCCTCTTCCAACGCACACTAAATAAAAATTTAAAAAAATCAGATTTGATTTTAATATGGTAATTTTAATTCAAATGCTTATGACATGCAGGTGCTTAGTAGGAAAACTGTCACTTATAAACATAAGGCTGTTTGTCATCAAAGATGTAAACATAAAACAGTGCAAGTGGATTAAACAATAATAATAATAGTAATAGTAATAATAATAATAATAATAATAATAATAAGAATAAGAAGAAGAAGAAGAAGAAGAAGAAGAAGAAGAAGAAGAAGAAGAAGAAGAAGAAGAAGAAGAAGAAGAAGAAGAAGAAGTAGTAGTAGTAGTTGGAGGGGACCTTGGAGGTCATCTAGTCCAACCCCCTGCTAAGGCAGGAAACCCTATAAACCCTGTAAAAAATCACAGACTGCAGCTTCTTCTCCAATTGGTCCCGCTTTCCCTGCGCAGACTAAATGGGAGATCCACTCCAGGTTTTCCAGCCAGCCCTGTCTCTAAATTTTCAGCACCCGGCGTATAAGACGACCCCTGACTTTTGAGAAGATTTTCATGGGTTAAAAAGTAGTCTTATACGCCAGAAAATACAGTACACCCCAAAGCACCTTTACAGATATTCTACCTGAGAACCTATTCCTAACAGTTGAAATTAACCATGGCAGGAGTTTTGTAAGAATGAGCAGATCTTTTTATTTGATTTGAAATGGGTTGTTTGGAATGGGCAGGAGGACAAATAAAACACAAACTTCAAACCAGCATGGCATTTCTCTAGGACCAAGTAACTAGAGTGAGGCGTCCTTGGTGCTCTCTGAGCTTGCTTGTTTTCTTACAGATGTTTCATTACCCTAACGAGGTAACATCATCAGTGCTAGTAGTATGGAGAGCAGTTTGCTGTCAGTTTATATTCTAGTGACTTGCCCTGTCAACGTTGATGGGAGTGGGTCATAGAAATTCTTTGGTTGGGCTGTTTACTGTTGGCTTTTTTTGGCAGTTTCTTGATTGGGGTGTTGTTTATTTGATTGTTGGTCTGATGTTAATCTTGGAATTAATCTATGCTGATCTGGGTGATGATTTCTGGTGGAGAGATACTTCCCTCTTTTGGTTTCCTTTTTGGCAGATTGCTTGTCTCTTTTGCATAGTCTATAGATGTTGTTAATGTCTATGTGTCTACTGTGTCAGAGTGCCAGGCTTCTAGAAATTCCCTGACATTTTTGGATTAACTACTGTGTTTCTCCGAAAACAAGACCTTCCCCCAAAATGAGACCTAGCTTGATTTTTGGGGGTGCGCCTAATATAAGCCCTACCTCCAAAATAAGCCCTCATTAAGACCCCACCCACCCGCCTCTTCCTTTTCACTCCCCTTCTGAGCTAGACTGCTGGCACTTTCCAGTCCCCTGGCCCCCTTCGCAGCTCTGTCCACACAGTCACCAAAATGGCAGGCCGAGCCCCGAAGGGTTGGGGAAGGTGCTGAAGTGAGCAGGCATCCTGTCTGCATCCATGCCAGCTGTCCCTTCCCTGCCAGAGCCGGAATGCCACTGCATTTCAGTAGATGCCAGCCTTCCTTCTGGCGGGCCTGGGCAGCTGCTGGAGAGAGATGGCCCCATTTCAGCGCCTGGTGCTCTTGGGAGGTTTGCCTTGCCATCTGCTTTCAAGCCCTATCGCATTTCTCCACCACCGCAGAGCTGGAGAGCTTGCCGCACCACTGCCCAGATACCCTCACTTCCCTCAAGCATTTCTTTGCTAACCTGATTTCCAGCTCCGTCGCATTTCTCCATTGCATTTCTCTGCCGCTGTGTGCAAGGAAACAAAAGAAATTTGTGGGAGTAAAAAAAAAAGTTCAATCGGACATTCCAACTTCTGACAAAAAAATAATAATAATCTCATGAAGTTAGAAGGTCTGATTTTTTATTTTTTTTTAGTCCCACAAACATTGCCCAGCACGCAGCAATGGAGAAACATGATGGAGAAATGTGACAGCGCTGGAAATCAGGTTAGTGAAGAAATGCTTGGGGGAAGCGAGGGCATCTGTGTGATGGTGCGGCAAGCTCCCCAGCTCCGTGGTGGCAGAGAAATGCAACAGAGTTGGAAAGGAGGTGGCACGTGGGGCAGATAGGGGGTATCTGCCAAGCCTCGTGGTAGTGGCACCGGTGCATGAAACATGTGATGCAATATCTTGCCACAAGCAAGCAAAAGCAGGTGCGGAAGAAGTGGGGTGGCAGCCATGTGGATCACTGCTGCGAGGCGAGGCAGGTGTGTGTGTGTGTGTGTGTGTGAGCCCCCCCTCCAAAATAAGACCTAATGCTGCTTTTGGAAGCAATACACACACACATTTTATATATATATAAAACACTGGGTCTTATTTTTGAGGAAACATCTACCATGTGGAAACCTCCTCCTGGCAGTTGTGGAACTTGGGGAAAGATACAGTTACTTTAGTCATCTGAAGCGAGGTGCTGCTTTAACATTCTTGCACATTCTGAAGCACCTCTTTGACAATCAATTCCAAATAAGAACTCTGGTTCTAAGCAAAACTAGCAAGGTTAGACAATCAGAAATAATTAAAGTTCACAGCAAGTTCAGACAGGCTTTTAGTCAAATGAGCACAAAGATGGGCCAGAGGAAGGGAAGACCCTGGTCTCCTTGCAGAAGGGTAGACACTACTGTGGAAAAGAGAAGTGACCATGGTTATTGCAGAACATGTTCAATCAGATCCAAAGTCGTCATGCAACTTTTTCATCTTCACCCCTTTAACAGACATCTGTGGTAAAGGAAAACAAAGTGGAAGTGATAGGAAAGCATAACTCTCTGCACTCTTCCCCCCCACCTTCATTAAAATCATAGGATGAGACAAGATGAGCAATAACATTTTATCTGCTTACAAACCTAATATTTACACTCTCAGAATTCAGTCCACGTACGATAGGATTGGAGGAGGAGAGAATCTTCTTCGTCTACGACACTTTGAGTGACAAGAGAACAAAGAGAGGAAATAAGTATCTGGATATCTATAAGAATGCCTGATGGATGCAGAATGTAACTGCCTGATGTGTACTGGTGGTGGAGAGCTCTTGTTAAGTGTTCTTCCCCCAGGAAGATATGACGGGAGAAAACTCGGAGATGATCATTCCTTGGCAGGGTTCCCTTCCTTTGCAGCCAGCTATCACCAGAAATAAGAACTGCATCCTAACTACTAACATCCAGAGAATAGTTAAAAACTTGGCTCTTTAACCAGACATAGGGAGATAAAGGATGTAACCAGTAGACATCTGGGATGCGTCAATGCCATTTATTACAGTTTATGAAAATAATGTTTGTGACTGAACTGTAATTTAAATTGCCTGACATAATTTTGCTTGTTCCATGCTATATAATTTGTTTTATTAATTACTGTAAGCTGCTTAGATTTGCTCAGCTGAAGTGATCTAAAAGTGGAAGGAACAGAAACCGCTAACCTGGCTATAATATATGACAATAAAAACTAAATTATATATCCATTTGTTAAAGACCTAGGACTCAGATCTGCAGTCTGGCTAGAGGCTTCTTCGCTCAAGAGACTGTATTTGTGAGTGACAACTCATTTCACTCACAAAGAGTATTAGACACATGTTTTGCAATATTCTGTGTGAATACAAATGGCTGATAAAATAGACACACACAGTGGAAAAAACGATTACAATGTTGAAGCAGTTAGAGTTTAAAAAGAGAACAGGTGGGTGCAGTCCTTCGAGTTTTGCCTCACAGGGAAGCGATCCAAGCTAAGCCAGAGAAAGATTCAAAACCGTGGTTGAAATCTCTAGAAAGAAAGAATTGGATTGGACCCAGAAGGAAGGAGAGTATGAAACCTTGGCTGGGAACGTTACTAAATGGGAAGGTTACTACTCTCTCTACTTCACAAGAATAAAGTACTGCTCTACTTCAGCAGTACTCTCTACTGCTCCAAGAATGAAGGAAGGACATATAGGAAGAAGATTTACTAAGCAAACAACATTATTGTAACTAAAGAAAAGTCACCATTTTCTTTAATATGAAAAGATGGTACACTTCCATCACCCTGGTTCAGGCCTCTGCTCCAGAAGGTAACAATCTCACCATTTCAGAAACATAATATGCTGTGCTGAAATTATTAATACTAAGGATGCTGGCCTAGCTTTCCATAATGCAAACACACCCAGTTACGTTTATACATGAGGAGCCATGAACAGTTGGATCTCAGAATCTTCTTTTGGTCAAGAGTAGACAACTATGATTTCATTAATATAAGAGGTTTGGGACAGATAAATGTACTTCAGTTGTTGAAATGCTTTACACAGGGCACCTGCTAACCTCACAGCGGAATCAAAAATAGAATTTACAAACCCTGAATTTTACCTGTTTACCATCAAAAAGAAAAGACAGAGAAAAAGCAAGATGGGGGAAAATTTCAAAGGAGGACTCCTTGCCCTTATTAGAACTGTACCAGCAGAAGTGCTGATCCACTAGTGTTCCTATTTTTAGTCATCACAGAGGCCCTTCTCTTTTTCTCTGCCAAGTACACAGACAGCTCATTCATTCCATGGTAAACAATATGGAGCATCTAAGCAAGCCTTCAACCATAGGGGTCAGGGATTGGGAAACAAAGGATCTTCTTATGGTGCTGGGGAAATTAATTATACAGACAAGGCAAGGACAAAAGAGATGGAGCATAAGTACTCCCCTCTTGGATCTCATGTGTAACTTGATGGGTTTTGTGTGCACATGTGACAGAAAAGCATTGAATACTTACATCTGGGCTTTTGCCACTGGAAAAAAAATGTAGATCAGCATTCATCCCATGGTTTAATGATCCAAATTAATATACACTGTGCTGTCCTTTATTATAAAATAATAAAATAGGCAAGCTTGCTTGAACTCTCCATTTTGACAATCCCTTTGTTTCACTCATCAACTTCCTATTGCATGGCTGGAAATAACTCTCACTGCCCCAAGTTCCACCAGAAATTGGCCAGAGGGCAAGTTCTTTTCCTCTAGACATCATTTCATTCCTCTATGGCCTGGAGCAGGGGTAGGAAACCTTGGCTCTTTTGTGACTCATGGACTTCAATTCCCAGAAGTCCTGAGCCAGCCAGGAATTCTGGGAGTTGAAGTCCACAAATCATAAAAGAGCCAAGGTTGCCTACCTCTGGCCTGGGGTGATGGCTGTGGTAACTGGGATAGAAATGGGAAATTGCTAAACTTCAAGTTAGAAAACAACAATGGTGCAATGGATAAATACTGAACCAACAACTCCCAATTCTATAAACCGTGAACTCAGCCAGACACTCTGACTTCTATAACAAAGAAAACATCAAGGTTAAAAAGATAACAGTTCAAACTAAACACCGAATACCATTGCTACAACAATGGAAAGTCTTGCACACTTTTTAAGCTCCCTGAAAAGAGAACTGTTGCTACTAATAATAAAAGTTACAGAAAGGAACAGACAAGTTCCATAAGGAATTTCCACTTATTTGTCTATAGATTATCAAACTTCAACATCAGATTACAGTACCATTGTATCAGTAAATTTGTTCTTTTAAAATCAAACTATATAAACATACCTCTGCTGGCAGTAGAACAGAACACAATCTTTTCACAACCTGCTCAGCAAAGACCACCTGTAACACCTTGATTGGTATCAAGTAGTATCAGGTAAAACACTCCCAAAAAATGTGACACTTTGAAATCTTCTAGAAAAGATCTAACAACCTGTCCTAATCTAGAAGGGTCAAATAAGACTTTACACTTCTCCATTATTTTAGAATATGAACCTTTTTTATCATTTTATTCCCCTATCATAACAAATTTTGAAAATAGCAAAATTGGAACAGATGTTGTATATCCAACAATAAGAAGTAGCTAAGGATGTAGTATTGAACTGCATCCCTGGCTTCTTACTGATTAATAACATCCACCATATTATTCTGAAATAAATTGGGATCTGGGATCACACTGGTTTCATTGGGTTTACTTATACATTGGTAATAATGCCACCATTAATCTTAGGTCTAATCAGGCTTATTAAACATTGCCCAATGTTGATATTGATTGCAAGGATATTTCCCAAAACTGATGAGTTAAAGAAGCAAACTGTGATAGATATCCTAGTGTTGAATGCATAAAATCCAGATATTACTGTGAAATATTTCCATTCTCAGATGAATATCTTTAAGCCTTCTTGAAGTCTGGTCAGAACATAAATCAAATAAGTAAATGTATAAATAAATGAGTTGCGGGCACAACTCATCTGGCAATATAAATCTTCTGACACTAATAAAGCTGGAAATAATCTTAGATGATATACTAGAAAATAAGGTCAGTAATTTTTTTTAATACTTACAAAATTAGATCAAACATTTATTTTTTCTCAGCAATCTTTTAGGAAGTTCAAGGTGTAGCCTGATATCCTATCTGCATTCGATGAGTTAAAATTCTGCTGTTCCTTATTCCATCCATATAAATAGTCCAAACACCAAAATTTAAATATCAGGTTCTCTCCTGCTTTTGTTACTATCTTATTTCAGTGAAGACTATGGAGAATTTGAAAGCCTGAAAAATCTTGTTGGGCTCGTAAATAAAAACCCGGTCCTTCATTCAAAAAGTAACTATTTCAAACATTCTTAGAAACTTTGGTTTATATAGTATTTCAAGAAAACCTTGATTTGGTATATTATTTTTACACATATCCTGATCTTCAGTCTACCTCAGTCTATTTTAATCAGGGTTTTAATTGCACAGGGTTAGTTTAATCTTTTTTAAATTGGTTTTAACTTTTGTATTGCTGGTTTTTTAACTCCCTGTAAACCGCCCTGAGTCCTCAGGGAAAGGGCGGTATATAAATGTAATAAAATAAATAAATAAATACCTGCTCAGATGTTTACTTGGAAATCTTAATAAATAGGGTCTCCAATTTCTACCATTAGTGAATGCCATATGGTCAAGATGAGATGTGGACACTAAATTCAGGCACCCCACTAACGAAAACTAGGTTACACCAAATGAGTTGGGTCAGTTCGCAATAGCTAAGTGCTGTCTTACCCTTTGTATATTCAGAATTAGCATTCCTTCTCCACGATGAACTGCTGTTAAGTTGTCTTATTTCCCATGCCCACCCGGTGCTCTATTTTGCACTCATTAAAAATTTGGGTCAGCTCAGTTGTTTGTTTTCCTTTCCATCATTTTGTTGCCAAGAGTCACGGCTTATTTTTCTCATAGAACGCTCAGAACGGAGTTCCGGCACCTTTTTTGGATGGAACCTTGTAGGGTAGGCAAGGCGGGTTGTATGACATGTGTGAGTTCCGGCACCTTTTTCTTTTACAAAAAAAGCACTGCCAAGAGTTATGGCATTACAAGCTTGTCATTTTTAAACAAGTTATATCTTATTTTCTCAAACAATAAGGGATCACAAACACAGCCAATATAAAATTCACTGCCACTGTGCTGTAAACCAGGCTGGAAATCCAACTTCTATCTGGCTGTTGGCACTGTTGCAACAAGAAACTTTTAGATGAGTTACAACCCTTTTTATGATTTAACAGAATTTTATCCACTGCAATGGGCATTAAAATTTTTAATCTCCTTAATCTTGGTGAAAAATCCTCCACTCAAAGCCAAAAGTGAGACTTGCCTATAAGCAGCTGGTTTCACTTCTTTCCAAACTTGGTTTAGGTCAAGCAGGAAAATAGGAGCTAATAAGTCAACTTTTATTTTATTCGTATTTGACGAGGCAATCCAATAGGTTCTTGCTTGGACAACATCAACACAAAATAGCTACCATTCAAAAGTCTCCTGTCCTATCACCAGTTACAACAAGCTACTTATTTTGCTGAAATATGGAAACAAATGGGAAGATAAAGTGTTTTATGGCTGATTCCAAAAACTGGGTTTTTGCTATGGGAATATTCTCTTTCCACAATGATAGTCTCTGTGCAGACACAAATTTCCTTTTGCATTATGCCATCACTTTTCTATATATATTTTTTGTTGTTGAAAAAAATTAACTTGCTCCTACTCTATATTTTACTTCAAAGGCATCTGCAGTAACTCACCCATATCAGTAAGCGGATCAAAGCATATTCAAAGTTACATGCTTGTCCTGTTCACACAGCCTCTCCTGTGTCCACTGTCCCCAAAAGAAATTATGAACACATAGAAAGCTGTTTTTGCAAGCATGACACTTTCATTATTTCACACTGGATTTCAAGAATTTCTGAAGTGGAAAATGCTAATCTATAACACCACTATTTTGTAAAATGACAAACATGCATATTTTTAGTGTGGTTTTTTTAAAACATTTTTTTTTAAAAAAACCACACACACACACACAGACACATGAATTATAAGTTATAAATTGTGAGGTACCGCTGTGGTGCAAATTTTGTTTCTTTGTTTCTTTACTGAAACACTGTACAAAACAGCCGTTTATACAGCTGAGGATATTATAATTTTAGTTGCTGCCACACTGGCACTCTGAAACCCTGAAGCACAAAATCCTAGTTCATTGCTGATTAGAAAAATAAAGCACCTCAGCTGGAATTCAGTGTTATGCAAGTTCACCTCCCCATGTGTATAGCTCAACTTCTATCTCCATTTTTGTCTGTAGCTTTTATGAAGATATTTCAAAGCAGTTTTGAGGAATCACTGCTCCCACTTTAGACTGGTTAAAAACCATCTGTTTCACAACATGGAGAATTTCTAGGCTTACAACAGACTAATGATTTTTCTTAATGATTTTTTTTAAAAAAAAGTTCTTACAGGAAGATTTTCCACTTCAGAACTGAAAAACAAAAATGGGTCTTAAATTGATTAGTGAGATGGGCAGCTATATACAATAAACAACTCTTAGCCTCTGGATCTTGAACTCTCCATCTTTTGCAATTTTATAATATTGTTTTACATTTTTAAAATTTTTAATCTTAAACTATTTGGGTGTAATATTTTATTGTATTGATTAAATTGTACATAGCCCAGAATCCCTCTGTGAGGGAGTTGGGTGGTTAAAACTTTTTGATATATAACTAAATAAAAGTTAAACTAGAAGAATGAACAGAGATAGACATGAAGTGACGTACAAGGTTGATTTCAAAACCGCAATATTTTAGCACACCAAAAATCCTGTACGAAAAATAATGAAATACAAATGTTGATATATGAAATACTTTTGCACATATTTCAAAGTATATTAATGTTTTTTTTCTGAAGAAAGAGGGAAGAGGGAATGCATGACACTCTTAATGTCAAGGCTAACCCTTCTCCAGATGCCTACAAAACATCTGTATTTTTGAAGAGTTGTACCTGTGGTTATTCTACCTAAGTGGCTTATCCCTGTTCTGTGAAGAAAAATGGATCAAAGAAAAATACAATGTGGTTTAATCACTAAGTAATAACATCACCTGGAGGCCCTATAACACTGCCAAAATGACACACTGAATGTTAACTCCATCGGGAACAAGCTACCATTACTTTTATTTTGTCCCATTCCACAAATTGTCATATCATCCATTCGCCCATATTCACAAACACTACAATTCTGACAGAGAGCTTATGTTAATATTTCAGAAACAAGCAAATCAACAGCTGTGATTGCATCTCAAGCGTTCATTAATTGTCTTTCACTTCAAATAGCCAAGATTATGAGTCCTCTAGAATCTGTAATGTTTGGTTTGACATTCATTGTACTGACTTATTAGCTTTATATTTCACATTCTTACCACTGAGAGATTATTTTTAATAAATATCTTAGAAGTATTAAGTAAATAAATCAATCAATCACAAACCATCAAGAAGAAGTGGTTTATGCAACTATCACTTCTGGACCAATACACTGTGATACAGTAATTAATGCAAACCTTTATTGTAAAAACTAATACTATTATCTGCCCATTCTAGCCTATAAGCACATCTATAAATCTGCTTATATGTTCTTACTTTTGAAACCATATATACACACCCAATCCAGCAGTATTTATCTGTAATGTAAGAAAATAACAGTAGAGTGATTACATCATCCAATAGTAATGAAACTGGCATTACTGTACCAGGATTAGTTTCATAATGGGACTAAGGCTGTACCTTGGACAACTTTGTTGACTTATGCTACTACTTAAATCTAAAAGATTATACTATGAAGTCTTTTCTTTTTACAATATTCTTATAGAAATGTTATCAGAACCAGCAGCAACTGTCAATTAATTAATTAAACATTAAGTAGTTAACTGTCTCAGTTTTATTTTAAAATAAGATTGGGACAATAATCTGTACTTTAGTTAACTGGTTTTACCCCAGGATATATACCCAGGATTTAAGAAATTTACATTCTGAATTATTAGTAGTATTGTTCTTGGTTTCTAGCCCTTATATTTACTTGTATCCTATCTCTAAGCATTAAAGAAGATAAAAATAGGTTAAAAAATGTATTTTTCTGTGACCCTTTCAAGCTTTATCTCCAACTATGTCCTAGGAAGAAATTTTAAACAAACAGGAATGCAGATGCTTTTTCCTGGGATTATACATTGATAATTACAGCAATACTAATTTTGAGACTTTATTCTACACAAAGTATATTAAACAGCACTGATTCTCCAATCTTTAAATCAGTTAATTTCAAGCAAATTATCTTCTGCTATGTCCATGCCCTTCTAATAACATGACCACTTTTTATTTTCTTTACAGATAGTCCTCAACTTATGACCACAATTGAGATAAAAAATTTCAAATAACACTCACAAAACGGAAACCAGAATAGAATCATCCAAGAGAATGCACTGACTGCTTGCCCGCAATAATTTTCTACTTGTCACTATTAAAAACAGTTTAATACTTTTTCCCATATTAGATTGACTATAGTTTTCTATAGCTAATAGAACATTGTTCTATGTAACATATGTCCTTCATCCTTGGTCCAATGCAGCCACTGATATTCATGAGATCACAATACACAGATTGAGGAGGAAACCCTAAATCTGAACTGTATAATCATGCTTACAACTGTAAAATCTACTTCCGGAACAAGGGAAATTGCTTAAAACAAGTAAAAGCTAGGTTTCGAGTAGGAGAATGAGGAAGAAATTATCTTAAACAACCAGAACTCAGAATATATGAAAATGGAGTGTTAATAAATGTGAGGTCAAACAGATCTTACAGTTTCCTGGAAAGTTTGGATGTTAAGGAATAGAACAGAAATTTGGGTGGCTTTATTTTAATGTGGCTCTTATTTAAGGGTAGTACAGTATAATTTGGAGTCAGATAAACTGCTAAAGCTGGATCAGAGAATACCTGGATTTAATTTCACTTTATTAATCCTCATCCAAATCATCACTGCTTGCAAACATGTGAAGAATATTTATACTCCGTACTAGGAGCTGTAGGAAAAAGATAAACACCTAGATGCTTTCTGCATACTGATGACAACCCAGCAACTTCATATAGTTTTTAAATGTTATTACAAAACACAGATTACTGTGCAGCCAAAGCCATTTCAGTATGAAATGAAGGACTGAATCCCAATAGAAATATATCCACATAACTAGTTTCATTCAGAAACCAAAGGAGCTGTGATGTCATCACATACTGCATGAATTTGCTCCAACGAGAGACATCAGAGACAGGCTAGTAGTTATTTATTCTTTTTTTAAATTTAAGGTGGGTTTTATTTTAGTGAGGGATGAAAAATATCCTTCCCATTCCTAACTACTTTCATTGTCCAGGATGGACAAGAATCAAGGACCAAAATGGTTAGCCTCAGAATTCCAAGAGATCTATCTACATCCTCACATTCAATGTACTGAAAATAATCACATAAGAATGAAGAGGGGTAGACATTATCATTTTCTTAGATTTGGTTCAGAACCACAACTTTCTGATATGACTAGAAAGTCTGGGCTTTGTGAGTGTAGACTAGCTTTGTCACTTGTCTAGCTGTTTTCATTTGCAATGACAAATTAGTTGTTATGTTTCCTGTTTATCTCTATGGGCAGAACTGAATGCTGAATTTGTGCTGTCTTGCTTAAAACATTTCTCCCACCCAGTTCATCATTAAGGAAATGCTTCCCTGGGAAACTAATATATTCTATCCTTATTACACATTTGGTGCCAAAGCAAACATCTCCCAAGCAACCTGGACCTAACTTGGCAATGATGTAGAATATCCTTGATATTTGATAGATTGCTCACTTTGTTTTCCTCTCTAATCCATGAGTTGCAAAATGCATGCAGTTTTTGGGTTTTTCACTTTATCCAACCCTCTACTTGTCTTGAAAGACCAAGGAGATCAAAAGCAAGGGAAAAGCTTCTTTTTCAATTGTACTCCAAATAGCCACAGCAGAAATATACTGGAGGAAGGAACAGCATCAACACTTATTGCATTCTTTTCTCTTCATGGCCTCCAAGCACTTCTCATTTGAAACAGTAACAGAGTGGTGCCTGCATTTGCTCAGTGAACATCTTTTGTGGGAAAGACTTCACACCCCAAAAAACCTGTGTTCTCAATATCTGAAATCAGAGAACCAGTCCCAGGAACAGCCTGCTCAGAATAACCATACAATCAGCTGTAAACATAGTCAAGGATCCAGGTTCCAGATGTTCCAAGCAACCCAAAGTATTAAGACTAGAATCCATTTTATATCAGTTAAGATCTACATTTGACACAGCATGTTCAGTTTTCTTCTGAAGTGAGCAAAGCAGGATGCCCCATACTTTCTCAAGATATCTCATTTCACATCTTTTTACATCTTGAAGTTTCACTTAGCTTGTAACTTCTGTAATTTGAACTCTCTCATTCTTGTTCTATCTGCCTCACAAACTTTCAACTCTCAATACTGAACTTATGCATACACAATAATTTAGTCCTTTTCCTAAACACAGGCTCCTAGTCCCCAATCCCAAATTAATTAATAGCCTACCTTTATTATTTTTATAAATAACTCAAGGCAGTGAACATACAAATACTCCTTCTTCCTCCCATTTTCCCCACACTAACAATCCTGTGAGATGGATTGGGGCTGAGAGAATGACTGGCCTGGAGTCACCCAGCTGGCTTTCATGGCTAAGGCAGGATTACAACTCAGAATCTCCTGGTATCTAGTCTGATATCTTAACTATAGACCAGAATGGTTCTCTACGATTTGCTCTGAGTTTACAAGCACCTTTTAGCCAGCCCTTGTTATTTCCCTTGCTTTTGAAATTTTAACAAATATGTCCAGCATTATATCAAAACTTATGTTCATTTTTTATACCCACCATTTTGTTCATTTGGTTCAGCTAATACACACAATTAGGTTGGAGGTCAGAAAGTAAATTAGCTTTGCTAAAATATGTGTATAGACTATATGTTATTTTTTAAAAAATTCAGCTAATCTAGGGCTATCCCCAGGCAGTAGTCGCTACTGCAACAGTCATTTTTTATGTTAAATTTGGATTGCCAACAGCCCAGGTTTGAATCTCAGAAGGGTATGGCTGGCTGATGAGAGCTAAATAGTTCAAAATAGCTATACCAGTCTCCCTTTAACTCTTTGTTGGCAATCCAAATTTAACATACACACACACATGTACACATGTGTGTGTGTGTATGTTTATTAGTTGTCCAAAGTCATTCATTTGAAGATGTGTGGTAATATAAATTGAATGAATCTATTTTTATCTTTCTAATCTTATTTTGCAAGACCTGAAACTTTCAGAGAAATCAAAGCTAGCTACCTAGCCTATTTCCTTTTTGTCAGATCACAACAGAGTTGTCTCTCGTTTGAAGGCCAAAATGTGATTGTGCCTTACTAATACAGTTTTTTGTGGTCTTCCCTGAAGTTGTCATTCATGTTCCCATTTGTAAAATTCTGCCTGAGGCTAAAGTACATCTGTGATTAAGTCCTTGTACATCTCAAGCCTCTTTTTAGGTTTAGTTTCCACTGAGTTTGTATCTTTAGGTTCAGAGATCCAACTTAGAAATAATCAATCAAAACAGAGTAACACTATTGTCTTATGTTTCTGCTTGTACCGTTTTCCATCGCATTCCTGCTTCATATCCACACTGTGAAACAAATACATAACGCTAGACTTGTGTCTTCATCCCATGTACTTAATTCCATTTTTCCTATTTTAATTTTGTTTGCTCCCTTTCTAGAGCATCCTACTGTTTAATATTTTGCTTGTTTTTTAAAAAAAGCATGCAAAGGAGGTGTTAATTGAAAACCACTCATGTCAGATCCTGGCCTTCATTTACGGAAGTAGCTTGCCACTTCCTTCTCTGATATTTTCTTTTTTATTTCTCACTCTAGTCTAGAGTCATGGTATATCCTGGGGGATAATGTCACATTCTGAGTATGAACTTGTTCCAACTCCACTTAGCTTTTCAGATCAGCTATGTTGTGCCACTTATCTGGACAAAGAGGAAGATTTAACTCAACTGCTGGTCACCACATGACATTTCCATGCAGTTTATTTGGCAAAATAAGGATGCTGTTTCCAATGCCTTATTCTGTTTTAACTACCCACAGCACTAAGATTTTCTGTCTTCCATCTAAATGCAAACTATTTTCAACTCTGCTTAGCTTTTCTGAGAGCCCATTAAGATTAGCCAAGTATTATCGGTAAGTAGTAATATTTCACAAAGAACACCAATAAATATATGGAAAAGGAATATATTTTCTTACTGTTATTAAATGGGCATTTTTACACCAGGATTAGTATTATTACTTCTGCATATTTCTAGTCAGATAAATCTGAAATTGAATACAAATTATTATTCTGGTTCCCCCCCAGCCCCCCCCCCCCGTAATGCCAGATTTATCTAATTTGCAAACATCTTCAACAAGAGGGCCCTTTCTCAGGAATAACCCTACTATGTTCCCACAGGCTGAATATACATGTTTAAAAATCCTTGACAGGAGATCTGTGTATCATGCACCAATCATTTTCAGATCATATGGTATTTCCTGGCACAACCTCTTCTAGTACTAGAATTAGTCTCTGAAATTTTACAGGAAGCACATTATGGTATATGTGCATTTTATTATGGAGGCTTTCTATGATCTGATGAACCTGCCATTGGTGCTTATCTAGAGAGTTTTACTTGCATGCTCCATGCTCCATTCATTGAACTTACACCAAAGCTTGGAGATTAGCATGTGTATAACAAAAATCTAGCAAACACATGCCCTTGACATGCCTTATTTTCACTCTCTTCCTTGTTCAGCAGCCTCTTCACTCAAGAGGTGGTTTCTTCCATGCACAGAAAACTGGAAGTGTACCTTCAGTTTTATTAGCCTAGATGTGAACTATCATTACATAAAAGAATTAGAGCATTCTCTCTGTGAGGTGTGTAATTCAAATCTCATAAATTCAGCGAAGTCAACAATAAGCTAATATTTATTCCCTTGAAGCAGACTACCCCTGCTTGTAGGGCTTGAAAATCCAGCATCTTAATCATGCCCCTCTCAAGAAGGGGTAAGTGGTAAGCAATGGTATCTAGATTGTGGAAAGAACTACAGAGTGCCCCAAAATAGTATTCTCTCTCCAGTGGTCTTTTTCAAAAACACTCCACAGCTTTGGAAATACAAGTTATGCTGAGCCAATCAAAACATCTAGGCAAATTACAGATGATGAGAATAAAGTCTAGTATATGACATGCTTTCCTAGAGTCTAGGACAGTGATGGCAAACCTTTTAGAGACCGAGTGCCCAAACTGCAACCCAAAACCCACTAATGTATCATCGGGTGCCAGGTGGGTGTGGCCAATTGGATGGGCATGGCTGCGGTGGTAATGGCAGACTGGTTGGGACTAAAATGTTCAATCAATCAATTCCAACTTTGCGAGATCTTTTTTTCCCCCGCAAGAAGTTGAAATGGATTGATTGAACTTTTTTTTTGCACATGGCGGTGGAGGCCTAAAGCGGAAAGGTTTTATAAAACTCAGCTGAAGGCTTAGGAACTGGGGCGACGGTGCGCGTGCCCACAGAGAGAGCTCTGCATGCCACCTGTGGCACACGTGCCATAGGTTTACCGCCACAGGTCTAGGACACAGGTGTCAAACTCACCACGTCACGTGACGTATCGCGATGTATCACAACACCGGCAATGGGATGGGCACAGCTTCAGTATGATGAAACCGGCCCACCGGCCAGCAGTTTAACACCCCTGGTCTAGGACATCCCACTTTTGTGAGTTAAGTATATATTTCAAATCCTCAAAGATCTTGCAATCAAGAATTTGTACAGGAGGGAACAAAATAAATACATTCAGATATTGACCTGAGCAGATGGTCAAGATTGTTTTTTCCTTCCACAAAAATTAAAATTTAAAAAGATTTAAAAGAAAGACATGTTTTTTTTAAAAAAAAAACACTACAGAAGAGGTAATCTCTTCAGATGAACTGGACAAGTTTTTTTTTTTTTTAAGACAGAGGTATCTTAGGAACTATTGAAGTTTCTGTGCAATTGACAGAAAGTGGCTGCAGAATGCAAGTTATCTCCATTTCAATAATTTGAATTAGCACATTCCTGCAAATCCCAGATTCTCTTGTCCCCAGCCCTTCACCTCACAAATAAGAATATTTTGTATTCCATTGCACCTTATACTTGTATACTTTGTATGCCCTTTTTAAGCTCTGCACTTGCAATATAATTTATTGCAGTTTCCATATTTTTGTGTAGTCCATGCAACTATCAAGACTAGCACAAACACCACCAGCAGTAGCACCAGCACTATGTACTCAAAGTTAAAAAGCAGAGTTTTTAGGTGGAAAGAGAAAGAAGGTGAGTCGGTGGATGACAATCCTGCCCCTATACCCAATTAAGCTACAACAGGCCTTATTACTTACTTCCTCCAGCATTAGATTTCACTGTAAAGTTTACTCAGCACAAAATTAGTTTTGCAAAGTTAGAATACTTGCTACATTGTTTAAGAATATATAAATAGCAAAGAAATTGTGGTATATTAAACTTCTCCCCATTCAAACAAAAAGGGATGTTGAACACAGTTATAACTATATAATGTCCCACAGACAATAATCAGCTGTAAGGAAATTTAGGACAAACACCTTCCTTATATATTTGCCTTCTTTTTTCCCCTAAACCACATTTCTTTTTTTCTTTTTCTTTTCTTTTTTTAAAAAGCATAGGAATATCCCTGGCTGTATTTCATGCAACCCCCAAAGAAATGACAAAACCTCAGCAACACTGCTGCATTTAGTACAGCTCAATGGTGTTAAAAAAAAAAAAGGTTCATAGAGAAACGGCAGAATTTAAAAGCCAGGACACGTAGAAGTTCAGGGTTTACACGTTCGACCAAAACTGAAAAAGCCAGGCACCCCATATTGTTGCTTTCTCAAGCCAGATGGTTCATTACAGGAATAAGTAATGCAAGGGAGTGAGGGAGAGAGGGATGGTGGGGGAATTAGAGTTGAGACTCGTCTCTCCTTTTTAGAATACAACACACTGGGCAGAGTTGGTGGGGGGGGGGAAGAGAAGCAGAGAAAGAAAGAAAAAAAAAGCAGAAATTAGCACACTCGGCTGTATTGGCCAAATATTTACAAAGAGATAGCTGTGAGGCACAAAGCCCTTTTCTTCCTTCAGAAAAAAAAAATCTGGTTAAGGCATGGAAAGCTGCATTCTCCAGACCGTGTCTCTGGATACAGAGTTCCAAGCATGAGGGCTGCGTAAGGCTTTCTGCTAGTGCAGGGGTCGGCAACCTCGGCTCTTTTATGACTCGTGGACTTCAACTCCCAGAATTCCTGAGCCAGCATAGCTGGCTCAGGAATTCTGGGAGTTGAAGTCCACGAGTCATAAAAGAGCCGAGGTTGCCGACCCCTGTGCTAGTGTTATCTAAAAATGCAAGAACCTGCACATACCTTCAACCCAAAATACACGCCAAACACCCCCTTCAACCTGAATGGGAAAGAAATCCAGAACCTTCCCTTCCCCCCCCCCACCTCCAACCCACACCAATGGCTTTGTCATTAAAAAAAAAGCCCACGAAACACAAGGATTTTTTTTTCCCTTGCTCCAACCCAGCCCACCCTTCCTGCTCACCCCTCCTTTCCCTTGCACAAAGCCAGAATGGCAGAGCAACCTGAAGCCAGGGAAGGGAAGGAAAAGGCTAGCAGAAGCTATCTGCAGCAGACTGCGAGGGGGAGAGCAGCAAAAGTTCGAATTCTACCTCGAAGAACAAAGGCAGTTTTGAGGAGACTTACCCAAGCAGCTGAAACTCTCTTATTCTCCTGGCTATGTTACTACCGAAGACCCGCCCCTCGCAGGGTCACATGGTTCAGACAGCTAGTCAATGATCAAAGGAGCATTGTCAGTCTGTGAATAATAAGCACCCCACAGTGCAAAAGAGGTAGGCAGGAGTTGGGAGAAGGGATAATTGCTGCCCAGGGGTGCAAATGGCATAGCAGCACCGTCTAAAGGGGCGCGGGAGGGGGGGGTGGGAGAGAAAAAGGAGGTTTACGTTTTTCAAAAGAAATGGCTGTACAGTATAAGTTTTGTTTCAACTTCAGCAGAGTACGAGGCGGCTACCAGGGCTGACTCAGAAACCGGGTCCTGATTTTAGACCGGCTTACAAAAAATATAAAACTCTATGCAATCTTAATGCACATTTTAAGCAAAACACTGGGACTTGCCTGTGAGTCAACATGCTCAATATCAGAAACCCCAGTTTCGAAAGTATGAGTGATAATTCAAAGCAAAGAGTGCTTGTAGAGACAAAGCAGCAGGTGTGTGTCTTGCTAAACACAGCAGGGACAAAAATGGAAAAAAAAAACAATATCCCCCACCTCTTGTGAATGATAAAAATTGGTAGGAATTGGGTTTGATCAAGGAATCCCAGATTATGTGTGTGTGTGTGGAGAGAGAGAGAGAGATTGATTGACTGATTGATGGCTATTGATTCAGGGGGGGAAATCATACTCTGATAATGAATTACCTAGTTGGGTACTGAAAGGCTGCCACCAAACAACCAAGCTCAGAGAGCACTAATAGCTCCACAGTTCAACCTTGAGCTACAGATATTCTCTTCTATTGAAACCATTTTCTATTTACATCTAACTTTGCAAAGTGGTTGTGTTAGATTCAACTCAGAGCTACCCACTATCAAACACCCCAAACACACTTGTGAGTCTTAACTCTTGCACATAAAATATTGGTTCTTCATAAAATAAACACTCATAAATTTCTACTGAGCACAGTCCTGGATATAAATCCTTCAATATATTGAATAGTGAACAAAACAAGTGCAAAATGATGAAGGCAAACTGAATAATGTTGAGGGGGTAGGGCAACTAGCCTCTTTGGGAGACTGGCATTCAGGAAAGTAAATAGTGAAGTGTATTTCTATGTATTTGCCTCCACTGGTCTGTGAACAGGTGTCCCATTGTATTAAAAAACTGCAATCTAAAATATCTCTGGAGAGCCCCAACCCTTCAGACCAGGTTTGAGTAGATGAAGGAAATAAGCCATTTATTCTCAACTGCACTATGACTGACAAATACAGGTCCAGCCAGTTGTGGCTGGGACCACAGGAATGCATTTCTAGCACTATTCTCCACTGAGCTTTGTATGCCTGAACTGTTTGATATAACCAGATCAGCCATGATGAGTTTCACGTAAGATCAGGTGGATCTTATTACTTCACAGGAAACTCCTGAAATCAATGTAACGGGTGTCAAACTGCTGGCCCATGGGCTGGATGCATCATGCTGAAACTGCGCCCACCCCATCGCCAGCAATGGAAAAACAGTCACGATACGTTGTGACACGTCACGTGACGTTGTGAGTTTGACACCCCTGATGTAACTGCTTTTCTAGCAACTGTATTTAGCTTAATGTTGCAAGTATACCAAATATGAAAAAAAGCAAGTAAAAGTGCGTATTATGAGGAAGGAGCACTAAAATTGTACAATTTGTTTTGATAAAACACAGAATGAACCTTATTTAAGCCTTGGATACTGGAATAGAAATTCATTAAGAGGAAACGTCAGAAATTAGTACTGTAAGTGAGCTTTAAATAAAATGGCTGTTGTTGGTGGAGGATAATAAATAGGTTATTTAATGGTTCTGAGAAAAAAATTAGTTCCCCAATATATTAGTTCAATTTAGTTTCTCACAGTCAACAATTATCAAAATGGGAGTTCAAAGCTCCTTTTGGATTAAGTTAAATAAATTCCAAAAGGGGAATAATTATTTAATGTTGTTACCAGTCTATCACTAAGATGAAAACACAAGATGAAGAAAAGGGAATGACTTTCTATTGGCAGGCTTGCATAGTTGAGGGGTTTTCTCATTTTGTAAGCTTGCAATTCATATCAGACAGGCTGGTTCTTTTCATATCAGGACTGATGGATGTTTTCCCTTAGGTAAGATCCCTCTTATTTTTCAAGTGTCATATGGTAGATAAAATTCAACAGCTGAAGCTTTTTCTATCAGTGCCTCTCCATACTTCAAAGCTGTTAAAGAACAGTACTCTGAAAAAAAAATGACAACCCATTTAGCCACCAGACCCTACACAATTTGGACACTGGTTTCAGAAGAATATAGTACCAAGCAACTGGTGGAGAATAAACTATCTTGGCATTTTAAGAAAGTTAAAATGAATGTGACCAAACCATGTTTTTAAGGAAATTATTGGCATAAAAATAGTGTTTGAAAATATATCAGTCTCTTAATATTCTGTCCTCTTAGCAACAAAAGATGGCAGTGAAGAATATGTAAACAGAGAACTATCAGCTATAAATTGAGGGAACAGCTGTAGTTAGTCAAACAGTGTTTCAGCTTCAACAGCTTAATTGAAGGATCAAACAGAATTTGGGTTTTTAGAGGAGGGAGACAACCGAGGAGGTTAACTGATAACTAAGTCAAAGGCCATTAGGCTAAACTATGAATGCCATCATTCAGCTGAAACAGGAAATGATCTGCATTTTGATCTATCATGGTATGCCATAGCTTGAGATGTTCCAGAATCAGCACAGCAGGCAGTTAACATTTGGGCTACATTTAGAGATTGTTACAAAGATAGTAGGGAGCTTCAAGAAATGAACAAAAGGGTTTCTAAACCAGCTGTTGTTTACCCTCACTTATCAAGTCTATAAAGCAAATAGGGGCATTAGGTCAATAAGTAGAGGACATGCTTTGAATTTAGAGGTTGCTAGCTTCAATACTTCTCTTGCTCCCCAACTGAAATAATCCCAGTAAGAGAGCTGGAATAAGCTTCTCTGTCTCTAGCACACCAGATAATGGCTGTCAATCAAACACAGCAATCAATATTCAGTACTTTGGCTGGATACATACGCCACACCAAGCCATAAGTCCTATTTTGATAATATTTGCACACAGAACTTGTCATCAGCAATGAGGAACATCTCTTTTCTCCAAACTGTACTGGAGAAATAACTGAATACCTGTACTAGGTGGTGCAGCTTTATCTCTGCAAGAATTCCTGGTTGTGTGTTGGGCTTAGTGTAATGTCAGGTTTGGCTTACACTAACTATGATTAATAAAGCAATAATGTAATACTTTGCTATTTGAAATGACTTGTGTACTTAATTTTCTTTGTGCCTCAAAATGTTGTTCTACATTAGAGATCAGTCACAGAAACACTAAGCTTTTATAAACCATTAACATACTACTTATACTAAAATATTTGTAAAATGTTTAACAAAGCAGCATGCAAAATTGAAGCAGCAAAAGTTTTCTGATGTCTGCCCTCTGTCACAAAACCTTACAACACAGATGGCATAATTTGGAGATTCTGATGTTTAGCCAGTTTAGCCCAAATAAATGAATTAAGTCAAATTACAGACATATAAAATTTCCTCTGACCCTAACAGTCTAGGTTGCCACCTAGTCACCTATTCACAGTCACCCTTTCAGCCATTTTTTTTGCTGGAACATTCTTTCCTTTTTTGTGGTGATAAACCAAGTAATCTCTCAGAAGCTTTGTCTTCCTTATTGGATTATACGTTTTTTTAGGAAAAAAAGAAGTAAAAGTTTTTTTTCTTAATATAAAATACAATGAAAATGAAGACAATATGAAAATATAGGAAATTATATAGTCAAATTATAATCTGAACTTTTTACTTACATAAGAATAGTAAGCCACTTTTATAACAATCTATTTATTAAATTTATTAAATTTGTTTGCCTCCCTTCTGGCCTCAAAGCAATTTAATCATCAAAACCCAAAATCAAAATTTCATTTTTATCTCTTTCAAGGAGAAAGTCCAGAAGCTGTTTCCAGGTGGGAAACAAAGCTAGTTATATTCCCCCCCCCTAATTAAAAGTAACTTTGCCATCTCTGCCAATTCCATCACTTTTTCAAACCATTTTCCATCTTATCAAATTATGTCTTAATTTGCAAGAAATTAAATGAAATCTAGACCAAGAAGAATTGAATTTCACTAGTCCAAAAACTGTTTTCTATTTATACCCTTTTCACAGAATCTTTCAAGGAGGTTCCCTGACCTAAAGGTTTTATTGATTCTTTTTCTATTTTTTTAAATATTTCTCATAAGAATTGCTGTATGGAGGGGTTTTTTTCCCCTCAGTGAGGTTTATACATAAAATAAAGCCTCAATAATGCTTCCTAGTAAGCTACTCTACTGGCCTCTTATTTTCCAGGCCCTCCTGGAATTATTTTCAAAAATTGATGTGAATATTCATCTTCTATTATTTTCTGGTAAGAAGTTTGACTTTAAATGACATTTTAAATAAAGTTCCAGCCATCTTACATTTGAATAAAGAACTATCGAATTGTCTATCATCAATTTATTTGCTTTATGATTTGGTTTTGTTTTGTTTTTTTGTGGGGAAAAATGGAACTGGAAGGTGGAGTGTCCAAGAGTAATAATGGAACACTGTTATCAAAGCCAATATTGGTATCATTCATCTCTATCTATTCCACCTTTCTGCTTCTAGGAAACACAAGGCATTGTCAGTCAAAATAAATAAAAACAACATAAAAATACTACAGAGGAACAGTTAGTGTTCTACAGAGGAAATGGTAGCTCATTTCCTGACTACAGTGACTGTATGTCACTTACTGAAATCATGCCCTCACCCAGCAATGGGTAGATGACTCTAGGAGATCCTAAAATGATGAATCCTTCTCTAATGGGAAAATGATCTTAGAAACTAAATGCAAGTTTCACTTGTATGTTATCATTCATCTTTGTCCATCCTATGACTATGTTGGCTGGTAATTATGAGATTTGTTTTCCCAATGCAGTTAGAGATTACTTGATTGGTGAAGATGGACATCTTGGTTTTTGGATAAATATATTCTTTAGAAAAAAATGTGTATGATGTATTTATTTAAAAATATGATCAGCTACCCTGTTGTCTTCAATAGCATTTATGGTATTGTTCTTTTCAGATTTGGGTCCTTTGAGCTGATATTCCAAATTTTGTAAAGTGAGAAAATTCACAGATGAAATTGTCAAGCCCTTAAGATAATGGCTGCCAAGAGCAATGTTTCTTCTTATTTATTATCTTTAACCTAAAAGAATGAATGGTATTTTACACTAAGTCTATAAATTTGCCTCCAGAATAAAACATAACAAAATTACACTAATTTGTGGATAAATCTGTAAACACAATTAGGTGTATGATTTGTAACTGCTCTCCTCTCTTACCACCTAGAGCTGCCCAAATCCTGTCAGTTTTTTCCTATTTAATTTACTTCTATAATTCACACAGACTACCTGTTTGCTTTCTTTTGTAAGCTTTTTTTAACTTTTAAATGACTTTAGAAGAAATTTAAAGCTGCTCAGTGTGAGGAATCATAGGCTTTATTATTGACTCATTGATAGCTCTCCGAAGTTTTAATTCTAGATGAAGACAATACTGTACAAAACCATAAAAACTGCACAGCTATAGGCATAGACTGTAAGCCATCAAGGCCTGACTGTTTGCTGTTTGTGGAACCATAATAGATTATTGTTACAAAACAGGACTCATTCAGCAATCAAGACTTTCAAGGTACATTATAAAATATTTCAAAACATTAAACATCTTTAAAGAGTGTTGTCCAGATTGCCATCCTATAATCATATTGTAATGTATAAATTAATCTTGTGGTATCCTTATTTATTTTTTGTTACTCCCAGAGTTGACCACCCTTGAGTCAGGTGAACTTAAAACATCTTTTCCGAAAACCAGAAAAACAAAGCAATGAAAAATAGCACCAAAACAAGCAAAGATGATGCTGCTCTAAAGAGTTTCTCTAATTTCATTCCATATATCAATGAAAAAAATTGTTAAAGTAAAGGAATTGTGCACATTCCTTTCAGATTTTTATTGATGGAAATTTCAAGGGGTAAAAGCTTGCATCAGCTACTTTGTGGATTGAAGGCATATGCCACATTTTCTTGGAATATGGACTGGATCAACAATTATAACATATATGTATATAATATATAAAATATTCTATTTTACTGTGGGCTTTCACATTCTTTCCAGGTTCCTCCAGGGTACAGCTTCAGAAATTCAAGATCTATTTCTTTAATATGTATTTGATATAGGGAGATATATATTTGAGATAGGAAAAAGTCTACAAAGGAAAAGGACTGCCAAAAACAATAATGGATAAACAATAACCTGCAGTTGACTTTTCAAAGAATGTGATATTAAAATGTAAAGAATTTGATCAGCATTTAGAATAATTCTACTCTCCTGCAATGTAAGGACCGACCTTGGCATTTTGAAATCCTGAACTAGTTTTATTTAAATCAGCTATATGGAATTCTTTATATCAGAGGTTTTGAACTTGTGATCTTCAAAATGCTACTGTGAGTTATTATAAGCTGCTAATATAGATCATTATATTCATGTTTTTTCCTCATTTCTATGGAGATATTCTGTAGTCTAAACTATCTTCATTTTCTATAGCAGAATCCACTTCCTTCAGAAGATGCTAGATAACCAAGTGTGATGTTTTGAAGTTCACCAACAATTAAAGAATTCTTGTTTTTAAATGTTACAATAGCAAAAGAGAAGCCCATTTCTTATTGATTCATCCAATACCACAGCTGCCTCATTTAAAGCTCAATGCTATGAATCCAATTATATGTTATCCTCATGCATGAAGGTTGATGATTTGGGAGTTGTAACTGTAGCACACCTGGATAGCACCAAATTGAAGTAGCCTTCAGATAGAAATTGGGAAGTATTTCCAAGGCAAGTTTATGTTACTCTGATCCACAAGGACTATCATATCTTCCATCTTCATACTCACCTATATGATGAGATTGACAGGGTTAGCTTGAACTGGAAAACACTAGCCACTGCATACAACACTACCGTGGGATTCCTCCCTAGCAAAGAACAAATATACAACTGTACCGCTTCAGTCTTGCACAGGGTTATCTGAGATCTATTCTATGGGCACTGGATAGTCACGCACAAAATCAGGAACAAGTTCCTAACCTGACAAGATTATAAGAACAACATTCTTTCCATTCTCACCTGCTTTGTCTACCCTAAATTTGATTAAGCCTCAAGGATTTTCCACACATTAGATTATTCTACAGATACCTACAAAACAACTTTCCTGATGATAGTGTCTTGTATAGGTTGTATTTCAATTCCCATAATACCCAACCAACATTCTAAGTCTGGAGACAGCATACCAGGGAAAGTTGATATACTGTACATTCATAGTATACATGCCATGGAAACCGGAATGTTATATATCTAGTACTTATTACTTATTTAGTAGTTTGTCCACTAAATAAGCCAATATCCACATCTACTGAGTAGAAAGACTTAGAAACAAAACAACCATTCAGAGTCCAGCAGTGTTATGTGAACGGTTACTTAAAACATCTACATGGTTATAGCTCAACCAATCAGGCCAGAAAGCCTGCTTTGCAGGAAAGACTCAGAGATATGCAATGCTGCTGGTCAAGAGCGTACAGCATTCTGCTTGGCACTGTTACTTTGTTTTTTGCCTGCAAAATTATACATGGCTTAATAAAAAGGTAAAGGTAAAGTTCCCCCACACATGCGTGCTAGTCGTTTCCAACTCTAGGGGCCGGTGTTCATCTCCGTTTCAAAGCCGAAGAGCTACCAGGAAATGTACACCACAGTGGGAAGTCAATAGTAAACAACATATAGGTGGTTGCCTCTACATGCGCAGATATATGTATGGATATGGATAAGGATAAGGATACATAGATGACTATTAAGTCATTAGGAACTGATTTGTTTCTAGATTAAAAATATATTCTATTTCTGTGCAGTTGTGTAAAGCAGCATATGCAGTACTCCCTCCTCCTATTTTTCTGAACAACAACTCTTACATCCAGAATAAATATGGGACTAAAAAGTTTCATTTAGCATTTGCATAAGTATTGATGTGATATTAGTATTGCTTGTAGTCATTTTATATGAGCTAGAGCTTATGGTTATTAGCATATGGTTGTTTATGATTGTTTTTACTTTTATACCTTGTATTTAGCTCTGGGAAGTCGGGGACGGGGAGGGGGGAAGGGGAGGGGGGAGGGTCGGGAGGGGTTGGGTAGGGGGTGGGGGGAGGGGTTGTTAAAGATAAAATATATTGGAAAAACTTTTCAATAAAAAAAACAACAACTCTGTGAGGAAGGTTGCTCAATTTGCCTATTATTGGTTTCCATCACCCCCCAGACAGCCATGAATGGTGGGGGAGGGGAACTGTCAGGTGGGAGGGGGGTGGAGACCAGTAACAGAAACCACTTTGAGGGCAGCCCATCAGCTGACCGACCCCAAGGCCACAAGCCTGGGAATGGAATGCGTACCAAACTGCGAGGGCACCAAACACCAGATCTGTTACCAAAACAATAAGTTTGAATCTAATTGGACACTAGGAAGGTAACGGGAAAGAACGAGAGAAAGGAGAAAGTAAGCAGGCAGCTTTCATGCACAAATCTCAGATCTGGCTTTCTCTGCTTTGTAACCATTTGCCTTAATAAAAGTTCGCCTTTCACTGCAAACAGAATTGAAGTCTCTTCTTTTATGAATGGCAAGACTGAGACAAGTCTGAAACCATCTCAGCCGTGCTCCACAGAAAAGCAATTTTCACCCAGTTAGCGGCTAGCACATTAAACGACAAACAGCAGAATAGTAAAATGAAGCTTGGAATGCAGACCTTCTGTTACATCGTGCCTATATAATCCAATCAAAATATAAACATATACAAAATATACAAAAAAGTGGGAGATACTTTGAGAAGATCTAAAAGCCTTTAATAAAATGAAGTCAAATTCCAAACAAATCAGCAGTGAACGGCTGAGATTACTGACCTATAATTCCATTATACCTCCGTGGGATATACGTAAGTTATGTGTGCGCATGGAAAAGAAAAATTTAAAATGTTTATGAACTACTAGGACATTCTCTCACCTCCAGAGGGCAGCTCAGTTCTTCCTTTCTGTTCCAAGAAGTGCCATGTTTGAGAGTTACAGAGGACAACCTAGTTTCCTGGACACTGGGAAATGTTTGAAGGAATATGTTTCCCACCTCACGGAGGGGAATGAGGTGAGCAGTGTCTGTATATACAAAGACTTCCTTAATTTCAGAAGATGTACTGGTACAGAGTTTCTTTATCCTGTAACAGTCCAGCATCTTGAAAACCAGCATCTTAGCCTTTGAGAGAGAGGTGATGTTTACTTGCTTCTAACCATGTTCTTTCTATTCATTTCAGATTGGAAAATTCCCTTTCCTGTACTAGCAAGATCTGGAATGCTCCCACAGAAATTTTGAATTAGGGATGGCAGAAGATTTCAAGCATTATTCCTATTTAAGGAGACTAAATAAAAGGAAAATGCAATAGCTAAATGCTACATGTTCTGATGCCAATGTCAAACTGGAAATATTGGAAAGCATATCTGATCCTTCCTCCTTTAATCTAAGCAAAATGATCACTTTTAGCCCCAATAACAAAGAAATCTATGAAGTGCATGTTACAAGTTCAATCTCTCTCTCTACACACACACACACACACACACACCCCTTCCTACTTTCCACATCAATCCCCATAAAATATAAATATTAAATTTGCTCAGTGTAGTTATACTTACACTCACTACGAATTCTTAACCAATTAGAATTGAGTGCTTTTGACAAGAATTTCAATAGTGCCATGCCAATTAAGATATAAAGCGCAAAAGGGTTTCTTTTCATATATATGGATATACCAGAATGACATCAAGTGTCGCCCGTTGTATAATGCATTGATTTTTACCAATTGGAGCTGGCATGTTTTCAGTTATTTTTAATTTAACAACAGAAAATTCAGTTTAAAACAGAGAATTACATGTTTAAAATCAGAGACGGGTAACTGAGAACCCTCTAGATGTTTAAGTGGGGCTACCCTTGAAGACCACTTGGAGGCTCCAACTGGTACAGAATGCAGCCGTGAGAGTTGTGTTGGGAGTTTCCCGACCCTCCCATGTCACACCTCTGCTCTGCGAGCTGCATTGGCTTCCAGTTGTCTTCCGGGTGAGATTCAAGGTGTTAGTAATGACCTACAAAGCCCTACATGGCATGGGTCCGGAATACCTTGGGGAGCACCTGCGGCCGGCGTCAACTTCCCTCCGCCCAGTACGCTCCCACAGAGAGGGCCTCCTCAGGGTGCCACCGGTCAAAGAATGCCGACTGGTGGTCCCCAGGGGGAGGGCGTTCTCTGTGGGCGCGCCGGATTTATGGAACCATCTTCCGATCGAGCTCCGGATGGTGCCTGATCTCCGCTCCTTCCGGCGTGATCTTAAAACCTACCTCTTTGAACAAGCTGGCCTGGCCTGATGGGATGGGGTTGGGTTTTATAAATTGATCTTAACCTTTTAATCTGTATTAATTTATTACGGGCATTGCTGTTTAATTACTTTTTAATTTTTGTACCTTGTTTTTTATTATGTATTGCCCTGTTCACCGCCCTGAGTCCTTCGGGAGAAGGGCGGTATACAAATTAAATTAATAATAATAATAATAATAATAATAATAATAATAATAATAATAATAATAATAATAATAATAATAATTAATGATAGTGGTGGTGCTTGCTGGAACTTATGAGAGCTATAATCAAAATTACGTAGGTTGCCCACTTTGGTTTATTTACCACCTCCAGATTAACATTTTGCTAAGTAAATGAAGCTAAAGTATCTTAAGGTAGGATAATCAAAACAACGCTAAAAAGGTGCACTCATCCCATTAAATCTTTTTTTTCCCCAAGGTGCACATTTTAGGAGATTTTAGGGATTTTTGTTTCAGTTTCTTTTTCATGCTATGAGACTAGAAAAAGTTTTATTTACAGACTTTAAAAACAGAAATTCTCAAATACGTCTGGGCAGTTTATACTATGTAAGGCGAGAACAGTAATGTAATGGAACAAAGAAATATGCATCCAGAGAAAAGGGAAAAAAACATGCCAGAGAAAACCAAATCTTACAGAGCTTACCATCATCATCCTATTCAAAGTCTGGGAGAATAATTTAAGTTTTCTGGAAAGTCTTCAATGTGGGAGTCATCTCTAGGGGGATGCTGTTCCAGAGGACAGGCACCATGTCAATGATGGCATGTTTGTGTAAGATATTTTTTTCTACACTGTTTAACCAAATCTTACTGAATGGGCAGAAATGCTCAGAGATAGGCAGACCCTCAATTAACCAGGCTTTAGACCTTAAAGGGATTTATAAGTGATAATCAGTACTTTGAATTATACCTCAACATCAACTGTTACCATCACAGTCTGGATCAGCTGTACCTTTTGAGTGGTTTTGAAGTTGCTGCCAAAAGTAAACTTTTTAATTTTTAATTCATGCTAGTTATAACTATAGGTTTCACTGAAAGCTGCTAAGCAGAGTTGATAGTATCAATGACTTTTAGAGATGCAGACACAGAATTTTCTAAGCCTAGTTAGAAGTAGCTGAGGGGACATGGTGGCTCTGTGGTTAGGATGCTGAGTCTTAGGCCATTAAAGGTCTACAGCTTGGCAGTTCAAGACCTAAGTACCACAAGATGGAGTAAGCTCCTGTCACTTGTCCTGCCAACTTAGCAGTTCAAAAGCATGCAAATGCCAACTAGATGAATAGGTATCACCTATAAGTATGCAGAAAGGTAATAGTGTTCCACCATATGCTTTGTGTTGCAGCGGATGTCATGCTGGCCACATGACCATGGAAACATCTCTGGACAATGCTGGGTCTTTGGCTTAAGAAACAAATGAACACTGCCCCCTAAGTTGGTCACAATGAGTGGGGTAAAACCTTACACTTAGAAGAATCAGGAATATGAGCAATTGAATAAGAACATTTTGGCATGCACGACAAGGACCCAGCCACTGAGCTATGACATTAGAGCTCCCCAATAGCCAAAGCAGAGGTCTACTAATTCAGATCTAATTTTCTGTACAATGTATGAACAAATGATTCCAGACTTCTTTACCCTTGTTAGGGCCCCATGTGCTGCTGATTTTGGAGAATAATGTTACCAATTGAATTTGAGAGAAATCAAAATTTCTTATGTCAGTACACTTCTGTTTAATTGATTTTGGAACAGAATTGCATGTTTTGGGAGACTACCTCAGAACAAACATAATCACTTTTGGCAGTTACTTCCCCTTTTAGAATTTGAGCACTAACACAGAAGAGCAGCAACTGCAGGAAGGATGAAATAACTCACACTGGAGTATCACCTCAGTTACAAATTCACAGTCAGCTTTTACAAACCATTCTCTCAGTGCCAACTTCCCAGCTGCAACGTGGAGTTCATTATTAAGATGTACTATATAAATGTTACATCTGGTTATTAATTTCATGACTGGACATGTTTGGGTCCGGCCAGCAGCTTGGGTTTAAGACAGGATCCAAGTTGTAGAAAGAGATAGAGGTCAGCAGTCTCTACATTTGGGGTTTTTAGCTGCACAGGAAGGATGTAGCTTCCTTCCTGATGCACTCAGGTTATACAGCCAAAGGCAACATTTTAGTTCTTAAAGCAAGGCTGCAAACTCAAGCCCTAATGCTTACAGTGGAGCAGCCAGATGGCTTTTATTTTCAAGGAAATCTTTTCTTGCAGAGCACTTATTCCCAGGGCATCACAACCCCACAGCGCATAACAGATGTTGTCCTGACTCCACAACATTTACAGCTTCAAAGCAAACACAAAACAGTTCTGTAGGATTCCTTCTGTTGACACTGTTGACCAGGGAGAAGCTCTAGGGTACAGTGAAACAGTGCCAGCCCCATTTAAAACCTTCCATTTTTAAATAGAAACAAAAACATTTTTATAAAATGATGAGCTAGCTTCAGTTTTGCTGGCCGACAGCAATCCTGTGGCTTGACAAAGTTTTTCACCACTTCTCTAGCCACTTTAGGAGACATGTTAACACAAAGAAATGCCTTCCATTCTTACCCTTTCTAAAATCTCCACTTCAACACAACAAATGGCTACAAAATTCTACTGCCTGGTTGCATAGCCAACAGGTCCAAATTGGTCCACATAGAGCACCACTTAGAATAAGTCTGCTGTAGTGGCTAAGCCTGTGGTGGCGAACATATGGTACGCATGCCACAGGTGGCACACAGAGCCCTATCTGTGACCACATGCGCCATTGCCCCAGTCCTAGGCCTTCAGCTGGGTTTTATAAACCCTTTTGGCTTTAGGCCTCCGCCGCTGTGTGCAAAAAAAAAAGTTCAATCAATCAATCAATTTCAACTTCTTGCGGGGGAAAAAAAGATCTCACAAAGTTGGAATTGATTAATTGAACTTTTTAGTCCCACCCAGTCTGCCATTACCACAGTAGCTATGCCCACCCAATGGGCCATGCCCACCTGGCACCCGATGATACATAAGTGGGTTTGGGGTTGCAGTTTGGGCACTCGGTCTCTAAAAGGATTGCCATCACTGGGCTAAGGCATTAGGCTAGAAACTAGGAGACTGTTCTAGTCCCACCTTAGGCACAAAGCCAGGCTGGTAATCTTGGACCAATCACTCTCACTCAGTCCTGGAAAAGAGGCAAGGGCAAACCACTTCTGAAAAGCCTTGCCAAAAAACCTGCAGGAAATAGTACAGGCTACTACCAGGAGTGAAAAATCGACTCAAAGGCACAAACCAACAACAACAACAACAAAGTATGTCATTAGAGCAGAGGGAAGAAGCAATCCGAGGGCATGGAGATTGTTGATGGACAACAACTGTATCAGTTTATTTTCTAAGAAAGGGTATTTTATAGCTAACCACACCTACCATAGCTACAATTTTGTTAGACTAGTTACAAAAAACACTCTTAAAATTCCAAATGTGCCTATCTGCCCAACATGGCTGGGAATTTCTACTATTATACAAATTGGATGCCAAAAATATGATGAACCAGTTTAAGTTTGTGTACCCGACAAAAAACAAACAAACAAGTCACATAGCATGTGATAGAATAATGGGGTGGTGGAAATATCGACAAGTCCAATCTGAGGGCAGATGCAAATATTATAGTTCTTATTATAAGCAATCTAGCAATTCTTTATAACCCATCACCAGTTGTCAATATTTTTGATGTCCTGGAGACTAAAATGGCAATCCATCTTCTGGGAAGAACCAATATGTTCTTGAAAGACTTTACCAATACATCTTAAATCCCACATCAGCGAAGCCATCATACTGTGGTACAAAAACTACTCCCTATAGTACTGTTCTATTTACCAAGAAAATGAAACAGAGTCTTTGGGGCTTCCATTTGAATGCTTAGAATCTTCTGGGCTTCATTGAACAAATATTGAAAGGGCCCAATTCGATAGGCTTGGGCTTTGAACTGGCCAATAACCTCTGTTATTATGATGCTGCTGATATGAATGATATGGCTAGCTCATCCTTGTATGAATCAGAAGCAGAACTCAGTCTATTGCCCAGGGGCCAGATTATTTACTGACTGACTTGACTGACTGACTGATTTATGTATTCATTCATTTATATTTCGCCTTTATTACTTTGCACCTGAAGGTTACAAACATATCCAACACATCTTCATTTTCCTATTTTCCCCACAATATCCCTGTGAGGTAAATTGGGCAGAGAGAGAGAGTTACCGCCCCAAGGTTACTCAGCTGGCTCTCAAGGCTAAGGAAGGATGTCAACTCTACAACAAACCTGTCTGCAGCCATATTGGTTATTCTAGGTTGCCACAAGGTAGGGAGGGGAAAGACTTCACATCTCCTGTTTTCTAGTCTGGTGCTTTAACCATTAGGCCAAATTCTCTCTCATGTGTGTGTGTGTGTGTGTGTGTGTGTGTGTATGCAAGGGGAGAGGTTATCCCAATTCTGGCATTTGTATAATCAAGCATATTTCTCAAATCTATACCATCGCCATCTATCTCTGTAAGCAAATCTTTCAGGCTTAAGCTTGGTTTTTTTATGTGATGTAAAAATGATATACCGTATACTGATCACATACAGTATCAAGTCATATGGATAAAATGTGGCTTATTACATGTTTATACATTTCCTTAAATCCATGTGCTCCCAAGTTAGTTAGATTATGGATTGCTGCTCTTAAAATAGTACATAAAAAAGAAGACTAGTTTCTGAAAATTCAACAATATGATATTGTGAAACTCAAAACTCTCTCACAGAGGCTGATCTTCACCAGTATTGTACAAGCCTTGATTCATTGTTAAATATTCACATTATTTGGAAAGTACTTCTTTCCATATAATGTGAATTTGGATTGACTAGTTGTCGTTATCATTATTATCATCACCACAACCACCACCTTGATCATCATCATCACCACATAGAATACACACAGATTTCTGGGGCCCTTGCAGGAGTTTTTCATGATGAAAAACTCTAGAAAGACACTAAAGACTACAGAAAACAGCAACAAAGATGATTAGGGGTCTGGAGGCTAAAATATATAAAGAAAGGTTGCTGGAATTGGGTATTCCTAGTTTAATGAAAAGCAGGACTAGGGGTGACATGATAGCAGTCTTCCGATATTTCAAGGGTTGGCACAAAGAAGAGGGAGGCAAGCTATTCCGCAAAGCACCTGAAGGCAGGACAAAATCAATGGATGGAAACTAACCAAAGAGAGAAGCAACCTAGAACTAAGGAGACATTTCCTGACAGGTAATCAGTGGAACAACCTGCCTCCAGGTTTTGTGAATGCTCCAACACTGGAAGTTTTAAAGAAGAGACTGGACAACCATTTGTCTGAAATGGTATAGAGATTCCTGCCTGAACAGGGGGTTGGATTAGAAGAATTCAAAGATCCCTTCCAACTGTACAATATTGTTATAAAAAACATTGCAAAATGTTAGGAGCTATTCTGAAATGCAGCTTCTAGCATTAACAGGATATGAAACTTATGCCAGAGACTAGCCTCTTTAGTATATCAGATCCTTTCCCCATTTCCTAATGTTCCTTGCCCAACCTTCAAGTTTCCTTTCACAATTTATTTTCACAGAGTCCACAGGAAAGCAGATTTAAGTAACACAGTATTTTTCTGATATTAAATTCTAGTGAATTGGTGCAGGCTTAAAGCTAGAAAGGCTTTAAAAGGCACAAAGCTAGAAAATATACAAACAGCAATGAATTCCATCTACTGCAATATCCTGACAAAGTAGCTGTATACTAATTACCATGTCACAAGTAACAAACAGGAAATCCATGATGCAACATGACAAGTGCATAATGTCCACATAGAGTAACCAAATAGAAAAGTAATGTGTTAAAATGACCAGTAAATAGCAAATGGCAATAACTATACAGGCCAGTAATACTAGTAAACAATTGAGAATCCTAAGTCAGATATGACCTGCTCTGCATCTCCCAAAACCTGTGGACCAAAAGACACTTTTCAATCCTGCACTGTTAAAATGTTTATTTGCATTTTTAGCATAAAAGAAATACAAATTATCATGCACAGGTTTCATGACCCCAATTTGGATTTATGCTGACATGGACTGTGAGAACTACATCCGTCCATCTATCCATTCAAGCATCCATCATCTATCCATCCTTCCTTGAAATGATATTGGAAGCTGACAATATGAGAGCAACTTAAATCTATAGCTGGGAACAAGAAGAGCAACAATGATTAGGGGACTGGAGGCTAAAAGATATAAGGAAAGGTTGCTGGAATTGGGTATGTCTATTTTAATGAAGAGAAGGACTAGCGGGGTGACATGATAGCAGTCTTCCAATATTTCAGGGGTTGCCACAAAGAAGAGGGAGTCAAGCTATTCTCCAAAGCGCCTGAAGGCAGGACAAGAAGCAATGGATGTAAACTAATTAAAGAGAGAAGCAACCTAGAACTAAGGAGAAATTTCCTGACAGTTAGAACAATTAATCAGTAGAACTGCTTGCCTCCAGAATTTGTGAATGCTCCAACACTGGAAGTTTTTAAGAAGAGACTGGAGAACGATTTGTCTGAAATGGTATAGGGTTTCCTGCCTGAGCAGGGGGTTGGACTAGAAGACCTCCAAGATCTCTTGCTATTATTATTATTGTTGTTGTTGTTGTTATATAAAACTTTTATTCATAAAACACGAAACTCAGTCAACTGAACACTCAAATTGACTGGCACTAATGGTTGACAGGGGTTGCTGCCAGCGTCCTAGGTATCAACCAGGTATCTCCTTAAAATGTAAGATGTTCCAAGTAGTGCAGTTTTTTGTAGCTTTGCTGGAGTTATTGCAGGAAGCTACAATTTCTTGATGTATTTTGCAAAGTTTTTGGACATAGTTCCCAGTTCCCTGATGACAACGGGTATCACTGTTACATGTTTCATCCATAATCGCGCAGTTTCGATGGCCAGGTTGCGGCATTTTGTAATTTTTTCTAGTTCTTTTTCTTTGACTCTGGCATGTCCTGGTACAGCGATATCAATCAACTGTACGCTTTGGTTCTCTATGACTACGATATCTGGCGTGTTGTGTTCCAAATGCTGATCTGTCTGCATTCGGAAGTCCCACAAGATCTTCACCCTCTCATTCTCGACAACCTTTTCCACCCTATGTTCCCATGACTTTTCGGACACAGGCAAGTCATATTTTTTACACAATGCCCAGTGGATTAGTTTAGCAACTCGGTCATGTCTAGCTTTGTAATCAGTTTGCACATTTTTGCTGCATTCACATATTAAATGTGAAACAGTTTCAACTTTGTCAATGCAAAGTCGGCAATTTGGATTGTCAGTAGATTTTTGTATCTTTGCTTTCATGGCATTAGTTTGTAGTGCTTGTTCTTGAGCAGCCAGTATTAAGCCTTCTGTTTCTTTCTTGATGGTTCCCATCTTAAGCCATGCCCATGTCAAGTTGTTATCACATTTTCCTTCAATGTTTTTCAAATGCTGTCCATGCAAATCTTTGGTTTTCCATCTATTTAATCTGTCATCCAGCCATTTTTCCTTATATTCTGCCTTTGTTTGTTATTTTTATAATGCTCTCTGTTTTAGCCTGCAACATTTTTTCTGTACTTTGATATACATAGTCAAACTTTGTTTTTCTTCTTCTACAGTTTGGTGGATTTGCAGTAGCCCTCTGCCCCCTATTCTTCTTGGCAGATACAACCTGTCGATGTCACTTTGTGGATGTAGAGCGTGATGCATATTCAAAAGTTTACGCGTTTTCCGGTCTAGGTGTTCCAATTCAGCCAAAGTCCAGCTGATAATTCCAGCTGGGTAGCGTATCACTGGGACTGCCCAAGTATTAATGGCTTTAATTATATTTCCAGCATTCAGCTTTGATTTTAGTATTTTGCGGACTCTCCTGATGTATTCCTTTTGTGTTGACTCTTTGACTTTTCCATTCAAGATGTTATCTGCTTCCAATATGCCTAGGTATTTGTAACCATCATCCTTTGCTAGTGCTTTCATAATACTTCCATTTCCCAGTTCTATTCCTTCTATTTTTCCCATTTTTCCTTGCTGCATGGATAATATAGCACATTTTCCAAGTCCAAAGTCCATTCTGATGTCACTGCTAAACAGATGAACTGTGTTGAGTATTGATTCAAATTCAGTGTGGCTTTTCACATACAGTTTTAAGTCATCCATGTATAGTAGATGGTTTATCTTGCCATGCTGGCTTGAGATGTGGTATCCCAGTTTCGTGTTTTGTAATATTATTGTCAATAAAATTAATGTGATGTTGAACAGTAGTGGTGAAAGTGGGGTAATGAGTCAAATGCTTTCTTGTAATCAATCCACGCCATATCTAAATTTGTTTTTCATCGTTTTGCATTATAAGTACCATTTTGTCAATGAGCAACTGATCTTTTGTTCAACTTGATTTTTTATAATTTCATTTTTGTTCTGTGGGATACAAATTGTTTTCCATCAGATGATTGAATACTGAATTTGCCAGTATTCTTGTAAAAGGTTTGAACGTTGTTGGCAGAGATGTAATTGGGCGGTAGTTGCTTGGTTCTGTGCTCTTTTCAGGGTCTTTCATTATCAAGTATGTTTGACCAGCTGTTAACCATTCTTCACTTGTGGCATTTTGAAGCATTTCATCAAACTGAGTGGCCATGCGATGATGGAGGCTGGTGAGGTGTTTCAACCAGTATCCATGCAGCTCATCCAGGCCAGGCGCACTCCAGTTCTTGACCTTCTTTACTTGTTTTGCAACCATATCGTTGGTTTATTATTATTATTGTTATTGTTATTGTTAGTTAAGAGAGAGTAATCGCTGTAGCATCAAAACTAGCCCCTAGAAAAAGCTGAATACTAGTTTGCTGCCTGAGTCACACAATTTTGATGAACTCTGTGCATCAATACTGAAGACATGGAAATTCACGAGAGAACAGCCTTCGGAATTTATCATTTCATGAAAGGCTTTAGCTCTAACAAGCCTGGGGCTTGGTAAAGAGGATAATCTTACATAAGCAGAAATGAACCTATCCTCCTCATATTAAGTAATACATTTAGAATTTGAATATGTTATCTATTTTTGAAAAGTCTCCGTAGCCTAAAAAGGGAAAGATGAAGAGTTATGTTTCTGTATGAACTAGATGATAAGATTATGGACTGAATTAATTCCATATTGGTACTGAATTGCTATTTTATGGATTTTTAATTAACTTTTTTTTGCATTTAATTTATTTCAATCACTATAATGTTGGTTGCTTTTTATTGAATAACCACCACTTTAGTACCATTGTTCATTTTTGTTTTTCAAAAAGTATAATTCAAATAATTAAAAAAGATTTGCATCAGTGGATAACTACCTTAAAGAATGTGAAATTCATATCTTTGTATTTTAAAATCAAGCTAATGCAGCAGAGACTTGTGTATATATTGGATACCTCAAAGAATGTTTAATAAGGTTTGGATGCAGTTGAATTCTGCTGGAATTATAGAGTTTGGGCTCATCTTACTCTTGGCACATTTGGGGCTGAAATCCAGATTGCTAACATGATTTTAGATTGATTACTGCTGGTTAAAGATCCATATGTTCTGCTTGGCTGTTTCCCCAGCATTTGGAATCTATCTAGACATCAAGAACTATGAATCTTTCTTACACCGGGGATAGCCAAAACAATTAATGAACAATATTAGAAGAAGAAATCTATGCCAGACGTGCAACAGTGGACTGCTGATAGAAGTGATCTGTCAATATTTGTATTGGGGGTGGAGGTTTTCATGGAAGCATCAAAGGAGAAACTTTCAAGCAATTTAATTTGTTTTTGGAGTTACTTTGTAAATATCTAGGCATTATCCATCCATTTTCTTTTTTCCTTGTAGATTTCAATAGGAGTTTTGTTTAATATTTGGATTTTTAAGAGTTTGAATTAGTTTGATGAAATCCAAAAGTAAAACCTTGAAGTTGTAGCATTCTTCACTGGTCCAGAGTCACTCTTGAAGCCAGCTGAGTGACATATAAATTTAACAAATAAGCAAACCTGTTTCTAAACAGTCAAAAGAGACAGCCACAAGTGGAAAAACCACATTGACTTTTAATCACCAGCATTTGGACAGTTGTGAAGTTGTATTTTGTTTCACTAACGATGAAGTTCTATGAGTAACAAGAAAAGCAAAGCTAGATAATGTCTTTTGCTTTTCCCTCCCCCACCTCCTCTTGATAGGAGTGGGTTTGCAAGTGGACACATTGCTTAGGACTTTTATAGTTATCCTGTTTATAAATTGGTTGTCTTTTTTGGAGGAAGATGGAGTGTTATTCTGTTTTGGAAATCTGAAATCCTCAAGCAACAGAAGTACAAGAAAAATAGGCCTCCACATTATGTGAAGGGAATCACTTTCTAAAGTGATTCTAAAACCAATGGCTTGTCTTATCCTTTGCTAGTAACTTTCTATTGTTATTTATTCTATGGAATTTATTTCCCTGATACTGTGCTTACTATAATTTGGAAGCAGCCTGCTGGGATACTTCACTGAATTGATTTATCCTTTCTGTGTTTCTAAATCAACTTTATTAAATTTCAAAAAGATACAAAATAAAAATAAAAAGGGAAAAATCTGAAGCTAACAACAAGTCCCCCGACTTAGACCCTCATAATTACCATATCTATCTACCAACAAGGCAACCTCCTTCACTTTGGAGTAGAGTAGAATAGGAACAGAACAGAACAGAACAGAACAGAACAGAACAGAACAGAACAGAATAGAATAGAATAGAATAGAATAGAATAGAATAGAATAGAATAGAATAGAATAGAATTGGAAGGTACCTTGAAGGTCTTCTAGTCCAGACCTCTGCTCAAGCAGGAGAACTATACCATCTCAGACAAGTGACTCTCTAACCTCTCCTTAAAAATCTCCAGTGATGGAGCACCCATGATTTCTGAACGCAAGTTGTTCCACTGGTTAAGTGTTCTCACTGTCAGGAAGTTTCTCTTTAATTCCAGGTTGCTTCTCTCTTTGATCAGTTTCCAACCATTGTTTCTTGTCCTGCCCTCTGGTACTTTGGTGAATAACATGAACCCCTTCTTCTTTGTAGCAGCCCCTCAAATACTGGAATACTGATATCATGTCTCCCCTATTTTTTCTTTTCTTTAGACTAGCCAAACCCAAGTCCTGCAGCCATTCTTCATATGTTTTAGTCTCCAGGCAGTAGATCATCTTAGTTGCTCTTCTCTGAATTTTTCCCAAACTCTCAACATCTTTTTTGTGATGTGGTAACAAAAAATGGTATTCCAGGTGTGGTTTTACTAGGGTTTTTATAAAGCGGTACTAAAACTTCATGTGAGCTTCATGTAATTCTATGCCTCTGTTAATACAACCCAGGATTGTATTAGCTTTTTTGGCTGCTGCTGCACACTGCTGGCTCATAGTCAAGTGATCGTCCATTAGGACTCCAAGGTCCCTCTCACAGTTACTGTTTTTAAGCCAGTTCTCACCTAATCTGTATTTGTACCTTTGATGTAAATGTAAAACTTCTGCTTTTCTCCACATTGAAATTCATTTTGTTGGATAGGACCCATTGTTCAAGTCTATCAAGATCTTTTTGGATCCTGAATTTGTCTTCTGGGGTGTTGGCTACTCCTGCCAGTTTAGTGTCATCTGCAAATTTGATGAGTTCCCCTTCAATTCCCTCATCTAAGTTATTTATGAAGATATTGAAGAGTACTGGGCCTAAGACGGAACCTTCTGGTATCCCACTGCTTACTTCTCTCCATGTGGATGTAGTGCCATTGAGGACTACTTGTTGAGTATGGTTTGCCAGCCAGCTACAGATCCATCTGGTGTTGGTGTTGTTTATTCCACCTTTTTCTAGCTTACCAAGGAGTAGGTTGTGGTCTACTTTATCAAATGCCTTACTGAAATCTCAGTATACTACGTCCACAGCATTTTGTGGTCTACTAGTTTAGTCACTTTATTAAAGAATGAAATAAGATTGGTTTGGCATGATCTGTTTTTAACAAACCCATGCTGGTTACTAGTTATAACTTTGTTTGCTTCTAGTTGTTCTCAGATCTGTTATTTGATTATCTATAACAGTGCTTTTCAACCTTTTCACCCATTGTACCACTTTTAGGATATGGCAACATCCGAGTACCACCAGTCACCTGGCAAGGTGTCAAAAACGTGATGACCAAAAAAAAAAGTGATGAAGTACAGGTAGTCCTCAACTTACAACAGTTTGCTTAGTGACTGTTTGAAGTTACAATGGCAGTGAAAAAGTGCCCCCCAAGCCACTTGCCTGCCCACCCAGCAGCGCTCTTCCTCCTGACTGAAGTTTTCATTGTTATGAATATTTCTGTTGAGGATTGGCAGCGGGGGTGGGGGTGTTTGGTTTTTATTCCCCCCATCTGCTGGGTGGTTATAGCAGGTTTTGGTCACTTCACATGACCCTGGGACACTGTGACCGTCCTAAATATGAATCAGTTGCCAAGCATCTGAATGTAAATCACAAGACCCTGGAGATGCTGCAACATTCCAGCTAATCGGCGCTTCTTCTGGGCTCAGAAGCGTCAGGATCAGCGCTGAGCTCCAGCTGGAGCCTGGCGCTTATCCTGGTGTTTTCGCTGAGCCCTGACAGCCCTGCAGCTCCAGCCATCTCTCACTCAGGCTTGTGCGGTGCTCATTCCCCTCCCCCGCTACCACTTTTCTAGGATGGTCATGTACCACCTGCCAGGTGCCAATGTACCACAGGTGGTACACGTACCACTGGTTGAAAAGCTCTGATCTATAGAATAGAATAGAACAGAACAACAGAGTTGGAAGGGACGTTGGAGGTCTTCTAGTCTAACCCCCTGCTCAAGCAGGTAACCTTATATAGTTTTTGACAAATGGTTGTCCAATCTCTTCTTAAAAAGCTCCAGTGTTGGAGTATTCACAACTTCTGGAGGCATGTTTTCCACTGATAAATTGTTCTAACTGTCAGAAAATTTCTCCTTAGTTCTAGGTTGCTTCTCTCCTTGAGTAGTTTCCATCCATTGCTTCTTGTCTTGCCTTCAGGTGCTCTGGAGAATAGCTTGACTCCCTCTTCTTTGTGGCAGCCCCTGAGATATTGGAACACTGCTATCATGTCACCCCTGGTCCTTCTTTTCACTAGACTAGACATACCCAGTTCCTACAATTGTTCATATATTTTAGTTTCCAGTCCCCTAATCATCTTTGTTGTTCTTCTCTGCACTCTTTTCTCAACATCTTTTTGATATAGTATAAATAAAATCAATTGAATAAAATTAAGGTATTCTTTTGTGAGTGAACTTTTATTTCAAAAAGTTAGATTCTGTCCACATATGAATGACATTGAGCCATAAAAGCACAAAAGGGAAAGATAATGATGGCAGTTAGCAAAGCAACAACGTTTTGATGTGGTGTTTGGACTTTTTTTGTGAACTTTTTTTTCCATTTGCCAAGAAAAACTGGTTTCAGGAATGATGAACTCAAGATGAGTAGCACAGAAGGAAACAATACAAACAATTTCTGCAGCAGTAACACAGCTTTCTCAAGCTTTCTCTTTTACAGTATTTTGCAGCCCAGATTGCAAAAGAACTTTATAGAAAGCCTGGGCTTGATCTGAACATTTTCAAAATTGACATCATTCAGAAGAATTTTGCTATCAGGAAAAAAATGCTGTTCAGAAAAGACTACATTTGAGGAAAAAAAGGTAATAATCAGAAGAGCAGAACCTATCACAGGAATTTCTTCATCCATGCTCAGTGTTTCACAGAAGAAACACCCACATAACCATAAGGAGAAGAGGTTCTATTTCAATCATATATGTTGTAAAACAGGCTTCCAAGGGAGGAATGGTGAACTGAAGATATCTCTGCAAAAACAGAGCTGATGACTGCAGCAAAAATCAAGGAACTAAAGATTAGACTTCGTCCTTAGAACCTCTCCAAGTAAGGAGGGAATGGAAGATTGCCCACATATGCCCTGGAGACTGCAGCACAGTGATATTCTCTGCACTGGCATTAGCCAACTTTTTCATAATTGTGGCAGAGACACTAAACTCACAAACCTCACTTTTTAATCACTTTCAAAAATTGCTCATTAACTAAGCTATTACAGGCCCTTTGGAACAACCAGTTTGAAACTGCCATTTCATTTAATCCTGAATGAAATAAATGTAATTATAAACTTAATAATTTAAAGAGTATAAAAATAAGCAGCAAAAAGTAATATAAGATTTTGATCTTAAAAAGTTACAGAGTAAGGATTCAGATAAAACTGTAATCATGAAACTTCTACAATAAGATTTTGAAATTAATTATAAAGTACAAACAGCTTCTTGTGGGAAATAGATCATGTTTTGGTTTTTCCAAGACACAACACACATAAATAATTTCACAAATTCAAAAACTGGACACTAGAGGGGACTAGAGTTTTTAGGTAGAGGAAAGATATATAGGCCTGTAAGACAGTTAGGACAATAAAAATACCAAGGGAGATTTCTGAAGAAAACAATCAGAAAATAATAGCCACATAGTTAACAAAGTCAGTAACAATGTTTGCTTCTATGTATAGACTATGTCCAAAAGATAGTATTGAGGAAATGTCAGATGTAGAACAAATTTTACTTGACAAAATAAGATTTATAACTGACAGGCCAAAAGAATGATTTAGAAAAGACATTTCACTGGAACTACAAAAAAACTGGCTGAGATTTTAAAATTTAAAAAGGAAATAAAATGAAAAACCAAGATATTTTTTTTCCTACTAGATTTAGAACAAAGGCTTGTTAAAGTCTTGAAAAACTGTGCGATGAGATAAACTAGAATTGAAGATAAATCAAATCCTATGACAATATTTGAATGAACTGAAGATTAAGACAGAAGTAAAAGGAAGGAATTTAAATTTGGTTTATTTGATAAGGAATAAAACAAGATATATTATTATTTCTGGCTATTCTTTTTTAGACTTTCTGCTGACACTAAGACTGAAAATATTATGTTTTATGGATTTGTACATAGGTTTAAGATGGGATAAGGGATGAAGAGATAAAAGTAACTTTAGAGAGGGTGAAGCGTTACTAAATTTGTTTATACTTGCTGTAATGAAGGTTGGAAGAAACTTCATTATATATTTCTTTTCTCTTTTTTATATTTCTTTTTCCTTTTTATCTTTTCCTTTGCACTTTTTACTCCTTCTATTTTATTACTTTAAGTTTAGTTTATATTTGTAATGGAATGTGTGGCTGACCTTGGGGGATGAGGGGAAGATATGCTGTGTAGGAAGGAGGAGGAGCCCCCAAGGACTTAATGGTTAGAGGGGAAAAACATAGGAAGAACCCACCCGAATTGATCAGGTGGAGGTAGGAAGTTTATACCTTCAGACTTGCCATATTCTGTTAATAAAGTAGATTTAGCTCAGCTAGTCATTTTTCCTGGTTTACCTGGGCGGGCTGACACCAATCTTGTCTCACACTACAAATACACACACACACAAACACTCACTCACACTCACACACACAGGCAATTTTTAGCACTAGGTAGAGCAGTAATACAACTATAAATTAACTTTAAAAAACCTTTTTAAAAAACCATATATTTTTATATCTCCTTGCTAGTATCAGTGTTCTTCCTGGGTGTTATCCTCCCAAATCTGAAGCTATAGATATCTCTTATCTAAATCGTGTTTCCAAATGCTTTCCGATTTTCTCAGTAGCCAATCAGATGCAAGCAGGAGATGAAGATATGTCTACTTCCACGGCTATTCTACTTCCACTCATCAACTGGTATGCTGTCCCCAATGTAGAGGTCTTCAAGATTAATAGTTCTTGATGAATCTGTCCTCAATGAATGTATTGAATGTTTTTTTTAAAAAAGCCATTCAACTTAGTAGCCATTATGATTCTAGAGGTAAATCATGAATCATACATAAATATGTCAAGTTGTTTTATTGGGAAACAATATAAACATAAAAATGGTTTGCCAAGCTGAAACCATTTTATTATCCTCTTTGATTTAATAGGACTTATTTGATCTTTACTCTTGAATCAGAACAGGTCATACTTGGAATAAGAAAGGTTTAGAGAGGTTAAGAGCCTTCTTCCATTTTCATCAACATAATGAAAGCAGTATCATGTTGTTTTGCCACAAGCTCAGTAGTGCATGCAGTGTCATGAAGCACACACAAAATGAGTGGGGCAGTATTGTTTTCAGCATCCTTGCCTATTTGGCCCTTCATGCAGATCCTGTTGCTATATCCCTTTGATGTATCTGACAGCCAACAAGATTCTTGGGCAGTTGTAACATTGAAGGATTAACAAAACTATCATCAGGTGAAATGCTGCCTTTGATTTTGTATTTTAAATTCAGAATCTGTATTTAAGCAAGCGTTTTTGTTTTTGACTGAAACCAGTAAGGAAAACGACTTTGCTTGCCAACATTAAGAATTAGTGATATTGAATGAACATTAAAGCGGCATTGATCCTTCCCTTACTATAAAACATGAACTAAATATAGAAGTGCCAGCTAGTAAAAACCAGAATTTTTCTTTACAAATGGAAATAGAATAGAAGGATGTAAAAAGAGGAAAAAGAAAAATAATAACATCTGCTAATGAAAACATACAGTCTCTTGCTGACTTCAGTCTTGGGATATAGTAGCGTGGCCACTAAAATGCTTACCGGTAAAACAGAAGTTTATACGCCTGACAGTAAGTTGTAACATACTCTTTATATGTTATACATTTTTAGTAAATCCATGAAAATAGCAAGTTAAAATATTACTATAGCATATTTTTAAAAAAGACATTGTACTGAATACCTACTATTTATCCGACAAATTCACAGATTAAAGTACATTAGATTTAGCCTAATAAGTACAGATACTTAAGTGGAAGCACGTAGCCATCTTGGACTAATCTTGAAAAGCTAAGCAGGGACTGGACTTAATTAGTATGTGGATAGAGTCCACTAGGGCTGTCAATTAGATTGTGTGTGTGCATGCTTTGAATGAGCCCTCGACTCTGGCAATTGTCTGGATTAGTCCCTGTCATTTTCTTGACAAGATTTTCAAAAACAATTTGCCCTTGCCTTCTTCCTCAGGCTCTTGCTCAAGGTCACTCAGCTGTCTTCTTGCTTAAGGCAGGACTAGAATTTACACCTTCTGGTTTCTAGCCTGTGGCCTTAACGCATATACCAATCTGGTTCTTGTAGACTAGCTTGCAAAAATCATCCCAAAAAAGACAATATAAGATCACTCCCATTTTCTTGCCAAGAAAACTACATGGATATATCAATAAAGTCACCAAGAAACAAGTGTGACTTAAAGAAGACATTTTTTGATATGAAAGGTCTGGCCACCAATCTTCCAAGTGTGTTTGTTTGTTTGTTTGTTTAGATCATGCATTACTGCCTATCTTACATTGTGATCCTAAGCAATAAAAACAAGAATAAAAGCAAAGATCAAGCAAACTATTAATTTGCTGACTCAACCCTCATCCCACTCTAGTGCTTGGGGTAGATTGCATCTACCCTATTGATAATTAAGGCCATAATTACTTTTTTTGGGAAGAGTAACTATCCTTTTAATGGTTTCATGAAGATGACTTCAGCTGGTCCAAAATTTCCTATTCCTAAATCTTGAGCCTAGGAGAAAAATTGTCAATTGGTATTCTGAGGCCAGTCATGAAGATAGAAAAAATACTGTACATCTTCATGGACAAAATACTAATTCTACATGGTGACCATCTACTTAAAATGTTCATTTTCTACATATATTATACAATCACTGTATAATAGAGAGATAGCTATTAGGTATAAACCAAATCCTTTAAAAATTGTTCTATAACTATGTTTTTAAACTGTTTTTATTCTTTTTCCATTTGTTGCAGCAGTTTGATGATAAGGTAAAGGTAAAGGTTCCCCCGCACATGCATGCTAGTCGTTTCTGACTCTAGGGGCCGGTGCTCATCTCCGTTTCAAAGCCGAAGAGCCAGCGCTTGTCCGAGGACATCTCCGTGGTCATGTGGCCGGCATGACTAGACGCCAAAGGTGCACGGAACGCTGTTACCTTCCCACCGTAGTGGTCCCTATTTTTCTACTTGCATTTTTAGGTGCTTTCGAACTGCTAGGTTGGCAGAAGCTGGGACGAGTAACAGGCGCTCACTCTGCTACACGGCACTCGGGATTCGACCCGCCAAACTGCCGACCTTCTGATCGACAAGCTCAGCATCCTAACCCACTGAGCCACCGCGTCCCTTAGTTTGATGATAATGGACCACAATTTGAGTCAAATTGATTACATTTTATATGAATTTCACTCTTCAACTATTTGCTTATCTATCACAAGAATGAACTAAACAGGGATTAAGTAATTGAGTCACATTGCTCCACAATTCTTGAAACTCAGCTCACATAAATATCAATAAATCTTAAATAAAAAAAGTCCTTTTATACACAAATGCCTAAGGGAAAAACATGTGCCTTTCTGATATGCCTTTATTTTATATGAAATCAAATTCCTGGATATTTCTGGAGAATTACCATCTCTAGAAACAGCAGAACACCAGAACCACTATATAAACTGTGTTGCCAATCAATAGATAGAAATTTTATCAATGCACAGATTTCCTAAGTGTTGTCCAAGTTTTTTTTTAATGTGGCATCCAATGTGCCGATAACCACTGGGATCACCACAGCAATTTATATTATAATCTTTCACCTTTGATTTTTACATCTTGGTACTTTTTCACCGGTTCTTTATTATTGCTGCATATACCCCAAAATGTGAAATCACATCTGCCAGTTTTTTATCTAGTATGCATTGAGTTCTCAAGAACCAAGGATATTGTATTGTACTGGCATAGCAGAAGTCCAGATTCAAGCAGTGTGGCTCTTTAGAATTCACAATTTATTTTTAATTGAAAGATTATCTTTATTATTATACTATATAGTACAAAGCAAAAATGGTCCCAAAAGTTTAATTTGGTTCATTCCATGATGTATTTTTTTCCATTTATCAATATACTGAGTGTAGATGTGTTGCAACATCCCACCACTAGGAAATAAATTATGGCAATATGTACAGCTTTAGAGAGGGATGAAAGAAAGAAGAAACCTAGAAATTGGCTAATTGTCAAGGTATCTTGTCCAATCACCATAAGATTTGATGTTCCTGGAAACAATCAGTCTCTGTGCAGTCTTAATCCACTGCTTTAACCCTTTTCCCCTGATTTATTATGTTTGCATGTTACTAATCTTTAGTCCTATTACATCCTGGCCAAAAACTGCAAAGCTTTGTGATGAGGCAGAACCAGATCTGTACAAATAGAAACAGTTTGTGACAAAACCATTCCTTTCTTGTTTTTTTGTAAATTACAAAGGAATGTATTGACACCACCAAGGCCTCATCTAGGTCCCAGGACACCAAGATGCAATTTAAGGCTTATAAAAGGGGACTGAGTAATTGAGATAATAATCTCACCACCATTAGCACTCGTCAAAAGAATCAGGGCAAGGGAAGCAGACCAGGTTATTTTTAAGTTATAACTGCTGTCCATGTGTGTTAACTTAAAAAAAAGAAACAATTTTAAAATCTTGAACATTTCATTTCTTTGAGGGTAAAGAATACTATCTAATGTTTACTCAGGCTTTTTCTCCGGAACAGCTCTAATGGACCTACCTACAAAAAATTCATTCTGTACATATATTTATTACTTTTAGGCTAATCAGGTAATGTGCATGCATTGTAAATACGGATACTGTATAATGTATACAATGTCTGTATATAAAGTACAATCAGACATTATTATTGTAAAGATGAAATCTTGAACCAAAACATCTGCTATATTCATGCTGAAAATTTCATATTGCAAGCAAATCAGTAGTAATATCACAATGTTTATCAATGAGAGCAACCAGCCTTTTATAATGGAAGGATAAAAATGTGTAATAATTATTACAATATGTTTACCTCTTTATTATATATCAGAAAGACAGCATTGATTATATACATTGAGAATGATTTGGCATAAATACATTTCCATATTGTCAAACTTAAATTATATCAATAGTAGGATAATATATTAAGGGAAATTACAAGTAGGTACTGTAATGTCTCTCATCCTAAACAATACTATACTGATTTTGAAAACTGGATGTTCTTGGATTAAAAGGACCGATAGCTGTACAGATAGATAAATACACATGTAAGTTCATCTTAAAGGGTAGTTTTTTGAGCCACAATTTGTACTTTGCGGCCAGAAGAATTTATTTATTTTATTTATTTTTATTTATTTTATTTCCATTTATATCCCGCCCTTCTCTGAAGACTCAGGGCGGCTTACAAGCTTAGCAGTAGCCTTCATTCTATGTATATGCCTGCTTATTAGGGCTTTCACACACACCCCAAGCGGCATTATTACAAAGTCAGTTTAATGCCCCCAACAATCTGGGTCCATGTGATCTAGAACTGTCTTCCTCAATTTTGTTTTCTCCTGCAGTGTCATCAATTTGATAAGGTGTTGTTGTTTTTTAACTCTAACACATCTAGAAGGCGGCAGGCCTGGGAACTCAAGGCCAATATTTCTGTTCTGTGATAGTTGTCAATTAATCAAATAAATCAGCCTTTTCCAAGCTAAACACAAAGGTACCACCTAGGATCAACATTCCTGAGAAGTCTGATGGCTATACATCTGATGGATTCCTAGCTTGGGTAAGACTTATGTAAATTATGCTCATACAACATTATTGGAGGAGCCTGGAGGAGCCCGGAGGAGTTTCGGGAGTTCCTGGATGGCTTGGTGGCCGCGGAGGAGCCGAGCAGAGCTCTGTGTTGTATGGCGCCGATCAGCTGTTTGTCGGTGCCGCAGGGACCCGGCGAACTCAGATGGAGGCTGTTCGAGGCGGAGGAGGTGGGCGGAGCCCCGATGGAGACTGTGGAGGCTGCTGAGGCATTTGGAAAGATCTTGATTTTTGCTGAAGCTTCGCTCAGCGTGGCTCCGACTGGCTGAACCGTTTGTGTAATGGAGGTCCTGAGACCCCTTCTACGGAGCCTGGTGGTGTTCCTGAGATCTGTGACGCCCGGATTAATTGTTTACAGCTCGGTGATGCTCCGGAATGCCTTCCTGCTGCTTGGGGAGCCGCGTGTTGTTGGAATGACTATGAATCGCGGCTTGGAGCAGCGGGGGAGTGAAAATGCTGGAGTGGTGGAGAAGTTGTTTACCTGGTTTCCGAGATGGCTGACGGTGAAGGGAGTGGGCCTCTCTGATATGGTGACCTGGCCTGGTGGTGGAACGCGGACGCTGTTGCCTCGGACATTTGTGAGGCAAAATTTAATTTCTGCACCGCCAGGAAATCATTGGACCATGTTGTGGTTTCCCTTCTTGACTGACTATCAACTAGTCTTTTTTTTGCAACATGGAAGTGACTTATATAACCATAATCTCTCCTACCATTTTGTGACCATGCCGGTTTATTAATCCTGATGTATTTCATAGACTCTTTGCTCTAGCTCCCTCCCCTTTTCCCCCCTCCCCTATAATAGAAGGCCCGGGTTGTAACCACTGTGGGAGAGTGGTTAAGTTTTTTACATCTGCTGCCTCCCAGAGGTGAGAGCTCTGGGGGGTATTGCTCCCCCGGTTTGTATGTACCAGGTTGCCCCCTGGCTTTGACCGCCGTGAGAGGGCGGGATTCGATCTGTCCCGGGATTTCCCAGCTCTAGGGGCAGTGGATCTGGGCTGGCTCTCTGGTCATTTGCCTTCGATTTATTTATTTTGAGATCCTCCCATGTTGATCTGGTCTGCCTTACTGTTTTTTTGTCGGACTTGTTAAGATCATGCGTCTGACTTATTCTAGCACGACCTTATACACTCTCAGGGGGGCCCCTCCATCCTGGGAGCGACCCGCCTTATTGTTTACACCTCCTCTTGATGAAGGGCCCGAGTGTTGGGACCCTGAGAGATGGCTGGGCATGGGTAGGGACCTCCGATATAAGCCAAATAGGAGGCCCCTGGTTAGTTTTTTGGTTAAATTTTTTAGGAGGTTAGGGAGGGGGGTGGGAATTTCTTTTGGTTGTTCGGATATGGGGGGCAGTCCAGCAACCACTGTTCAGGCCAGGGCCGGGATTGATCGCGGTGGGGAGGAGTGGGGGTCGGTCGCCCCCGGGGCTCCAGGGCAAGTCGTGGGAATGCCTATTCCCACGACGTTAGGGAATGGCAGCAGGTGTGATACCCAGCTTTTTCTTTCTACCCCAAACCACCCCAGTGATGCCCTCAACGTGATGTCCCGTTGCCTGGAGGCGGTTCGGGTCTGGATGGGGAGGAACAGACTTCGACTCAACCCCGACAAGACCGAGTGGCTTTGCATACCTTCATCCCGGGTCTATTCGGATATTCCATCTCTTTCGATGGGGGGTGAATTATTACCCCCCGTAGATAGGGCTCGCAACTTGGGAGTCCTCCTAGATTCACGGCTTACCTTGGAAGATCACATGGTGGCCGTGACTAGGGGGGCTTTCGCCCAGGTTCGCCTGGTGCGCCAGTTGCGGCCCTATCTAAGCCGGGATGATTTGTGCACGGTCACTCACGCGCTCGTGACCTCTCGTCTAGACTACTGCAACGCTCTCTACATGGGGCTTCCCTTGAGGACCACCCGGAGGCTCCAACTGGTACAGAATGCAGCCGCGAGAGTTGTGTTGGGAGTCTCCCGATACTCCCATGTGACACCTGTGCTCCGTGAGCTGCATTGGTTGCCAGTTGTCTTCCGGGTGAGATTCAAGGTGCTAGTAATGGTGTTTAAAGCCCTTCATGGCATGGGGCCGGAGTACCTCAGGGAACATCTGCTGCCGGCATCAAGCTCCCTGCGCCCTGTGCGTTCCCACAGAGAGGGCCTCCTCAGGGTGCCACCGGTCAGAGAATGCCGTCTTGTGGCCCCCAGGGGGAGATCCTTCTCTGTGGGCGCCCCGGAGCTATGGAACCAGTTACCGGTTGAGCTCCGGACGGCGCCCGATCTGCGCTCCTTTCGCCGCGATCTGAAAACATACTTGTTTGAGCAAGCCGGCCTGGCATGAGGGGGATTGGTGGGGTTTTTTATCATTTTTATTGGGTTTTTATTACGTATTAACTGTATTTTAATCGGGCATGTATTTAATTATCTTTTAATTTTTGTACATTTCTGTGTATTATTCTTGCCCTGTACACCGCCCTGAGTTCTCAGGGAGAAGGGCGGTATAGAAATATTAATAAATTAAAATTAAATTAAATTAAATTAAATTTATGGGACCATTCAACTTTACATTATAGTTGTCTCCAGTGGTGGCTCCAATGGGCCTTCGGAGAGCTGAGTATGGGCTCTTCAGTTCCTTCCTGTATTATAAACATGTTATACAGTTATATGGCTTATCTGTTACTTCGAGGTGGGCTTGTAATACACATTCAGGGTGATAAACCTCTATTATACGGTTTAAATTATTATCAACTATTTGAATTAGTTATGAGGGCTCACTAATTCATGTCTCTGTTGAGATAATATTCTCTATACCCCAATTTTTATTTAGAACATGTTGATACCATCAGTATTTTCACCCCTCACTCCAAAACTTTCAGAAGCAGTTTAAAGATAATATATTTATACTTTCACTTCTGCTGGTAAAGGAAATTCTTCCAGAACGAGAAAATTGCTTTCCTGGACCTTCAAAGTGCTAATTCTCATCTACTACCAGTACAATTGCTGCCTTGAGTATACAGTGAGAACCAGATTTTAAAAAAGCTGACTTTTTCATCAGCTCAGTATTCCACCAATCTTTCCATGTTCCAATTGAAATTCCTATTGTCCCTTCCAAGTTGCCAATCAGCATCTCATTCTTAAACTTTTCTCTCTTTTATTCAACTGTTCCCAAGGACATATGAAGTAGCTGCCCAGATTTGATATTCAGACACCTTACTTCCAAAGACTGTTATGGCACAGAGGAAAGATGGAAAGGAAAAAGTTCAACAATCACCCCCATCCCACCCAACACACACACACACACTGTATCTAGATAAATTTTTAAATTTTCCCCCATGCTCATAGCTTGGCTTTTCTGGAAGGAAACTGAAATCAACTTGTGGTTCTCCAAAAACTTCCTTCTTGCTTTTTCCAACCTTCTTCATCTATGAACAGTTTGGAAAAAAAGACTACCAAACTGCATAAGGGTGTACTTTCTTAGCCTAGAAAGCACAATTTACTCATTTAATTCCATTATTCCACATGATACCATTGCTTTGCAATTCCTGTTACTTAAACGTAGCTATCCAAATTCCTGAGGAGCCTTCTACCAAACTGACAGTTCAGTCTGGACATTTTCCAAATGCTTTTTGAAATGGGACCTCACTCACATCATTCTGATAAGAGCAATTGGAACAGGTGTGGTTTAGCTTAAATCAAAACAAAAAATCCCTCAACCCACACCATATTTCCCTACCAACTCTTTTCCTCGCCTCTTCTGCCTTGGCTCATTAAATCTCTTTCCAAATTGAAAAAACATTGCTTTTTTCCCCTCTCTGTTTATCTCACATTTGGCACCTGCCTTCCCTGCATAGAAATAGACTGCATGTTCCCCTGGCTCCTCCTGTACCACACACACACAGAGACACACACTCTTAGTCTCTCTGTGAATTAGCATTTCAGGGCTGAAAGCTCTTTCCTGCTTAAAACAATATCAACACGTATAATCTAGCCCAAATGTGTCATCTGGTTTTAAGGAAACATTTCCCAAACAGCTTTTAGTTTCTCAGTGCAATTAAACTGCTATGTTGCTCAGGGAATTGGAAAGGATTACTCACTGTTAATCCACAGCTTTTTGCCTGGTTTTATTTTGATAAAACTTGTTGTGTTTATTGTCCTTTAAATCTCTTTAAACTGCTGGCCACAATTAAGCAATCGTGAGTGAACATCAAAAGAAATGGACCAATAAAGCTTTGGAAAATATATCCCTGAAAGTTTGATCAGCACATTTCATTCCTAACTATCAAAAAACAATTGTTCTACCAAATAATCTCCTTTTCTTTCTCTCTTTCCAGGATAAGAGAGACCGTTCTTCATTGGATTTCCTTTAGTGCAATTCCACTTTAAGATTTTTCACTCTTCTGGCAGAAGATATTTTTATTCCAGTTCATACATATTTTTTTCAATCAAAAGAGAGCTGGAAGGGATCTTGGAGGTCTTCTAGTCTAACCCCCTGCTCAAGCAGGAGACCCTATACCATTTCAGACAGGTGGCTGTCACATGCTTAAAAACCCCAGTGATGAAGCACCCACAACTTCTGAAGGCTAACTGGCTAATTGTCCTCATTGTTAGGAAGTTTCTCCTTAATTCCAGGTTGCTTCTCTCCTTAATTAGTTTCCATTGTTTCTTGTCCTGTCTCCTTCTCCTGTGCTTTGGAAAAGAAGTTGACCATCCTCTTCTTTGTGGCAGCACCTCAAATACTTTCTTTCAGCAAATTTTCTTGGTTTCTGATACTAGTGCTTTAAGAGAGTGAACAATACCAAATTGGAGATGTTAGGAAGAGGACTATCAAAAGGTATTCAACATATTGATACTTTGATATGTTCATGCACTTCCATATTAACGCATCTAATTTGAGAGCCAGTTGGGTTTGATTGTTAAGGACCAGGCTAGAAAATGGAATACCACGAGTTCAAGTCTTGCCTTAGCCATGAAAGTCATTTGGGGAACTTTGGGCCAGTCACACTCTCTCAGCCCAACCACCTCACAGGATTGTTGTGGGGGAAAAAAGGAGGAGGAAGATATGTTGGATATGTTTGCCACCTTGAGTTATTTGTAAAAATAACAAAGGCTGGACATAAACAAACCAATAAATAAAAAATATAAATCTTGGAGAAATCTTCCAAAATGAGAAAAAGAAAGCACTGGCATTATGTTATGGTTGTAAATGTGTATACTTACTATAAAATTAAAATATATCAGAAGAGAAGAGTTAATGAGCAGGGCCTGTGTGATATAGTAACTGGAGGGACATAGCAGTTGGATTATGAATAGGAAGTCCTAGATCCAAATTGCCACTGAATGATTCTGGAGTACTGTGGTACCTTGGCATTCAACTGCTTTGAAACTCACTGAATTTGGTACTCAACACATTTTGATAGAAAAATTTTGTCCTGGTACTTATAGTTTGTCTGGTACCCAACTCACAAGCTAGAACTTGTCAGTGTCGGCTGCCTTGTACCTCACTACATTATTCCTTATGGGAAAAAATTGTTTGGTACTCATCATTTCTGGTATTCATCGTGCTTCCAGGAAACAATTAATGATGAGTACCAAGGTACCACTGGATTTGTTAACCTCATATGGTTTTTGTGAGTGTGAAATTGGAGAAAAGACTAAATTAACTAAAAACAGCAAATAATCCCTTGTGTTTCTGCTGAAAAGAGGGATATAATTAATTAATACTTATTAATAATAAACATTTAGTATTTCTTATTACTACAATTAAAACAATCTTTAAACCTCTCTTTAAAGACCATACCACCAGTAATTGTAAAAATTTAGTCTGTATGGTGTTTTGTTCCATCTGATAAAATAGAAGATGAAAAAAAATATTCACATGCACACACACACACACCATATTAATCTCACTGCTTTATCTGTTATGACAACATCAGAAAAACCAAGTACAATCAAGAAGTCAGATCTGTTGCAATAGCTGCCAGGCTGCAGCATTTCAGAAATTTCCAGATATGGTCTTAGTATAACACAAGGAGGAAATATAATTTATGGACTGTTTTGTGGAACACATGGGCTTAATGAAAGAGAATTAAATTACAAGGATAGGAAAATCCCAATGAACGAAATGATAATGAAATGTCTGCAAGTAAGCAACCAAGCATAGAGAACATCAAGGACACCATAGATCCCAATGATGGTTGAGAGAAAATTATTATTCAATAATAATTTTAACATAAAAATGGTTGTTGGGGAAGCACTGCAAGTTGGAGAATTTTCAAATTCATACAATCAGAAAACCCTTTCCATACTATTTTTTCTTCAAGAAAATTCTACATGCTTAGCTGCCTATTAAAGAAAATTTGGGAGTGGATGGTCAATTCGAGTAGCACAAGGTACAGTGCATGACAATTTTTTTTTCAGCTATGCACTGTAGACTGATTCTGGGAAATAAGCTTTCTTGTTAAAAATAAGGAGTGCCAGGTAGCCTATTTCAAAATTATTAAATTTTATTAAAAGATTTAAGTGTTGTAGCTCACATACATTAATATTTTTAATGAAATCAGATAGATTCGTTCTAATTTTTGGCAAACATAGACTGACAAGACTGTTCTCCTACAAGTACATTATCTTTTTGGGATTTCATTTTTCTGATCATTTGATCAAAGAGCTCCAATAGAATCTATGTTTCCTCAAAACAGAGCTTTTATGATACAGAACAAAGTCATTACTAAAAGCCAACATGGGTTTGTCAAAAACAGATCATGCCAGACAAATCTTATTGCATTCTTTGACCAAGTGACAAAATTAGTGGATCAGAGGAATGCTGTGGATATAATTTACTTAAGGCATTCGATAAAGTAGATCACAAACTACTACTTGATAAGATAGAAAAATGTGGGTTACACAGCATCACCACCAGATGGATTCGTAGCTGGCTGACTGTCCGTCCGTACTCAGCATGTGGTCCTCAATGGAACCGCATCTACATGGAGGGAAGTGTGTAGTGGGGTACCCAAGGGCTCTGTTCTGGGCCCAGTGCTCTTCAACATCTTCATTAATGATTTGGATGAGGGGATAGATGGGGAACTCATCAAATTTGCAGACGACACCAAGCTGGCAGGAATAGCCAACACTCAGGAAGATAGGCTTAATATACAGGAGGATCTGGACAGACTTGAACACTGAGCGCTATCTAACAAAATGAATTTCATTGGTGAAAAAAGTAAGGTTCTACATTTAGGCAAGAAAAACCAAATGTACAGTTATAGTATAGGGGGTACCGTACTCAATAATAGTAACTGTGAGAGAGATCTTGGAGTCCTAGTGGACAGTCACTTAAAGATGAGCCAGCAGTGTGCTGCAGTTGCCAAAAAAGCCAAGTCAGTGCTAGGCTGCATTAACAAAGGGATAGAATCAAGGTCACATGAAGTATTAATACCACTTTACAATGCCTTGGTAAGGCCACACTTGGAATACTGTATCCAGTTTTGCTCATCACGATGTAAAAAGATGTTGAGACTCTAGAAAGAATACAGAGAAGAGCAACAAAGATGATTAGGGGACTGGAGGCTAAAACATATAAGGAATGGCTGCTGGAATTGGGTATGTCTAGTTTAATGAAGAGAAGGACGAGGAGGGACATGATAGCAGTGTTCCAATATCTCAGGGGCTGTCACAAAGAAGAGGGAGTCAAGCTATTCTCCAAAGCGCCTGAAGGCAGGACAAGAAGCAATGGATGGAAACTAATCAAAGAGAGATTAGATTAGAGAACTAAGGAGAAATTTCCTGACAGTTAGAACAATTAATCAGCGGAACAACCTGCCTCCAAAATTTGTGAATGGTCCAACACTGGAAGTTTTTAAGAAGAGACTGGACAACGATTTGTCTGAAATGGTGTACGGTTTCCTGCCTGAGCAGGGGGTTGGACTAGAAGACCTTCAAGGTTTCTTCCACCACCACCATCATCATCATCTTATATTATTATTGTTGTTGTTGTTGTTGTTGTTGTTGTTATTATTATTATTATTATTATTATTAGCATGATGAGAAATTACTTCATCTAATAGAGGTGGGAAATTCTAAGTAAAACTTCATAAACTGACAAATATCTTCTTGAGATTGGAGGTTTCAGTGGAATCAATGAACATTAATGGGCTCAATCCCTTGGAGAGCATATTCCCAGTTCTAGTTATTGCTAAATGTATAATTTCATTTCATAGTAGGTTCTGTAACAAGCAATTTCTGCAAAATAAAAAGAAAAAAATAAGTTCTCATGTAAAGACAAGATAAGACTTTTCAAACCATGTTTTATTGAAGAATTTGAAAGGTGCAATGGCCTGATTCACACAACTGGGTTTTTATATTATGGTAGTTAGATTTAAACATACCATAATATGATTGAGTGTGATGTGTGAAGCCAACAATTAATGACTCACAATAAATAGAAACTGCACATTAAACATTATCAGAATGTCCTGCCTGTTATTAGATAATAGCCAAAAAGAGGAGGAAATATGGGACAATATGCTGACCTCCCTATCAGCCACACAATTGCATGATATTATAGTCTCCCCATCGGCAGATTATTCTTTGGCCTCCTTGATCTCTGTCAGTCCGATGTCTCAGTAGTTAAGGCTTGTCAGCTGGAAAAGCCGGCAGCTCAGGTCCAAGACCTGAATGTCATGTGACAGGGTGAGCTCCCTTCCTTGCTCCAGCTCCTGCCAGCCTAGCTGTTCAAAAGCATGCAAATGCGAGTAGATAAATAGGTACTACTTTGGTGGGAAGGTAGTAGTGCTCCATGCTGGTCACATGACCATGGAAATATCTTCAGAAATTGCTGGCTCAATGGCCTTGAAATGGAGATAAACACTGCCCCCTATAGGTGGCAACGACTAAAATCTGCAGGAACTCCTTTACCTTTGCCATGATCTTTATCATCCACTATAGCAGGGGTAGGCAACCTTGGCTCTTTTATGACTCATGGACTTCAACTCCCAGAATTCCTGAGTCAGCCATCTTGGCTCAGGAATTCTGGGAGTTGAAGTCCATGAGTCATAAAAGAGCCAAGGTTGCCTACCCCCGCACTATAGACTTCATCCCCTACTTCTTCTGAGCCACAAAGACAATAGGCTACCATGAGACGTTAATTCTTTTAAAATAATTCTGTTAAAGTTCATAAAAATAGAGTAGCAGGCAACTGGAAGCACACTTTAAAAATTCAGTGAATACCTGCATTTGCTGTGTTCATAAAATATCTTTGTTCTTGCCAGGTATCTACTGGAAGAAGCCATGCAGTATGAATATCATTCCTTGAATTCAACATCAGTTTAGACCCTGAGAGTCGGCAGAAGAAGCAATTCCTTCCTGCTCCAAATGAAACCCAAAGATCACCCTGGAGACAAAGCAACAGCAACTACAGCTTTCTGTGGCAATGATGTTTTAAAAGATAGTTTAGCTTAACTACTTAATTTGAAAGTTTTTAATACTGAAATACCTGCCCAAGCCAGTTTTGTAGGCTTTGCCCTCACTGGTCATGTCTGCATCAAACTCCAATATAGGCTATTGAACTTGCAATATTTAATTCATTGACTATGCTTGTTAAATTGCTTTTTTTTCTATTGGCAGATGTTGAACTAGTATGCATTCATATCTGAAAACAAAAGTGCCTGCCAAGATATCAATCTTTTCTTCAATTATTGTTCAATGTGGCAGGTGAAGCTGCAGTTAAGGTGCTCTGAGAATGTGTAAATGGCCATAAAACTATAATTTATATGCCATTAAGCTGGCTGCACATTTTAAAGAAAACCTGTAGAAAAAGTGGCTTCCTATAAAAATAGGCTTAGGAACCAAGACAGATTGTGCCTATCAGTTTGGGAAGCACTGCATTAAGCTAAGAAACTCAAATGCTGGAAATCAAGTAAATTCTTCTGATAGCTATGAAAGCCAATAAGTTTTGTTCACTGGATTATCTACAACTTGAGGTTCTAATAAACATTTTACAAGCAAAACATTTTACAAGCTGGCATCCATCGATAAAGTGACATGAGATCATTACTGAGTCATCAGCCTGTGTAATTAAACAAGTCTAGGAACATAAAAAGCTTTAAAATTCAAGATTAGGTTAAAATTCACTTAGGGTAAACTAATGCTCAGTGCAGAGAATATGCTATTATTTGCTCTCAGACCCAATATTTACTGAAACTGATAACAAATTTTAGTAAATTGTAAATGAGAAGAGGAAGATCATTCCCCAGTTCTAAAGCTCAGAATTGATCTTTTAACATGATCAGCCTTTGTAAGAAGAAAACAGCTTATTTTCTACCTAGCAATAGCAGAATTAAAGAGAAGTATTGGGGAGAAATATTATGAGAAATATTATGAGAATCAGCATTGACTTCAATCTTGGTTTGATAAAATGAACACCCCTGAAAAGGGGGATTGAGTTAGAGAGATCGTCCCTCATAACTTATCACCCACAATTTAATTACAATTGTAATTAAGTATGTATTGTGGTAAAAGTATACTAAATGTTATGAACATGAAACTATTTTAAATGGTGTCCTGCCTTACCAGAAGGACTCCAATTTTGTTTTGTTTCTTCAGGTAAAACAAGGTGAATGTTTCAGTTCAGGTGAAGGATTCTTTCAAACTCAAAATAACCCTGGAATGATCTTTTTGTTTTAAAAAGAATGAAATAAGTATATTAATTCATGACTATTGGGCCCTAATGGTGTGCATATTAATCAATAACACAATTTATTTAAAGAGCTTGTCTGCATCCCAAATTTCCATATATGTATAATTGGGAGGAAAATTCTGCTCTGCCATAGAAGTTGCATCTATATATTTTAATCACAAATATCAGTGGCTTATGACTGGATTTTATATTTTATATTTACCAAATAAGCAAGTCATTGGTTTGTTCTCCAGGTACACCTTTGTGTAGCCTTACAAACCAAAATTCTAATCTAATTAAAATCTATATGAACTCCATTTCCATATTATGATGGAAATTAAGATGGAGGTAAACAAGAGGGTATCTTATAAGTAATGTGTAGGAAACTGCAATATTTTGGAAAGAATTTGAAATTTCTTTTATATATATGTACAACTTTATTAAGTTTTTAAAGTAAAGGTAAAAAAACTAACAAGAAATTAATAATCGAGGTAGAATAGAAAGTAAGAACAGAGAAGGAAATAACAGAAAGAGGTGTAATAAAAAATACAGACAGATCTGCAAAAAAACAATGACTTCTGACTTCTTTTACAGCAGCTATAAATAAAACTTAAGTTTAACTCTTGTTCTACAATTACAGCATACCATGCATTTTTTAAAAAATAATTTACAAATACTACCAGTAATCAAATCTATATGTCATTGTTTCATCTTTTTTTCTCCCTTTTGCACAGAAGTTCTAAAGGGGCATCCAACTGGCCCTTGGCCAATGTCTTTTCTCTAATCACAGCCATCAGTTTAAGAAATTATAAATTTTAAAGAAATTGTAAAGGGTAGGCATGATAACAGTCTTCCAATACTTGAAAAGCTGTCATAGGAAAGAGGGCATCAGTTTATTCTCCATACCACCTGAGGGAAGGACAAAAAGCAGTGAACGGAAGCTCATCAGAGGGAGATCCAAACTGGAAATAAGGAGGAATTTCCTGATACTAAGAACAATTAATCAATGGAACAACGTGCCTGCCAGAGTTGTGAGTGTTCCATCGCTGGAGATTTTCACAAAACATATTAAGACAACCATTTGGTATAAGGATTCCTGTTTTGGGCAGGTGATTGGACTAGAAGTCCTCCTAGGTCCCTTCCAGATCTACAATTCTATGATTTTCTTGAAGGGCTATGCCTACAACGCTGATACTTACCTAACTAAAAATGAGGATTCTAACTATTAAAACCAAAGACTTCAATTCAGATTGCATATTTTTCCAGAATAAGCTGTGGTCCATGAAATGAAGGAATTGTTCCAAAACTCAAATAGATGGGAGTTAGATGGGAAGACATTGAGGGAAAGAGGCCCCTAGAGTCGGAAATGACTAGCACGCATGTGCGGGGGAACCTTTACCTTTACCTTTATTCAAGAAGGTACTCAACAAATGTGTTGAGGCTGATGGCAGGGAGTTCAGAGAGTTTCAGCCTCAAGACATTTACCGGTATGTTGAAGACACCAAGGTGGAAAGGGCTGCTAGAAGAAAATTGAAATAACCCTACTTTTTATACCTGGACTGTAAATTTGAGCAGATAAAGGGGTGCTGTAAGAATCTTTCGTGTCTATTTTATTCTTTGCTTTTATATACAAGACCTCATTGAAAGTGAAAGACCACTTTGTTATTGATTGCACTGAATGTGGCTGTCTTCTGCTTTAAATCTCCCAACAGACAGCTGCTTTCATTGTTCAAGTCTTATACTAAGCAGCTGTCCCAGGGATGCCAGAGTTGGTTTTAAACCAACATTTCCCCATCTTCAAGCAGCTGTTACCAACTCTAGGACTCAGATTCTATCTTGAGTCTTGAGTGAGCAGTGATGCTTATATCATCCCTGGTGGTAACTTAAGTTGATGGTTTCCCTCAGATTAAATAAATTCTGTCTCCATGTAGTTTGTTAATTTGTAAACAGAGATGAACCAAATGTTCTCCTGAATCATATTTTTAGACTCAGAACTTTGCATCTCTTTGTAGCTGTTTGGCTCCAAAGTAAAACATCATGTGAACAATTATATCCTCTCTAATTTGTTTCTTCTTCTTTTTTTGAGTGAATACAAATAATCAGTTGTGAATACAAATAATCAGTTGTGATTACACAATTGTGATAATATGATGATGTTACATAGACATTTAGATGATTACAAAGCCAAAGTCTTCTCCTTTTTAGGGAAGATGGTTGAGAAAATGATTGTGTAACAGCTTCAAAGGGTCCAGGATGAAAGTGGATCCCTCTGGATCCCTTTCAGTTGGATTTCAGACCTTGGTATGGGACTGAGAGACATTGGTCATGTTTTTTGATGACCTCTGGCAAAAGTAGTATGGGAGTAATACATCCATCCTTGCCTTACTTGACATCTTGATTGCCTTCAAGTACATGGTATCCTCTTGGAGGGTAGTTGGGAGTGGGTAGCACCATGTGAAGTTGGTTCTCTTCCTTTTCTAAGGGTCAGTTTCAGTCAGTGTTGATTGAGGGCAAGAGATTCTGCCCTTGGCTCCTAAATTGTGGTGTGCAACAGGTGTCAGCACTCTCTGCTCCTGTTTAACATCTTCAGCAGGGCTTTTCAACCGGTGGTACATGTACCACGTGTGGTACTTTGCCAAGTGGCAGGTGGTACGTGACTGCTAGCCAAGTGTAGCAGGGGAGGGGAATGAGTCCAAGCGACCCAAGCCTAAGGGAGAGGCAGCTGCAGGACTGTCTGGGCTTGGCAGAAGCCCCAGGAGCTGGCAGGGCTCCAGCTGATTGGCACTTCCAAAAGCAGCGTGGAGGTGAACTGAAGAAAAAGAGGGGGGGGAGACAAGAGGCTACAAAAAGAGGTGGTTTGGGCAGGAAAGGAAAAAAAATGACAACAGGGAAAGAGAGGGAGAGGTCAGCCAGCAGGGAGGAAACAGGGACAGAGAAGAAGCAGCAGCCGTAGCTCGAAGAAAAGGCCCCCTGGTTCGTTTTCTCCAGCCAGGAGAATGCAAACAGCGCTGATGAAATGAAAAGCTGGCATGTCAGAAGAGGTGGGTTTATTTAGTTCTGGATCAGCTGGCAGTTTGATTGGGTTACCATAAGGATTTTTGTACAGTTTTTACAGTGTTTTGTAATTCAGAGGGTCATTTGTGTCCTTTGGTTATTGGAATATTTTAGTCAGTATTTTAGGCTAGCAATGAGTCCAAAGTGTTGACCTCTGTAGGTTTAATCCCTTTAAACAAATGTAATTAGTTTTACCCCCTTGACTCTATCTATGGCTTTTAGAAAGTTTTCTTTGAAGGTAAACAGGTTTAATTTTTTAATGCAGCCTTGGTGGAGCAGTGGGCTAATGCCTCCTTAAGTAACACCAGCTGCCTGCAATTAGTGCAGGTTCGCATCCCACCAGGCTCAAGGTTGACTCAGCCTTCCATCCTTCCGAGGTAGGTAAAATGAGGACCCAGATTGTTGGGGGCAATTAAGCTGACTTTGTAAAAATGCCGCTTGGGGGTGTGTGTGAAAGCCCTAATAAGCAGGCATATACATAGAATGAAGGCTACTGCTAAGCTTGTAAGCCGCCCTGAGTCTTCGGAGAAGGGCGGGATATAAATGGAATTAAAATAAATAAAATAAAAATAAATAATTTTAAAGCTAAAGCTTTTTGAAATTTCTGGAGCTTTTCAGGCTTGGATTGTGACACGTGACGAGCCTGAGGCAGCTAAAAGGAAAAAAAAAACAACAACTGGAGTTTATGTGTTTATTTTGTGAGCCTTTCTTGCTTTGTACTTGATTCCTGTGTCTTTAAGGGTACAGGGAAGGGATCGGGACAGGGGGTGCATTCTTACTACACTGTGGAAGGAGAGCTAAGAAGGGCCAACCAGCTAGCTCAGGGGTCTACAAACTTAGCAACTTTAAGACCTGTGGACTTCAACTCCCAGAATTCCTCTTCCAGCCATGATGGCTGAGGAGTTGAAGTCCACAAGTCTTAAAAGTGCCAAGTTTGAAGACCCTTGAGCTAGCTGGTAGTGGTGCATATTAATAAACATGGATAAATTCATGATACATTTGTCAGTGCAAAGGGAAAGTGATTCAGCAAAGGAACAGCCACCAAAGAAATTAAAACTGGTACTTTTCCCCTCTTTTTTCCTACAGTTTGTAATATTTTATTAGATTATAGAATAAAATACAACAATACAAATCAAATAGTAGGGCACAGGGGGGAGGAAAAAGGGGGGAAAAGTGAGAGGGCAAAGAGAAAAAGAACAGACTTCCTCTGTTGCAGTAGAAGGAAGCATTAACATTGAACCTCAACTTTTTACTTTTCCATAATATTATAAGCTAGCCATTTCTATAACAACAAATGAATCTTAAAAACCCCAAATCCCCCTCCCTTTTTTTTAGTCATCAAGTTTTTGACACCTTGCTAAGCACTGGTGGTACTCAAGTATTGTCATGCCCTAAAAGTGGTAAAATCTGTGAAAAGGTTGAAAAGCCCTGATCTACAGGAAGGTGCTGGGTAAAGTGTCCATAGCCATAGGATGAGATATCATCAGTATGCTGATGATATTCAGTTATACATCTCTGCCCTAATGAAGCAGGAGATGCCACCATGTCTTGGTATCTGGAGACAGAAGCGGGTTGGATGGAGAACAACAAGCTTCAGCTCAATTCTGGCAAGACTGAGTGACTTTGAGTTTTGGAACCACCTGGATCTAAGAATTTACCATCTATGGTTCTGGATGAAGTTGCACTTCCCCAGATCCAGTGCACAATCCGGGGGTCATTCTGGATTAATGAGTCCTACTCAAAGAGCAGGCAGCAATTGTGGCTAGGAGGGTCTTTGCAAAGCTTTGAGTAATAAACTATAAAGTCCTACATGACATGGGGTCAGGTTGAAGAACCACCTCAACCTAATGACATCTTCCTGTTACATCAGGTACATCACAAGAGGCTTGTTACAGGTTCAATCCACTACAGAGGGTCATCCACTGGGACCTAGGAGAGCCTTTTCTACTGCTCCATTTACCCTATGGAACATCATTCCCCCCCCAAATCAGGATGGCCCCCACCTTGATGACCTTCCAGAAGGGCCTGAAGACCTGATTTTGCCATCTGGCCTGGGGTTCAGAGAGTGGTGTACAGCCCATAAAATGGCTGTACTGTTCTTGATGGCTGTGCTTTCCTGGTGATTGTATTGTACTGTATGGCTTTTCATTGTTCAATTGTTTTTAATGTTTTTATTGTTTTTACATAGCTATTTTATAGACAATTATTTTTAGTATTGTTTATGTTTTAATTGTGTAAGATATTCTTATAGATAGCAAGTCTATAAATCAAATAAATAAAATGTTACTACAAAGTAACAAAAAGTTCCATTAATAGACAAAACTTTATGGTCTATCAGGGATAAATTAGTAAATAGCATATTTACATCATTCCCTAAAACATTTAAAATGTCCTTTTTATGCTAAGAAAATGCTTTTCTCCACCTCCTTCAGCTCTGATTTAATGTTGATATTAATTTTTTATTCAGTTCTTTTCATCTCTTTGTGACCTAACAGGTATAAATTGGCCAATCAAGATTATTTTATTTTACTTTATTTTAATGTTCCATTGAGGAACACTACTAATATTACCAACTGAAATAAATAAATAAATAAATAAATAAATAAATAAATAAATAAATAAATAAATAAGGGATTTCCTGTCTTAGTTTCACAAGTTTCAAAGCTTTAGTTTTTTTCAATTCCAACTTGTTATTTTATGCATTTTAACCTTTTCATCAGCTACCTTGTTAGAATCCTAGTGCAGCCTGTTGGAGATACAAGATCACTTTCAAAGCTCTATTTAAAATAATATCCATATCCTTTGAAAAAGTATTCCTTCTATAATCTTCTTAGTAATTGTTATGGACAACTGCTTAAAAGCTGAGGATAAAAAAGCAGTATTATGATGCCTATTCTGTGAATGGGAGCATGGATGAAAACATGTTTTGCCTTTGCAAACGGATGCCTTCTTCATTGTACATAATGGTATACAATCCTCCCAGATTGTGTTTTAGTAAAGGTGTGGTTTGAAGAATTCTATGTTATTGCACTGATTTATTACTGGCATCTCCAATTCCAACATATTTCAGTATATCAGTGATGAAAAAAGTTCATGAGCTATGAGAATTCAACAGTCACAACCAAAAACTGAAAGTTGGTAGTAGCTTTCCTCCAGTCCTCGATTTGGCAGAAAAAAATATGCTACCATAATTTTGCAGTGCCCAAAGGTTTGTCCTTAATTCACATCAGTAATAGGTTTTGCACCTACAGCTCTAAAGCAGGACAATTTAAGGGCAGTGATTCCCCTGGCTGTTTCCATTCCCATCCAACACCAGCAATCAGAGAAAAGAATCACATCCTATCATGTGCCTTAAAATATATGGCACTGTCTTGGGTAACTGTGGGTGGGTGGGCGCCTGGGACTTTAGCCAGCTTTCAAAGTGCCTAAATGACAGGGTGGAAATGCTCTGTAATAGTAACCTATCACTTATATCAAGGGTCTTCAAACTTTGTCCTTTTATGACTTGTGGACTTTAACTCCCAGAATTCCTCAGCCAGGCATGCTGGCTGAGGAATTCTGAGAGTTGAAGTCCACAAGTCATAAAAGGGCCAAGTTTGAAGACCCCTGACTTAGACCATTTCTGAAGAAGGATCTTCCAGTTTGCCAGAAGACATGTAGGACAGTGACCAAATATCACCCAGTTCAGTGGGGCTGAAGATGTGAAAGGAAGCAAAAAAGAAGCTTCACTGAATATTTGAGGAACCATCTTTCCACTTCATCCCAGTTATCTCCTATCCCGCAAACCTTTCAGCTGGAGTACTTTACACTCTTCCAGAAGACCAGCAGACAGGTCCTAAGGCTAGAGGAAAAACCTGGCAGACCTTTTGTCACTTAATAGCTCACTCTCAAATAATCCAAAGTGGCAAATGTTGCAAAAGAATGACAATACCGCCATCAAAGCACCTGGAAAGATCCCATTAAGATTGCAAAATGGAACTAAAGTAGCAAAATGAAACTGCCTTCTTCCCAAGAGAGAAAGCACTATTTTAGAACTGGAACAGCTAAGGACAAATTTAGATTGTCTCCACACTGGGCTGGAGAATGAGGCAAAGGCTAAACCATGAGGACATGTCCACTAAAATTGGGTGCCTCTGAGCTATACCACAGTAAACAGCTGCTGCAAAGGAGCCCCTAAGTACTGCTAAATCAAGCTAGCCATAATTTATTTTGTATACAAGAAATGAAATGGATATTTAGCACTGTGTATCCCAAGACGTTATGACAATTATTTATTTATTTTTTTACTTATTTTTATTACATTTATATCCCACCCTTCTCTGAAGACTCAGGGCGGCTTACAAGCTTTAGCAGTAGCCTTCATTCTATGTATATGCCTGCTTATTAGGGCTTTCACACACACACCAAGCAGCATTATTACAAAGTCAGCTTATTGCCCCCAACAATCTGGGTCCTCATTTTACCTACCTCGGAAGGATGGAAGGCTGAGTCAACCTTGAGCCTGGTGGGACTCGAACCTGCACTAATTGCAGGCAGCTGGTGTTACTTAAGGAGGCATTAGCCCACTGCTCCACCAAGGCTCTTGGAAACAAAAACAGGTGGAGAATTTATAAAGGTGTCTTGAGTGCCAGAAATAACATTCAACAAAGTGAAGAAATAACTGGATGGAACAGAGTAGAAGAGTTGTTTCTACCACATGTGTTTAAGTTCTTACTTAAAAGCCCAATCCTGCCTTAAAACATGTAGCAGTGAAACTTGGAGAATGAAAACATAAGATGGGCTTTTCTTAATCAGGCTAATGACACAGAGTGGCTGATTTATTTATTTTTTAAAATATATTTTTACAATAATAATCTTTAGTGCTTAGTTAACAACATGTTGTCTGGATTCATACATTTAACAACCATCAGTAATAGTTTTTATAATTTCATAATCAATATGTTAACTAGAAATATCTTTCCTTAATCTTCTCTTCTTCCAATAAATTTCTCTTTTTGTCAACATTAAGCAGATATAGTTCTTGGTACTTTAAATACATACAAAGTTAAGTATAGTGTTTGTATAGATAACAATAACATCATATTATTTTACAATTAGTTTTGCAAAAAAAAATAATCTTATGTAAATCGCTATAAGTCCTGTTTTCAGAATTCTTATTTATTTAGGCTTAGTTTCACCTCAATATTTGAAACATTTCTTATCGATATTTTTTTAAAAATTGATTACATTTAGATATCCAAAACATTTTGTACACTTGTTAACTATTCTTTTATCCATATTCAAATAAGTAGCAGTGTTCCAATATCTCAGGGGCTGCCACAAAGAGGAGGGAGTCAAGCTATTCTCCAAAGCACCTGAAAGCAGGACTAGAAGCAACGGGTGGAAACTAGTCAAGGAGAGAAGCAACCTAGAACTAAGGAGAAACTTCCTGACAGTTAGAACAATTAACCAGTGGAACAACCTGCCTCCAGAAGTGGTGAATGCTCCAACACTGGAAGTTTTTAAGAAGAGACTGGACAGCCACTTGTCCGAAATGGTATAGGGTTTCCTGCCTGAGCAGGGGGGTGGACTAGATGACCTCCAAGGTCCCTTCCAACTTTATTAGTATTAGTTTTAGTATTTAGTCATATAGTACTCCATCTAGTAGTTCAAATCATCTCCCTTAAATTTGGTTCTCACCTATTCTTGTTTAAGCTTAGTTTCCCCTCAGTATTCAAAACATTTCTTATCAAATATAATTTTCTCCAAACTGATTACATTTGAGTATCAAAAACATTTTATTCATCTAAGTCATCCCATTATTTTTACCTTTCCCATATCGTAAAAATACTATACTATATATAAATCACATTTGCCATAGAACCCATTCATATCCAAAATTTAACTATTTCTTTAACCATATTCAAACGGGTGTTTAATCGTGTAATATTCCATCTGATAGGTCGAGTCATCTCTCTTAGGTCTGGCTCTCACCTTCTGCTTTTGCCAGGAAACTTTCCAAATCAGTGTTTTCAGTTTATCAAGGGGCTCTTCCAGTATTTTTATAAAATATTTCTGTTCCTTAAAAAATTAAATTGCCGCTTCTGTCTATGGAGGGGTGGGGTTGTAATCCCCTTCCTTCACTTTTGGAGGGTTTTTTGCTTCTTGGGGATCTTTTCCAGGAAATCAGTTTCAAATTAAAAAAGAGAAGATGTTCTTACCCAGTTTCCAACATGCTGTTCACTGTTGTTCTTAAGTTGATGCTTTTGAACTTCTGGTTCTGGCTAGACATTGGGGTATGGCTAGCCTTTCTCCTGTCGGGTTGGAGGGCTTCCCCTGGATCAAACGGAAAGACCACTATCTTTCCGTGATTGACAGGGTGCCCCTCCTTCTTTGTTGCCTCTCCAGGATGACTTTAGGCCCATTTAAGGGTCCCCTGGCAGGGTGAAAACTAGCTGTGGGGTGCGGAACCCCATAATCCATCAGCTGGGTTGCTACTGCACAAAACCGGAAGTCCTCAGAGTGGCTGATTTAATTCACTCATTTAATTCACAACACAGACAACTCTGTCTTCTACTTCTATTTCTACTTTTACTACCTAGCCACTAACATACAAGATGTATGCCTGTTACTCTGAACTTACTAAGCATCAATGAAAACCATTTGCCGTTGATTGAGAATATGACTTTGACACCTTTAAAAACCTTCTAAACTGCTATTCAGTGCCCATTGTTTTATTATATTTTATATAAAGAGGTACTTCTTCAGCACCGATCCTATCTTTCACTGCAGTGAACGATTCTAAGATTCAATATTACAAATGAGGAAGCAAAACTATCCATATCACGCATGAGTTTAGATTAGCTTTCTTGATCCTTAACAATTCTTTTTCATAACTAAAAAAAAATCTGAAACACTATACATAGTGTTTTTCCGTAGAAGAGCAGCTTTCTAATAATCTGAGTCTACCGTTTAATGTTTTTCACAATCTCTTTTTTGATCAGACCTGTGCAGAGAAGCAGAAGCACATATATAAATACTAAGGGGAAACTGCAATAGAAAGTAGGAATCTTCTAAACAGCACATTTCATTTAACAAAGAGAAAAGTAGGACCTGGTTAGCAGAAGAAGGTAAAAAAGAGAATCAGCGACCTGGCATTCAAGGAAAGTTCTCTATGTTAGAAATAAAAAACCAAAAACCACACTATGGTAATATTTTTATTAGATCCAAGTAAAATATTTGCAAACCATGAAGGCTATTACAAATGGGCCTTGAAGCATTAAAGAGAATCTTGTAGCAAAGAATATGAAATCTTCAAGAGGATAGTAGGAAATTGAATTTGTATCAGTTCAGCGACAATGAAAAAGAACAAAAGTACAGCAAGGAAGTAACCAGGGCTTTTTTTCTCATTGAACGCTTAGAACGGAGTTCCGGCACCTTTTTTGGATGGAACCTTGTAGGGTAGGCAAAGTGGGTTGTATAACATGTGTGAGATCTGGCACCTTTTTCTTTTACAAAAAAAGCCTTGGAAGTAACTAAAATATGCTTTCATCTAAGACTGGAAACAAATAGCCCTAATATTGCATGTGATCTCAAGTCCTGTTTTGTGACACCAAAACTCTGTTCTGTGACATCCTACTATGGCAATATAGAAATCAACACATTTTTCTATATTTTGAGGTACAGCATGCAAAAATAATGGTAGAACAATTTAAAGAACATTTAAAGAACAAAGGAAGATTCCCTAAATTTTTAAAAAAGCCCCTACGCCCCCAATTTTTGAAGCATTCACCTCTTGAACACTTATCCCTATAGGGAAAGCTAAGTACAGTTCAACTACTGCTTTTGTCTATAGTAAAACCATTACTTTTCAGTTGCAAGAGGCCAGAAAGCCCCGGATCTTCTTAAACAACTGTTTTTTATTTGAGTTGTTTGTTACTATAAAACAGTTCTGCATACTAAAGCATAATAAAAAAAAAGGGAACGCAATGCAGAGCATATGCACATCACAATGTTTTGATTGACTGCATTCCTTCATGGCGTGTTCCTAGTGCTACAAAAAATATTTTAAGAGTATCTACGAAATCCTCTCTTTGGAAGGTCAAAACATAGCAAATGCCATGTCAGAAATGTTCTCATCCTCTTAAACTGCAAAGTTGTCTCTGAATTGCCATCTAAAAGTCAGGATATTCAAGATCCCAGTCTCATGCCTGGCACCAAATAAAATGCCAGCATGGTTAAGATAATAACTTATAATACATAATTATATACAATTGTAGGTAATTTTAAATTCTAGCTTACTAGTCAAAACAAGCTGGACAACTGTAATGGAAATCTTTCAAAAAGTGTAGGTAGCTATGTCGGTTATCGAGGAACAAAAAATCAAAAACCACTGCCATACTAATATCTTTCTTAAAGCCAACTAAAATATCTGCCAATCATAAACAAATAATTGTGTTGTTACAATCAGATTGTGATTAAAGATCTCCAAATTTAGCCCCACAACCCTTTTCTATCTGGATATAACAGCTCTTTGAAGAAGGACTTTATTTCAAAGCTAACACACATTCTAGTACTGAGCATTAATCCTGGACATTATACAATCTATTTTGTACCCAAAAATGCAACTTGGTTGCAATTCTGAACATTTTCTGCCTGAGTTATCTATATGGGGCCACATAGTACAAGCCTCAAGAATTGTAACCACAGTTTGGATAATGCTACTGTTGTGTGACCACAAGAAACTATACTGTTCATATACAATGGTTATAATGGCTATAATAAAAAGTTGGAAGGGACCTTGGAGGTCATCTAGTCCAACCCCCTGCTCAGGCAGGAAACCCTATATCATTTCAGACAAATGGCTGTCCAGTCTCTTCTTAAAAACTCCCAGTGTTGGAACATTATCTGCTTCTGGAGGCAGGTTGTTCCCCTGGTTAATTGTTCTAACTGTCAGGAAATTTCTCCTTAGTTCTAGGTTGCTTCTCTCCTTGACTAGTTTCCATCCGTTGCTTCTTGTCCTGCTTTCAAGTGCTTTGGAGAATAGCTTGACTGCCTCTTCTTTGTGGCAGCCCCTGAGATATTGGAACACTGCTATCATGTCACCCCTCACCCTTCTCTTTGTTAAACTACACATACCCAATTCCAGCAACCGTTCCCTATGTTTTAGCCTCCAGTCCCCCAATCATCCTTGTTGCTTTTCTCTGTACTCCTTTCTAGAGTCTCAGTATGGATGCAGTATTCCAAGTGTGGCCTTACCAAGGCATTGCAAAGTAGTATTTCTACTTCACGTGATCTTGATTCTATCCCTCTGTTAATGCAGCCTATCACTGTGTTGGCTTTTTTGGAGCTGCAGCACACTGCTGGCTCATATTTAAGCGATTGTTCACTAGGACTCCAAGATCCCTCTCACAGTCACTACTATTGAGCAAGGTACCTCCTATATCTAGCTTATGGAAAACACATTACATAGAATCTTCCATTTTCAAAATGGAAAGATCCGGCCATTTACTTTGGTAACAATGATCTCAAATCCAATGAATGTAACGCATTTGCTTATTCTGTTATAAAATATAAAATTCAGATTTTTTAATTGCAAACTGTAAAGCAACACAGAAATCCAGTGCCAATTCAGAAGTACACAATTCATCCACAGCAGTCTAAAATAAATATGAACACAATTCCATCCCTCAATTAATATAAAAGCAATGGGCATAGTAATCAAAATCTTATTGCTACCTCAAGTAATCCAGACAAATAATAAGAGCCAGTGTGGTATAGTGGTTAAGGTGTTGGGCTGTAAGTGGAGAGGCAGAGGTTTTACTCCACTCTCAGCCATAGATGCTCCCTGGGTGATTTGGGCAGATCCCTTAGCCCACCATACGCTCCTGTACAAAAGGGGGTATATACGTCAAACAAATAAAATAAAGCTAAGCTATAATTGAAATAATACCCATGAATTAATACACCAATTTCTTTTTGCTTTTCTTTTTTTTCAAATAGTAACTGATTACAATCCTGGTGGCTGGCAAAAAAAATCTCTGAAAGGAAGAGACAGACAAAGAACTGAAAAGGAAAAACTGTTTATTTGCTTACCTTCTTGGCCTTTATGTGGCAGTTCAGTCACCACTGGCTGCATCTTTGGTTCTGGTGGCAGATGTTGATTGGTTGAAAAATGCTCCACATTTTCTGTCTGCCTGATTGGTGGCACGGGGACCTCAGAAGATTTTGTTACTTGGATTTCCACACGTTTGGTAGCAACATCAGGCAAAGGCGGACTAGTGGCTTCAACTCTGCGCTGGGTTGGTTCAGGGATCTTTGAGGGGACTTCCATTCTGCGAAGAGCTTGGTCCTGGGGCTTACTTATACTGATCTCAGTCCTTCTGGGAGGGGTCTCAAGAGGCTTGTGTCCCAACACATCTGTTCTCTTGAGGCCAAATCTTGATGCTCCTGAGGTGGAATTTTCCACTTGCTTAGATGATATGTCAATGGAGATTTCTGTTCTTCTGGACACTGGTTCAGGATGTTTTGGCCCAGGAATCTCAACTCTTCTTAAAGAAGACTTGGGAGATCTTTGTGCTGGAGACTCCCCATGTCTGGAAGGAGTCTCTGAATTTCTGGCCCCAAGATCTTGGAATTTCTGCGTGGAACTGGACACTGTGGACCTTACAAGAGGATTGGGTGTCCGCCTTTGTGGAGTAGAAGAATTTGAAGGCTGATCTACTTCTTCAACTTCAAAGGATCTCTTCAAAGCTGAAAGATATAAAAAATGGAATTTAAACAACACTATCAGAATTACATAGTTAGTGTTGTTGAGTTGCAAATTATCTGTCTACATTGTACTTCATTGGATGATATCCTTCAAACTGGATGATATCCCTTTTGGTAATTCAAATACTTAAGAAAGGGAGATGACTTGTTGAGTCTTTGGATCTTTAGGAAATTTGTGCTGAACTATTAGGAAACTTAATCTGATTTTCAAGCTTTACCAAATACAGTTGAAAAAGTAAGGGAATACTTTACTCTTGGCAGTCTGAAGAGTCATAAAGTCTCACAAGATTTCTAGATTCTGCATAAAATTGTATACCCCATAAAGTCCCTTCATCTTTTTGAAAATCTTAGTTTCATTTACCTTGAGATTTCTTCTAAAAATATGCTTTGCTCTCACTCATTACATTTACTGTATATCATGGCATAAAGACACGGAGGATGCAGCTGGAGAAAAACCCCAATGAACCTCACCAAACATAAGTAATAGCCTTTGTTAAAGATTATTTTGTGGCAAAAAGGGCAGTGAGATTTCTTACTTCTTAACCCTTACTATATCTGCAGAGTGGATAAAAAGGACACAATAATAACTGCAGACTCTTCTAGGCATCTAGTGGATAAAGTCACTCAGGTTTTTGTTTTTTTTCCAGTGGAATCTGGCTGACCAGATCCTTTGGAATTTCCTGAGACAGTTATCTGGGAAGAGATTGAAGGTATTAGCTCTGATGAAATGAGCAGAGTTCCCGGTGCTGTGAGTTCAGCTACCTGTATTTTATTTTCTCTCCCTCCTAGCTGACTAAGGTTTCCTGGGAGGTGACAAGTGGTTGGGTCCAGACAGTGGCAAAATACTGCACTGTCTGAAACTGTTCTGTCTGCTTTGCAAGACACAGTTGCCTGCCTTCTTCTGCAGAGACTGATGATGGATCAAGAGAACTAGACAATTTTCATCCAGCCTCCAACCTGGTCCTAAAAGAAACAGATTATCTGGATCCTTTCCAGATAGGGCCTGACTATAATACTGGGAAATCATAGATTGCACTTGTTGGGGACCTCTGGGGGACTAAAGTGGGGGCACTGCATCCATTCTGGCCGTCCTTGATGTCTCAGTGGCTGTCAATACCATTGTCCATGGTATTCTTCTGACCTGGCCTGCACTGTATTACAATGGTTCTTTTCCTTTATTCACAGCTATTTAATTTCATGTTAGTATGTGTGTGGAGGGGGAGAACTAGAACCTGAGACTCATGCTTTGTGGAGAACCTCTAGATTCTTACTTTCTCATTACTCCTATATAATATCCACTGCTGAGTAAGGTCATCCACAAGTGTGGGGTACATTTATCAGTAGTATACTGACGATAAACAACTGTGCTTCTCTACCCTGGGCTCACCGAATGATGCCACTGAAGTTCTTTCTTTCTATGAGGGTCTGGATAGAGGAGAACTCTGGGTCAACCCTACCGAGATTAAGTGGCTGTGGTTGTAAGTTGTCCCCTGGCTTTGGCCTTGCACATGACAACTCACATCTTAAATATTTCCCATTAGGATTCCTGTAATGCACTGAATATGGGACTTCCATTGAAGAACATTTGGAACCTGACGCTGGTTCAGAATGCAGCAGCAAAGGCAGTTTTGTCAATTTCACATACTCATACACCCTGCTCCACAAGCTGCTCCAGTAGGCTTCTAAATACAATTCTAAGTGCTACTTCTCACCTATAAAGCTCTCACGGGATATGGCCAGACTCTTTGGGCAACTGCCTTTCTCCCATTCCTTCTATTTGCCCCACCAGATCTAACAGGCTTCAGTCCTCTTTTATCAAAAACCATCACCTTGATGGACCCTGGAATTGTGCCTTCACTATGGCAGGACCTGCCCTGTGGAACATCATCCTGTCACAGAGCCAGATGACCCTGACCTGACCCTGTTAGCTTTTCAAGTTCTGAATACCTGACATTTCCCCAGGCATTTGGGCCAGAATGTTAGATGAGCTTTGCTGCTGAAGCAGTTTTATGATTGGGATGTAATGTTTATCTTGGGTATCATGGGTCATTGCTTGAAACTGATGTTTTAATCCTTGCATACAACCCACAGTCGTTGTGAGATGGGTGGCCATATAAATTATTAAAATAAATATAGTCCCACCAAAGTATCAGATGTCTTCCAAAAGAACAGAAGCCTCAAAGCCTTCCAGTCACATGATCAAAATAATTATAGGGCACTGTCTAGAAAAATAGCTCAAGATCAACATTTATAAAACTTAGACAGGATCAGGGACAGGTCTGACACATCAATTTGTCCAACTCCCAAGAGTGAGTTGGCCAGACACATGGCTTAGATTCACTGACAACTTGGCATGTTTCAAAAACTGCACTGTCGGCCTCTTCCTTATACTTAGCCCTTTTAGGTTTTATTAGAAAGCAGCAAAGGGAAGCATTTTATTTATAAGGTCAATTGAGCTTTCCACGCAGCACAAATTTCAGTAGTGCTCAAACTAAAAAAAAACATTTCAGTATGCTTTGGAGTATGGTTTCTACCACATACAAAATTAATCATTTACAAAATCCTCATGCTAAACTTTAGAAAACAGCAAATACACAGTATAAGATGACCTATAGGTTACTGCCCACGTTGCAAGACTATACTCATGAGTAGACAATAAAATCCATACAAAAAAAAATCATATTTGCAGCTAAAACAGGATTTCTCAAATTGAACTTGATGGGAGTTCCATTACAGACCATGGGCAATATAAGTTTGCTCAAAATTCACAGTTAGGGACATATACATAGATTTTTTTCCCCTAAGGAAAAGGTCAAAATTGCCTTTGAGAATGATTAATTTGGTTAAAACATTAAACTCCCAGGTAATTGTGAAATGCAAGTTTTAATTGATGAACATTGGAAACATTTTGTAATTATAATAAAAATCTTACTTTTTAATATATGTCATAAATGGTGGACCTTCTGAGACAGTAATTGAGGCATCTTTTTTGTAAAATTCAAATAATGTCCATATATGCTTTTCCATAAATTACAAAAATATGCATTTCATATTTTTGTTAGGTTTCTGTCAATGTTTTGCAGCCTGAATAAACTGAAACTACCTGATCTAGTGAATGGAGAAAGAATGAGAATCCAGTGGCATATAAATTATGAGCTAGGACTTGTGTGGAGAATAGATCATGTTTTGAGGTCATGTTTATGCTAAGATATTGAAAATTCAAAAGGTTTCACAAATTTTAAGGCCCTTCCCTCTATATCTACATATCAGCATAGATATATAATTAAAGGTAAAGGTAAAGGTTCCCCCGTACATGCGTGCTAGTCGTTTCCGACTCTAGGGGCCGGTGCTCATCTCCGTTTCATAGCCGAAGAGCCAGCGCTTGTCCGAAGACGTCTCCGTGGTCATGTGCCTGGCATGACTAGCACGGAACGCTGTTACCTTCCCACCGTAGTGGTCCCTATTTTTCTACTTGCATTTTTTTACGTGCTTTCTAACTGCTAGGTGGGCAGAAGCTGGGACGAGTAACAGGCGCTCACTCTGCTACGCGGCACTTGGGATTCGACCCGCCAAACTGCCGACCTTCCGATCGACAAGTTCAGCGTCCTAACCCACTGAGCCACCGTGTCCCTTAGATATATATATATATATAATTGGATCACCTCAAAAGCATTGGTCATGTTGGCTGAGACTCCTGGGAGTTATATTTGAGCAACATCTGTAGAGCCACATATATGAAGTATTGACAGTGTATACAGCTCAGTGTGATGATGTATCTACCACAACATTGTTTTAATGTTGGTATGTGCATAGGATAGAAAAAAAAAATCTGAGACAAGACATTGCTGCTCTAGTTATTTAACTTGGGTTCTGTTTAATTATAAATTACCTCGCCATTACAATCAATTTAATTTAATTTCACAACACGTGGAGGTCTGAAGATTGGTTCAGAAGGCTGACATGCTTAGTATGCAACACCACATCCATTATATGGACAGGAAGACTGTTGCTGGCACCAGCAGCTCAATCCCTGCAGCCTGCAAACATCACAGTGTGCTTGCAATATTATACTTAACCTTCCTGCTTTCTGCATTACCACCAATCAAGATAAATAGCTGTTTACATGCTGTAGTGCATTTGTATAGGTAATGAGACACATTATCTTTTGAAAGAGGTTAAGTATCTGTTCTGTTAAAATGGCATTCAGAAAACACCAGATCTTTATTGTTATCAAATGAAGACAACAGTACCATGAGTAACAAAAATTTCAAATAAACTCAGAAGAACTTCAGGGACAAGCAGAAAACAAACAAGGTAATGAAGCAAACTGGTATTGCGTACTCTTACAGTGTAAGGGTGAATAAACCTAGCCTTGCAAATCAATCTGAGTTATTCCAGTTAATTTTGAAATGCAATCTGATCATAGAGGGGAAGAATAACATACAAGTGTGGTTTACAAGAGTAGGTGGAGTCTCAAGAAAGACTAGTTTTGTCAGCAGATTCCCTAAATTATCCGACTGGCTGGGAAGACACCTGGAAGAGGCCAGATTTGGAAAGACAGCTGCAGAATCTTGAGACTTCTAGAAATGTCACATATTTCCAAATGGAAACGGAAGATGGGAAAAAATGATGATAAGAGGGTCAATGGTCTGAAGAATAAATGAGAGCAGAAAAGAAAAGGAGAAAAAAAATGTGCGAAACAAGCTGCTGGAGATGATGTAAAACCTAGTGCAGAATGCGCAACCTCAGAAGATCACAAAGACCTTGACTTTTTAACATGCCTCATTTCTCTCTCTCTCTCTCTCTCTCACACACACACACACACACACAAACATTCCGGTTGAACACATTCCCTTCAGGTCTACAGTTCTTTTAAGTTAAATCCTGCAATGGAGATGCAACACCGTCTAGCAATCCATAGTAATAGTGGTCTTCGTCTAGCTTCCACAGATCCATTTCACCATGCATAGCTCCTTCATTAGTGTCCAGGAAGCATCTGCACCTTAGCGAGCATAGACAGCAGAGCTATACTTTCGTGATGCATGCACGTCTTCTAGTTTCAGTCAGACCACAAGGGAGATAATAAACCTTGGCTTGAGAGAGGACAGGAAGAGGGAAGACTCCCCAGCTAAAAACAATGTTTTGCAAAAGACTTTTTAATCTCTGTTCACTACATTGTTTTCTTCAGTTTGGAGAGACAGAATATAGATTAATATTTTGCTGACAGCCAGCAGTGTGAAAAGACAAATCCCAACCAAAACCTCAGGAAAAATCAAGTTTAGCTTAGGGTTACCTTAGCTTAGTCTCTTGAGCCAAGCTTTTCCTTTTTCCAATTTTCTGTAATTCTGCTAAATGTAGGCTTCTATTGCCCTAATCTTATTTTCACCTGCTGTTACCTTATTCCAGTTAAGAGAAGTTCAATAAAGATGACTGAATGAAGAATATAGATTACAAGAACTAGTAACCTAAATTGAGAATAGGAAATAAGAAATCACCCAATATGTCCCGAGTCAAAGAAAGGTAAATATTATATGACCCAACACACCATATCTGTGTTTCACCTGAAGTGTTCCACTCTGAGGCCACCATGACAGAAATTTTGCTCTTGATTTTTCAAATCAAGGACAATATAGCCTCTTTAAAAGGGATAGGGAGAGAGGCTGACCCTGTTTCCACACATGGTAAATATATTTAACCCGTAGAGCTACTCGGAACTTGGAAAAGGCCTAATAGTAAGAGATGAGAAGTGAACAGGACTTCCACTATTTTTAACTTTAGAGCAGTTATACTATATCAAGGGTCTTCAAACTTGGCCCTTTTATGACTTGTGGACTTCAACTCCCAGAATTCTGCAAGTTGAAGTCCACAAGTCATAAAAGGGCCAAGTTTGAAGACCCCTGTACTATATTAATAGGGTTAAATGAGAACCAGTTTGGTGTAGTGGTTAAGGCATCAAACTACAAATTGGAAGATTGTGAGTTCCAGTCCCACTTTAGGTACAAAGCCAGCTGGATGACCTTGGGCCAGACACTTTCTCTCAGCCCAACCCACTTCATAGGGTTGCTGTTGTGTGGAAAATAGTAGGAGTAAGGTAGTAGGAGTAAGGTATGTTGGATAAGTTTGCCACCTTTCACTCAGCACTAGGAAGGAGGCACTTCTGAAAACATTGCCCAGAAAACTTCAGGGACTTGTCTAGGCAGTCTCCGATACTTGGACATGACTGAATGGAACAAAAAAGAGGGAGGATGGGTATAAATACAATCAGAACTACGACGACATAATTTTTAAAAATTATATTATCCCATTTTTAAAAGTCTATTCCCTACCTTGGTGGAGCAGTGAGCTAATGCCTCCTTAAGTAACACCAGCTGCCTGCAATTAGTGCAGGTTCGCATCCCACCAGGCTCAAGGTTGACTCAGCCTTCCATGCTTCTGAGGTAGGTAAAATGAGGACCCAGATTGTTGGGGGCAATAAGCTGACTTTGTAATAATGCCGCTTGGGGGGGGGGGGCGAAAGCACTAATAAGCAGGCATATACACAGAATGAAGGCTATTGCTAAGCACATTGATTTGTGCTTTAAATTGTAAGCCGCCCTGAGTCTTTGGAGAAGGGCGGGATATAAATGGGATTAAAATAAATAAATAAAAAATACCTCCACAACCATTTGCCTTAAAGAGCAAAAGATGTCTTAAAAGATGCTGAGTTTGAAAAGAGACTAGTGAAAATCATCCAAGTTCTTTTATTTATTTCTCTGCATGGCTAAAGATAGAATTTGCTGGTTGCTATAGATTAGGTGTTAGCAATATATGGCTCTTCAGATGTGGTTTGATTCCCATCATCCCTCACTTTAGACCATGGTGTTTAAGGCTGATGGGAGCTCAAGTTCAATAACAACTGCATAACCACTGTGGTGTGAAGCCAGCTGAAAAGGAACAATTTGAACAACTATCTCCAAACCTATAAACATTGTCAAAGGGCAAAAAACAAATATATGCGGTCAAAGACATCCTGCTGTACTGCCTTTCAAGAGATTTAAAACTACAAATAAGCTAATATACTTCAAGTTTGTTTGTCTGCAAAAGCCACTTTAACAATAATATATGGAATGAATAAATCAACACAGAATCTTTGTGAACTATTTCAAGTTGATGAATGAACTAGCTTCTTTTACAGTACAATCCTATAAATATCCACTCGTAGACCCAACTGAGTTCAATTGACTTTACTCCCATATAATTATCTATAAGAATACACCATGATTCAACCACAAATACAAAGCAAGCTTTTTAACTGCTTCAGTCTTAAAATATTTTTTTCATAATTATTGAATGTCTACTGCTGATTAGCAAACAGAGCAATCTTAATTACCAGCTTTGCCTCCTTTGAAAGAAGGCATCTCAAAATGTGCCTGTGTATGAAAAATTGATTCCTGAAAGCTTAAAGAAAATTACTTAACATCTTACACCACAAGCTTGTCTGTCTTCTCCCAAGCTCTGTCCATTTGCAACAGAAACAAAACAAACCTGCTTCTTCAAAGTTATGACTTTTATTTAGTCACACATATTAACAACAAGCTTCTATGCATTTCCAAACTTTAAGTTCTATTTTCTAACACTAAATGCCAAACCATTGTCAAATTTCATTGGGAATTATCTTGAAAAAGAGGGATTCCAATTAAGAAAATAAAACATGAGCCTAGGGACAAATTAAATGAGGTTATATTTATTTTAAAAAATATCCACTGAACTATTTCAGTTTAATCTTATATTGGGATAGCATAAGTTTATCATGATTTTAATATAGACATGTGGAAGTAAAAAGTATTTCCTAGGGCAGGGGCCAGGCAACCTCGGCTAGAATTCTGGGAATTGAAGTTCACGAGTCATAAAAGAGCCAAGGTTGCCTATTCCTGTCCTAGGGCAATATATAGAACTTTTTATCAAACACTTTACCTTCTTTCAAGCATAGTTAAATACTTCTGATGAACAGAAGCATGAAATGGTACACATTAGATCATCCTGTTAGAACTTATCCTTCCATCCCCACCACCACCCAGTCTCAGTACCTATTGTCAGTACCTATTGTCCCAAAGGTGCTTTTTTCAAAAGGAACTGGACTTTGGTTTTTGTTTTGTTTTTTGCTTGAAGACATTTTGCTTCTCATCCAAGAAGCTTCTTTAGTTCTTCAGAACGGAAAAAAGCACCTTTAGAACAACCATGGCCCGGATAATTGAGAATTTCCATAGACACTGCCAATACCTATCTTTCCATCCCTCTACCATCGCAACTGATGAAGCTTATTGAATGAGAAGCAAAACATTTTCTTCTTCTTCCTCAAGTTGCCTTTGTAGAAGCACTTTTGATACACCTTTGATCAGATTTCTTCAACATAAGAACTTTCCAGTTCCAGTTCTCTAAGTTCCCAAACCATGTGGGGAAAGTTGCATTTGATCATACTACATAGAACTCTTTCTCCCCCAACATACACACACTACACCCATTCCAATGATGCTTAAAGAGTGATGCATTCGACTAGGAGAAGACGTGTACAGCAAAACAAAGGTCTCATATCCACATAAAAAAGATATGGGCAAATGAAACTTTGATTCAACTACCTACTGAACTCCAGACAAAGCCTTCAACTTTTTTACAGGAGGCATAATCTTTGAGGCAGTTTTCTCTATCTTCAAGCTTGCAGTTAAAGTATCTGATACTCAAGGTAATCATAACAACAACAACAAAAAACCCACCCTCACCTCATTTAAATTAGCTTCAACTATTTCCTGTCTGTGTTACAACACTTTTCTGCAAGCCTTAAGTTCCCCAAGAGTCTTTCCATCTGTTCAAGCTGGATCAAATAAAACTTGATATCAGTTTCTTTATTAACTTCATTGCAAGAACAGTTCTGGCTAAAATCCACAGAGAACAAAAGAAGTTTGTAAAGAGCCCACTCAAATGATAGAGAAAACATATGCAAGAACATTCCTACAGGAAATCAGTGATAAAAAATGGAGGAAGAGGAATTTACTTCCTAAAAAATGTAAAATATGCATATACCGAATAAGAGAATGACTGCTTCATCTGCAACATCTCCTGTTTCATCTGCAATTTTTTTTTGAACATTTTGGATTGTTTTGCATTCATGAGATAACACTAAGAAAGATTCCCAAGGATTTTGTACAGTAAGTCAAGGGCAGGAGTGTAGGCAGCTGCCTGAGATGCATCATGGACCAAAATTTAAGCCAGGGAAGCAGAGCCATGGGAACAAGGAGGAAGACAAACTGAGGAGCAGTCCAGAAATGTGAAATAATAGTTTAAACTAACGGACCACCAAAACACACAGAGATTCACAACAGCTTAAAGGACCATGCTGATCAGACATGGTCTGATTCAAAGAAGAAACTTTTCCATGCAATTGTCAGCTTCGGTAGAGAGAGCTAATTCAAGGATGTGAATTCTACTTCCACAAATATTTGCTCCAGTCAGCAATTCTATTACTTATTACAAGGATCAGCTACACAGAAGATAAGAAAGTCTCCATCTGAGTCCTAGTTGCTCCTGTCAGTTAGACTTAAGAATTTCTATTCAACCATTAAACTCATTAAGTAACCCCTGTCATTTTATGACCTTTAGAAGATTAACAGAATAACAGAATTGGGAGGGTTCTTGGAGGTCTGGCTGAGGATTTCTGGGAGTTGAAGTCCACAAATCATAAAAAGGCCAAGTTTGAAGACCCTTGCCCTACACCATTTCAGACAAATGGTTGTCCAGTTTTTTCTTAAAAATTTCCAGTGTTGGAGCATTGAAAACTTCTGGAGGCAGGTTGTTCCATTGATTAATTGTTCTAACTTCAGGGAATTTTTCCTCAGTTCTAGATTGCTTCTCTCCTTGATTAGTTTCCATCCGTTGCTTCTTCTCTTGCCTTCAGATGCTTTGGAGAATAGCATGACTCCTTCTTCTTTGTGGCAACCTCTTAGATTTGATATCACCCCTAGTCCTTCTTTTCATTAAACTAGACATACCCATTTCTAGCAACCGTTCCCTATATGTTTTACTCTCCAGCCCCCTAATCATCTTTGTTGCTCTTCTCTGTACTTTTTCTAGAATCTCAACATCTTTTTTACTTCGTGGTGACCAAAGCTGGTTGTAGTATTCCAAGTGGGGCCTTACCAAGGCATTGTAAAGTGGTATTAACACATCACATGATCTTGATTCTATCCCTCTGTTAATGCAGCCTAGAGCTGTGTTGTTTTTTGTCAGCTGCAGCACACAGCTGGCTCATATTTAAGTGATTGTCCACGAGGACTTCAAGATCCTTTTCACAGCTCACTACTACTGAGCCAGGCACCACCTACACTGCATTGCCAAAAGGATACATATCCAAAGGAAAACTACTACAGCAAGAATAATCATTTTTTATCACAATCTGGAAAAAGAAAATCTGAACCCTATAGGAACTTATTCCACTCATCAGTCACAGATGTTTTTAAGAAGAGACTGGACAGCCATTTGTCTGAAATGGTATAGGGTTTCCTGCCTGAGCAGGGGGTTGGACTAGATGACCTCCAAGGTCTCTTCCAACTACTACTACTACTACTAATTATTATTATTATTATTATTATTATTATTATTATTATTATTATTATTATTATTATTATTATTATTATTATTATTATTATTATTATATAGTACTTGCACTTCAGTAGAATTCCAATTTATTCAGAGGGCCCCAGATTGGGAAGGCTTTTGTAACAGATACAGATACACAGTAAAGGGATATGAACAGCAGTTCCTCAAATCCCTAGATTTGCACAGAGCTCTTCTGGCTACTGCTCCTCCAGGGGAAATCCTGGTGAAGTTATGCATTCCCAAGGCAGCTTGATCATAGCAGCCTTGAAATATAAACATTCCCCCACAAGGTTTGACAGCTTGATAAACACACTTTTAGATCATTCTGGGGAACAGCAGCAACACCATAGGAAACCAACGACGGTTCTCTTTGCTCCAGAAAGGATGGGGAGGAGGAAAGTGAGAGCAAGTGGCTGACCAATCACCACAACCATCCCCCAGCTGCCAGGGAAAGGAAAGGTCAGTAGGCGAAGGGGGATCCACTGCAAGCAAGCAAAGTTCAACAAACACAAGCAGTGTAATGAGCAGAGAGTTCTAACAGGAGCAGTCATGGGAAAAGAGTCCTTCTTCCTGCTGCCCCTTTACTCCCAAGTACAATTTTCACATAGTGAACTCAAGAGCTGACAGGGAAAGTCAGACCCTTTAAAACAAAAAAAGCACCTATTTGCATAGGATTCTTTTTGTATTTCTCCTCATACCTTAAAACTACGGGGATGTTAGAAAGGTGGAACATTATAAAAATGAGACTGGGCAGGCAGGGCAACCACTCGGAAGGCCCCCACTTCATGAATCTTGACCTTGCAATGAGATTTTTTTAAAAAAGTACCTTGACTTACTTACTCTTAATGTCAATTGCAACATCTGGGAAACTTGCAAGCTTAGCAGGAAAGGCACATGTGATGTCAGGCAAGACACTCGCCAGCTGAGTGTGTATGGTTTGCAAGTAACTGGGGAGGTACACTATCAGAAAGATGAGCTCCAGCAAATCAAGCAAAAAAAACCAAGCAACCAGCCCCTAAAGTACTATTTGTCCTGAGTGTTTCTCAGTCACAGTGAATTCTGGAAGTGGAGGGCCATCATGGATTTTGAAGACTGTAGGCTGAGGAAGGCCCAAACCTAGACCTTCAATATTTTTAGGCAATGGCCAAAGCAGAAATCCCCCGAGACATTGTTTGATCCTAAATCCCCCAAGACATCATTTGATCATAATTCTTCTAAAATCTCTCTCAGGATCTTCTCAGGCAGTTATGTGCTAGACATACCACGGACTTTTAGAACTATAAAATAAATTCAGTTACAAAGGGATATGTGACTGAAGAGGCAAGCACAATCTCCCTTTCATGAACTGCAAAGGAATCAAGAGAGCAAAGAACGTAAGACCTTAAAATATTTTGCATGCTTCCAAAGGAAGCTTCTATTGTGCAATTTATCCTGTCCCATTTAAAGATTTTTTTTAATAGGGCTGTCAGATGTCATTGTCTTCCCTCTGTGATACTTCCATATTTTCTGATTGATTCTTCTTTCTTTTTATTTCCAAGGACCAAAAGTATTTTTTTTTAAAAAAAGAGTGGTTGATACCAACTGTGTATTGGGAGCAGCCTGCTAATCAGCTCCCTAGCCCCACACATAATCTATTCTGAGAACCAAGCACTGATCTCTGACAGTGAAATTATAGTTACTGCAGAAAACTGAGTCATAACAAGTCAGCAAAACAAAAGCTCATGATTCCATGTAAGGACTTTTAAGATCAAATCAAGACTAAGTGGCTCTACTCTCTATCCTTCATATTGGCATTTCTGGCAGGGTGGATTTGATTTACATCAAGTCGATTTAACTCACTAGTAAAAAGGCTTGATTTAAATCATAAGTTTTAAAGAGCAACCATCCTGATTTCTGGAACAACAAAAAATGTGGCCCACTACATTGGAACTTTAGAGAATAACTACTAAATCAGGTTGTTGCACTTTTATGGGGGTAATGATTAGCCAGATTACTTACAACTGAGCACACACATTTCTTTTAGTATTTATCCTCTGAAATAAATATCATCCTCCTCCCCTCCTTTGAGACAGGCTCACTTCAGGACACACCAGAGATAACGTTTTTCATGAAAAGGGACATTCGGCAAGACAATCTTTTTCAACCCAACCATTATAATTCTACAGTTCCTACCAGAACATAAGAAGGCATCCAGGGATTATTATGGCTATAGTAAAACACATTGACAGGATGGAGAACACTAATGTAAGAAAAACATGTGAAGATTCTGCTGGACTAATCTCCACTCTTGGTCTATCTATCTGGCTTGCGGTCTCTATTCTTCTTGTGTTTCCTAACACACTCACAATCACATATATGCAATACATCTGTTTTTTCCTCCTCACATGTGCAGAGCCAAAAAACCTTCAGCCCACTGCAGTTTCTTTTACATTATCATGTTATCGTACACATTCCACGCTGGAAAAAATAATGTGTGAAATATCTCCTGGCTACCAGAAAGTAAAATTTAGTGGGAGTTAAAATGTTTAGAAAAGGGTGTGTGTGTGTGTGTGTGTGTGTGTGTGTGTGTGTGTGTGTTTAGATCTGTCACCCACCTCTGATCTAACAGGAAGCAGTTTAAATGTTTTCAACCATACTATTAGTTAACTTTTCCTCAGGATGTTTTAGGAATTATTCCTTTTTCTTGAAACTATGTCTGAAAGGGAGCAGAAGGAATTCCTAGCAATCTAGCCCAAGCCAAACTTCCAAAACTAGTCTTGAAAGTAAATGGACATAGCATTAAAAGGTTATAAATCTATATTCCCAATGCCACTTTGTTTCTCTCCCACTGGGTCCTTCCAGGGCTTTTTTTCTCATAGAACGCTCAGAACGGAGTTCCGGCACCTTTTTTGGATGGAACCTTGTAGGGTAGGCAAGGTGGGTTGTATGACATGTGTGAGTTCCGGCACCTTTTTCTTTTACAAAAAAAAGCACTGGGTCCTTCTATTAGTCTTCTCTTCAATCCTTCTATTTCTTCCTCTTCTTTTCTCCCAACCCCAAAGTTGCTTTTTTGATGGGCAGTTCAACTCAGACCAGATTGGAATTCTCTTTGGAATCTTAACTTACTAACTGAAGACAATGACAGGCAAAGCTATCATTAATTAAGCAGCCAACAATTTACGGTAATATGTTTAAGAGAGCTGGACAGTAAAAATGAATTAAAGTTTCTAACTGCTATAGAAACTTTGTAATAAACATTGTACGCTTTCCAAATTTCACCAGCATTTTGCTGCCACAGAGTAACATATCTGTCCCTCTGGAAACTATGTAAGTTCCTATTATATTAGGTAAAGTCAGAGATTGGGAGATTCCTTCAAATACTGATTCAAGCAAACAGACATAACAAAACAAATCAGGCGTATTTTGCAGCACGCATTCTTCAAACTGTTCCTTGGCACGTGCAGCTCAGTCCAGTTTTAATTCCCTTGTGATAAACAAAATGTTCCTTTGAGAGTGTTAGTTATGTTACTGTTATGGTTATTCCATTATAACACACGACTCTCTTTCCAATTCTGGCAGAAAGGATTCCATTCCCTACTTTACGATACTTATTAGAATTATATAGAGAAGTAGAAGTGTTCAGCAGTATCCATTCCGATCCAAGCTGTAACTTGCAGGCTTCACACTGAGAACAATAGTGGTTCTGGATTTTTTTTTAAAAAAAAAAGTATAATGAAGGCACACAGAACTCTTATTTCATCAAACAGGGTAGGACCAGAGCAGTTATTAGATAAATTGATAATTGCAAAACTGAAATATTAAATATTCCAACAAGTGGCCTCAAGTTCAGAAGAAAAGACGCATGAAATTGAAATGTATCTCCTACAGGTGGGCACAAACATTTTCCAAACTAATGAAAGCACACTTCACACCTCATCTCCATATAAGATTGATAGAAGGATTCCTGATTTACTTCATGGGAATTTATAAGCTTTGGGCAATGTTCCCTAACAGAAATAGTATATAGCAATTCCCCAATTCCTTACTGGTCTTCTAATCAAGAAGGCTGAGAGCTATATCATGTCTTCAATCATCTAACCACACGTTTAAGAAGAATATTAGCCCTTCTGGCTGTTCATCGGTGAATGTGGGAAAGGATTGCAAAGACATGGAGGCCAAGACACCCAGGTGAGGCCTCTTTTAATGCAGCAGAATGGGACAGAAGCAGCACCCAGAGAGAGTCCCACATATTTCCCTAGTTATCAGCATTCCTAAATGAATGCCTAAAAAGAATAATTCTCATTCTCTCAGAGAAACATCTGGCAGTTCCTTCGTGATGTGAAGCAGGAAGAGAGAAAGGAAATATGAAGAAAAAAAAACAGCATAGCAGCCTTCACAGGATCTCTTTTTTCCATCCTGCTGTAGGCATTCTGTCTCACAATTCAACTATCATTTATTTGTCAGATAGATAAATATTTGGAATGGTTCTGAGTCCTCAAAATTCTATTATTCTCTTTGAATTCATAGCATGCTCCAAATGAATCTTGATAATTACTACCCAATTTAGATATAGATAGGTAGATAGATGATAGATAAATGATAGATAGATGATAGATACCCCATCTGAGAGAACGAGAGAGAGAGAGAAGTCACTAGTCTGATTTATTTTTCAAAAAAACTATTTTTTTTCTTTCCTTTCCTTTTTTGTTTTCTTTTCTTTACTCTATTTTATTTTTATTTTATTTTATTTTTTAAATTTGTATGCCGCCCAGCTCACTGTCCTAAGCAACCTTGGTTCATGATCCTTCCCAGATGCAAGAGGCACCCGCCCTCGAGCATCCCCGTAATGCCGTGCTGCTTCTGACAATCCCAGAAAGCCACAGGTTAATTTTCTCAGTTCTTGCTTCAGAGGAAATGCTATGACCAAAGTTCTGTAGTGCTTCCTATGAAGACCCGCCTCTTCCTGCCTCCCATTTTAAGGACTTCCAGAATGAGCTTCTTCCTCCCGCCCTTCCCCTCAAAGAAAGGGAAGGAGAAGGCTTCTCATTTGTGCAGTAATGTGAGAAAATTATGCTTACAGTTAAGCCAGAAGCTATATGGAAAGAGAACTATGTTTTCCAGTGATTCTTCCAGCACATTATTACTGGTGGACAAAATGACTCTCCACCCTTCAATTGCACAGCACTAATATGTTTCTGCACAGAAGAAATTTACAGAATTTGTTGTCGATGCTTTTAGACTGTTAAATCTTTTTATCTTATAAACATACAATCAATTGCATTTCCTGTTCTCCCTCCTCATTCAAGGTTTCCATCCCCAAATACCCAATAGATTTTCTGCAAGTCCCAAAAGCACATATAAGAAAGTGAAGGGAAATCACATCTCAGTGCCCGAATTCAAGGCTTGCATAAGCTTGGCTATTCTTTGAATCCTTTATCTGATGCATCCAAGGACACCAGAAGGGCTAGAAAAATTGGCTTAAAAGAGCAAGTTACAAACTCCAACTCATCTTGTCTAGGATTTGGGTGGGGTTTTTTTTATCTTATTGCTTACTTTTGTATTCTTGTGCTCTGTTTATCTTTTATAATCTTGCTATTAAAAAAACAATAAAATTGAAAGCAAATGAAAACAAACTTCAAACTAGCCTTGGCTATAGACAACAGTCCTTTCCAATTCCAAACCACTCTCATTTGCTAGATGGGTACCATGGGAGATTTTTTTTGTAAAGACCACTCAAGAGCTGTGGTAAAAGCTTTTGAAAACTCAAGCCTGCTATCATTTTGTCAAGTGGTCATTATTAAAACACCCTTTTTTAAAAAAAAGTAAAGCAAACATGTCCTCCTTTCAGATTTCAGAATTTGAAATTATGACTGAAATTATTTTGGTTTGTCAAGAAAAACCTGACAAACTTGACTAAATCAGCTCTAAAGACCACTGATCACTTTTGCCTCTGACCAACTTCAAAATACATCATTGCACAACCCACTGAAGAAAGCTGAATAAGTTTAGAAAAGAGAGAACTCAGAATAACTCTTGCTCTCCAGAAAGTATGGCTTAGGAGGTGAGCATCAAAACCCATCCCCTCCTGACTCCAAGACTTCACCCGCTGGGTTTTAGAACAGGCAATGGACCTGTCCTCTTCTGCTTTGCATCATACAGTAAAGCACAGGAACATGGGTCAGGATCTCTGCCAAAGCTCAGCCCCCCCTCCCCCTCTGCAAGACCCATCCCCAGACTGTGGTCATGCTTCAGCAGATGGTTTCATGTCTTCTGATGACGTTCACAAAGTGAGAGGGCAGCAATGCTGAAGGGTTTCACCAGTTGCTTTGTACATCTTGGACACATGAAGTCCAGATACTATGGACCTGCAACAAGCCAAACCTATTTGCAGCAATTGCAGGATATGGATCAGGAATAGGGACTGGACGTGATGCCAATACAGTTTGGATGGGTAGCTAGTCATTTAACTCGGCAACCCTGGAAATACTGAAGATCAGATCTTCTGATCTGTTCTTAGAGAAGACTGGGATCGTTCTTAGTCAAAATTCTCATCCCTTTTCACTATCCTTCAATATTGCCATATCCTTCAATGATATCTGGGCTACCAGAGGGTGGGCAAGAACAGTGGATTGAAACAATAAAAGGAAGAGCAAAGTTCCCTTCTCTGGTTCCCTCCTCATATTACAAACCATTTGGGCACTAATTTAGGGAAAACTGAAATGTAATCATGGCCCATTCAAAGATAGTTAACAGGGAAGCAACAAATACTAGATCCAAGAAAGTGGGAAACCAGAGCTTGTCAATGCAACCCTTAAAATCAGAGACAAGAGAAGGAAAAAAAAATAACCTTGGCAGAGTTTTGGGTGGAAACATCTGTGATCTGTGCAAAAATGCTGACATTGGACTGTTACTGTTTAGAGCAGAGTACAGAAACAAGCAGAGCAAATAGCATTGACCCAACATAGAAGCATTTGTAAAACACTTTGGGGGGATGATGTCAGAGGAAAGGAGAAAACATTTACCTGACACCGTATACCTCCTAACTTCACATTACATTCTGTGGGATATGGTACAGAAGGTCATGAGTTCAAATCATGTTTCCTTCCTTTCTTTCCATTATACCAATCTCCCATTGCTAGAAAATACAATAACTTTCCTGGACTAATAAACAAATAAGAAATATATGGAATATGACCCTGGGAAAAGAGTTTGCCAGGCATGTGACAGGCTTACATGCCTAACTGATGGCTGGCCTAGCCAGTTCTCAGAAACTACAGATTTTAACTCCTGCACTGCATCAGAATAGGGGAAGCTAAGATTATCCCTGCCTTGCAACAGAGGAAGCAGTGCTAGAAGGCCCCCAAGAAAGGAGACAAACGCCTGATGGAGAAAGACTTTTTAAGTACAGGTAGTCCTCAAATTATGACTGGTGATTTAATAACTATTAGTAGACAGCCAGGAGCAGGTGCTTTACAGCCTATAAATGACTTCCGGGTAAAATGTTGTGCCACCCCAGCCTGGTCACATAACCACATTTTGGGTGCTTGGCAACCTGTTCGGATTTACAACTGGCAGCCAAATGATCCCCCTTTGCAATCAGTGATCCTGTGATTGCCATCTGCAATCTTCTCTGCTGGCTTTCCTAGAAAGCCGTTGCAAGTGGAGGGGATGGAGGATTTGAGTCCATTCCCCCAGTGTGCCAAGGGATTTCTCCTCCCTTCCCTGTAGGGGAAGGAAAATCCTCCTGCACATTGTAGGAAATGGGCCTCAAATCTGGGCAAAAATGCTAGCAAAGGCAACATGCTGAAAGGCTCTGAGCCTCATCATTTCAGAACCCTGAGACCCAGAGCCTTTCAGGATGCCAGCTTCACTGGCATTTTCCTCTCTGGAGGAGAAAATGCTGCTGTGAATGCCATTACTCTCAGGATGGTTTGGAAGGATCCTGCTCCAAATCATGTGATGTGGTGATGTGGAGAGAGGGTCCACGACTGGTGGGATCAGCCAGTCAATGCCTCCCAGCCTGCAGCAGATTTCTCTATTCTGTTGGGCAATGGGCCTCCCAGGACCTCCCAAACCCCACAAATCACAACAACAAGGAAGAAGCTTGGGTTGTGATCATTGATCAAGGCAATCATATGAACACCTCACTTAATGGCCACAATGACGTAAGACTAAAATTCCAGGCTCAATTGTAATCAAAAGTCGAGGACTGCCCTCATTCCCTGGTCCCCAACCTTTTGGGCATCAGGGACCGGTTCTGTGGAGGTTTTCCGTGGACCAGAGGGGGCATGGTTTTGTGTGCTGCCTGCATCCTGTAGATGGGGCTTTGCTTGTTTGTGCGGACTGGTTGCTGGCATGCCGCGGCCCGGTACTGGTCCACGGACCGGGGGTTGGAGATCCCTGCCCTAACTGATCCTGAAAGACTTTAAATGGACACCTTCTGGCTTTCATGCTGAACAGCATTCCTAAGGGAGGTAAGTGATATTATGTGCAAAGCATCAATTTCTATCTGAGAGAGCCCTATGAGGCCTCTGATTGGTGTAGATAAGGCAACAATATGCACCATTGGCTTCTCAGTCCTTCCTATCCTGCATCTCAGAGATGAATATTCTATTATGTAAGATGTTGCATCTCCTTTCAATTCTGTCCCATCCTGCATTCTCATCTCTTCTCCCACACATGCCTAATTTGGTTCTCTAGGAGAAGTATTTTATGCATGAATAAAAGAAGGAAGTGGTGTACAACTTTTCCACTATTTTTCCTCCCTTCATTTGCGCTGACTACATAGAAGTTCAGACCAGCCAAGTAATTATCAACTTTTTTCCAAAGTACTTCCCTTCCTCTTCCTTTGGCAAGTTGGTTCAGGGATTTTATTTTGCAACATTGCTGTACTTGTTTGGGGGGAGGGGTGTTTTTAAGAATGATGCATACTGCAGAACAGGGAGAGAAGATTTATAGCCCAACAAAGCTTTCTTTCCCCGACAGCAATCAAAATGCCTCCTCTGTCACCATTTCCTCAAAATGGAGAAAGAAGTGTCATGTGCCGTAACAATTGGGGAAGGATTTTTGAGACTTACATTGAGTACAAAGTTCTACAATGGCTCCTCCCCACCAGCTCATAATGTAGGCAGGAAGTATGGAGGAGATGGCTCTTGGGCACAGATAGGTTCAACTGTTCCCCATTTTTGAAGTCTCAGAAAACCAAATGAGCAAGTGTTGATAGCACGAATATTTGAACAAGGTCCAAGATGCTGCACTGCTTGCAACAGTGGCTCTAGACTCTTGTGCATGCAATTTGTATCATACATATTAACTGTGAACAGCTGCTCATACCAGACCAAATTAGTACATCAGCCTTTTGCCATTGATGGTAGTGACTAAGGGCAGCTTCATCTTAATGATGTGTAATGCAGTCAGAGGCAAGAACTGCAGATGGTCATTGTTAAACTGGGAAGTTTAAGTTCTTCTCACAGCAACTGCCCGAGCGTGATTGACAGTACAGACCTTTGAATGCAGGAATGGTATCCAAAAATCGGTCCAGTGATGTACAGGAAATTCAGTTCCTACATCATGCAGAACTATAATTATTTTCAACTGGCTAAACCATGCTTTGTTAAATAAGACACCGTGGTGGAGTGCCTATCCTGCTAAACCCCAAAACATGGGTTACAAAACAAAATGATAAGCTGTACACAATATCTAAGATAAAACCAAAAAGTCTGTAAGATGACTAAGTGCAATGCACAAATTCAGGCAGTATGATGAATCAATCCTAATCTACAAACGTTGGCATCATCACATTCAGATTATTGAGATCAAAAGGAGTGAGTGTACTTTGGATCTGAAAAGAGGACTTTGTGAAATTAACCCCTACTTTCTAGATAAAGTGGCACAAACAAAAAGCAAGGGACAACTACAGTTGATCAAATCTGGAATAAAATCCCCACTCTGCAATGAAGACAAATTTCTTAAATCAGGAGACCCAAGATTCTTTCTAAAGTGCTATCTTAACTATAGCATTATAAATAATAATAATAATAATAATAATAATAATAATAATAATAAGAAGAAGAAGAAGAAGAAGAAGAAGAAGAAGAAGAAGAAGAAGAAGAAGAAGAAGAAGAAGAAGTAGTAGTAGTAGTAGTAGTAGTAGTAGTTGGAAGGGACCTTGGAGGTCATCTAGTCCAACCCCCTGCTCACGAAGGAAACCCTATACCATTTCAGACAAGCGTTATATGCACAGTGTGTGTTTTTCAGAAATAAGTGACCATAAAACTATAACTACAGTTAATGCAACATACAATGTAAGCCTGATTATCATTTCATGATCTTGCCATCTTGCTAGATTTCTGCATTTGGATATATTATCTCCTTAATCCTGCTTCTCTAATCTTCCAGAGCAAATAACGAGAATTCTATGCCTTCTGTGTTTTCTGCAAAACAAGTTGTGTAACCTATTGCATCCAGAGGCTGACAAAATATAGGACAGACTGTTTAGCCAAGTGAAAACTTATGCAATTGCCTGTATTTTAAATTATTTAGTAGTTATGGTACTGTAGCCAAGGCAGAATTAAGTAGGAGAGTGAAGGCCCCATAGAATTGAATTAGCCAAATGGGCAATCATATAAATTGAAGAGAAGAAATAAATAACTCAAAAATGTAATGTTTCATTATCAAGAAGCCCAGGGATATCCTTATGGTGTTCCATCCAAGTTTTAAACAGTTCTATTTTTCCTTCTTGCTCCTTCAAGTCAGTTTGGACTCCTAGTGACTGTCTGAACAAGTCAATTGCAATCTTATTGGTAAAATTTATGGACATGGCTTGTCCCTGCTGTTTTTCTAGGACTGTGAAAGTGTAATCAGCCCAAAGTCTCCAAGCTGACTTCATTCCTAAGGCAGAGCTAGAACTCCCAATTTCCCAAATTTCTAGTGTGATGCCTTTAACCACCATTCCAAATAGTCTCCAATTATCTTTTAACTTTTTGAAATTAATATGCAGTAAAAAAGGAGAAAGAGGACGGAGAAAAGAAAAATGGTTTGCACAATACATACTACTTCCTCCTGATGTCTGGCTCTTCCACTGCAGAAAAGCTATGTGCACCATATTTCTAAAATAACACAAAAGAATCTAAAGTAGCTAGGCCTGATACCACCAGGAAAGTGAAGAAAATGAATTCTGTCTTTTTCAAAACACTTTCTGCTAAAAATCTGCAATGACGAAATCAATTTATTAGTATGCAAGGAATGTCTCATTTCCTTTTCCAGGAGTGATAAGAAAGTCTCTTCCGTTCTATAAATGCACAGTGACTCTGTAGGAGTAAAATGATTCAAACTTTTGGGTAGTTTTCACTTCTTTCTTAACATTTGTATCATAGCAAATTCATCTCCTCCTGCCCACCTCAACAATATACATTCCCCAGAGCATTGAAATTACTAATTTTAGTACATAGATGATATATGGAACCTGAAGCGCTGAACCAGCAGCTGTTTTCTTCATATAGCAGATAAGTGGGAAGAGAATTCCAAGGAAGTGTAGATCTGTGTGTCATCAATAAAACTCCAGATGATTTTCTTTAAAATGCAACACATTTTAAGGAAGGGTGTGGGTGGGAAGTAAAGCAGGAGTCATGGTCCTGAAAATAATATATATACTGCATGGTTATTAACTTTTGTGGACAATGGTTAAGCCTAGAGCAGACATGTCAAACACAAGGCCCGGGGGCCGGATCCGGCCCGCGAAGTGGTTTCATTTGGCCCGCGAAGCCATCCTGGAAACAGTGAGGGAACGGCCCCCACTGCCTTGGCCCCGGCCCAGAGACCCTCCTTCTGCCAGAGACCCTCAGATCAGTCCCACTCCTGCCCAGGCCTCCATAGGCACCCTTGATGTGAACGATGTAGAGCTGGCCACGCCCACCCAGTAGGCCATACGCACTCTAGCCACGTCCACCCAGTAGGCCATGCCCACCCAGGCCACACCCACCTGGTCCCTTGAGGGCAACTGCAATGCTGATGCGGCCCGCAATGAAATTGAGTTTGACACCCCTGGCCTAGAGTAAGGTCTTTTTTCCCTGGACACTCCTAGCGTCTGTGTAAAAATCTGCACAGGCAGACACTTGTGTTCCTCCTCTACTGTTACTGTTATTATAAGACTTTTTGTTGAAACCACACAAGCACTGTGCAAATACTACAGCTACTATTTGGAGATGCTAAGTCACGGCCAGTTTCAGGACCAACTTTATCAGGTACCCATAAAGATCTAAGTCCTTTTAGGTTTTTACTATAGGACTTTAGCTCAGCCACCCTTGGCCAATTTTCTCTCCTACCTTTCCCTCTTTGTGTATGTGCTATGGTGAGGAAGCTGTCAGGAAATGTTCCTTACCTACATTACACCAACTTTCCCAATAATAATTTGAATGACCTCCAGGAATACAGATCTCCATTCCCAAAGTTGACTCCTGTGGAATTGTAGGAATTGAAGCTCACATCTGAATAATTTGCAGGTTGGGAATGACTACTATATGTGAACTCTTATGTGTCAGCAGCAGTTCCTTCTATCCCATATTCTTTTCCTCCACTGGGTTTAAGATAAAGATAACTTGAAGACAGACATGCAAACTACGGTTGCCTTCTTTCCTTAAACCTATTTGGCTGATCCAAAAAGAGAACCAAGCAGAAACACTAGAATGGACCCTGGCTGAACTGCAAAAAAGGGATTGGCACAGGAGGGTTGGGCCCTACTGCAAAGTTGAATGCTGCCAAATTACACATATGCAACAACATTAACATAAAAATGTTGTAATAATACCAGGGCTTTTTTTCTCATAGAATGCTCAGAACTGCGTTCCAGCACCTTTTTTTTGCAAAAAAAAAAAACAACAACCCTTATTGGTTTTCCTAAGCCTATTGCAGGGCTAGCAATCTTGGCTCTTTTTTTATGACTCGTAGACTTCAACTCCCAGAAATCCTGAGCCAGCCATGCTGAGGGGAAAGGGAGAGGTTTCCAAGCTGAGCCATGCTGGCTCAGGAATTCTGAGAGTTGAAGTCCTTGAGTCATAAAAAAAGAGCCAATATTGCTAGCCTGCACTAGATGAGGTCGTTAAAATTATTTACAGGATTACTTCTTTAGGAACTAAACTTTTAGAATCTAAAACAGCTAATTCAGAAAAGCCAACAGGAAAGAACCTCACATTTTTCATCTGCTTCTGTCTTTTGGAAGGTAAAATTAGATAACAAAATAATATATTTCTTATGTTAACATCTCTGCAATGAAATCAAAAGTAACAGGAAAGAAATGAGAAACATTTTTCTCAATGTAATATGTCTAATTTAGCTGATTCTAGAAAAAAATAGTATCTTTTGTACACTCTTGAAAACTATTTTGAATCTAAACAATTCTTAAGAATGAAATATTCTTAATTTGGACTTTACTTTTACTGTTTGGACTATTGTGTGTTTTGAAAAATAGATTATTTAGAATCTAGTTATGTTGCACTTCAGTCTTTAAATAATTAACCTAGTATATACATAACAATATATGATGTTTTCCCTGGTGAGCTTAACATCAATAACAACATTTATTAAAAAGGCTAAAATAATTTCTGGGGGTATTATCTGTATAGTAAAATTTTGGACAAGCAGTGGTCATGTTACATATGTGCATAAGCGTAGTCAGTAGCATATGCCTTTTTAAAAATATCAAATATGCAAAGAAACAAAAATAAGTCCAAAATATCTGTATTACATCCAGAAATGCCAACTTTGCAACCAATATTTCTCATGCATAACTATGGCACCCTAAGGATACCTGCATACATGCAAATGTTTCTCTGGGATCAGTAATGCAACAGGGATTGCTTTTTCCTTCCAGTAACATATACCTAAAACCAGTTTATTGCATTTGGCAATTGTACTTTAAAAAAAAATCTCATTCATTTAATTTGAAATCAAGTGAAAATTGATTTAAATTATTTTATTAAAACAAATTAATGGCAATTCTTTTATAAAAAGTTGCCTAAAACAAAATGAGTTTGACATGCCTGCTCTAGATAGTTGAATGCTCCAAAATAAATTCTAGACCAGGCCTGTACATGCAGCCTACCAAGCACCCTTGGACAGAGCACAGACTTTTTTTTAAAAGTAATAAAATCACCACCACTGCCCTGAAAGTCATGTGGCCTAGTGCCTCCATGGCTTACCATGACCACAAGCTCCAACACTGTAGATGCTCCTTTAGTCACCAAATCATTGATTAGCCCACCAGCATTCCTTTGCAGACCACAAAGATTTTTAATTTATCAGTGTGGGCCTTTCCTTTCTACAAGATGATGATGATGATGATGATGATGATAATAATAATAATAATAATAATAATAATAATAATAATAATAATAATAATAATGATGATGATGATGATGATGATGATGGAAGGGACCTTGGAGGTCATCTAGTCCAACCCCCTGCTCAGGCAGGAAACCTTATACCATTTCAGACTAATGGCTGGCCAGTGTCTTCTTAAAAACTTCCAGTGTTGGAGTATTTACCACTTCTGGGGGCAGGTTGTTCCACTGGTTAATTGTTGTAACTGTCAGGAAATTTCTTCTTAGTTCTAGGTTGCTTCTCTCCTTGACTAGTTTCCATCCGTTGCTTCTTGTCCTGCTTTCAGGTGCTTTGGAGAATAGCTTGACTCCCTCTTCTTTGTGGCAGCCCCTGAGATATTGGAACACTGCTATCATGTCACCCCTCACCCTTCTCTTCATTAAACTACACATACCCAATTCCAGCAACCATTTCCTATATGTTTTAGCCTCCAGTCCCCCAATCATCTTTGTTGCTCTTCTCTGTACTCTTTCTAGAGTCTCGACATCTTTTTTACATCATGGTGACCAAAACTGGATGCAATATTCCAGGTGTGGCCTTACCAAGGCATTGTAAAGTGGTATTAGTACTTCACATGATCTTGATTCTATCCCTCTGTTAATGCAGCCTAGCACTGTGTTGGCTTTTTTGGCAGCTGCAGCACACTGCTGGCTCATATTTAAGTGATTGTCCACTAGGACTCCAAGATCTCTCTCACAGTTACTACTATTGAGCAAGGTACCACCTATACTATACCTGTGCATTTGATTTTTCCTGTCTAAATGTAGAACTTTACTTTTTTCACAATTGAATTTCATTTTGTTAGATAGTGCCCAGTGTTCGAGTCTGTCCAGATCCTCCTATATCTTAAGCCTATCTTCTGGAGTATTAGCTATTCTTGCCAGCTTGGTGTTGTCTACAAATTTGATGAGTTCCCCATCTATTCCCTCATCCAAATTGTTGATGAAGATGTTGAAGAGCTGCACAGACCTCTTCTAGATTTTCCCCTTGCCTTTCCGAGTTAACTCTTTGGTCTGTCATTGAGCAAGAATTTACTTTGTAGGGAAGCATATTATCATTTGATGTATATTTAACGTATGTTCTACCTTTATAATATTTGTATGCAATTATATAATATTTGTATGCAATCCACATGGCGAGGTTTGGGGAAACTTACAGTAGAAAAAATATATTTTTAAAATCATAAGATTAAAACATCGCCTGGCCCACACCGCCTCTGCTGCCCGCATTGCGCAGCCCTGCCATATAGAGTGGGCTCTGCTGCTCCCACAGCACCAGCTGTGCCGGCTCCAACCCCAGGGAGGGGAGCCTGCCGCCAACACCCTTCGCACCTGTGACTGCAGCAGCACCGTCCCCCCACTCCCCCGCCTCCTGCGCCCACCAAGATGAGAGTTCCGGCACCTTTTTTTTTTTTAGAAAAAAAGCACTGAATAATACACTTGCATCATTGTGGGTCATCATTTTTGTCCCTCAGAGGATGTCCATGGGGTTCCAGGTAGCTTATTTGCTCATCAGCTGTGTGTGAACACTGGAAGGGTCTATAGTAGGTTTACTATCTGGAAGCTATAAAATTAACCACTTAATGGCTGGGCTCATAATGTTATACCAGTGAGTTTAAAACTATTGTTTAAACCATTGTTCTTGAACTGTTTTACCCATCCACTAAGCCAAGAGAAGAACAAATTATAAGCTCATAGTAATTATTAATATTTTAAGTTCTAAAAGTAATTGTCTAGAATTTCTAATCTGAAGAACTCAAAGATAAATGTATGTGTGTATATTATCCCAAAGTATGGCTCATCAGTAAAGCTGAAGATAGAGTCAGTTTGTATTTGACCCTATTTGATGGATATTCATATATTGCCATAAGTATCGCTTCGCAGTCATGGATTACCTTCTACCACTAATCCAAATTTTTGGCAGTTCATACAAATGATTTACTTACTTGAGCAGCATAACAGAGAAGAAAAGACACATAGTATTAGAGATCATCTTTCATGAGCAATCTGTATTTCCCTGTGCCAATAGCTAAGAATTAATCAGTGCTGAACAAAAGTATACCTGATAAATCTTTTAATTATAAACTTTGCCTAAGAGAAATATATCCAAATACAATCAGAATTCCAAGGTTAATCAGAAATTCTAGTTAATATGAACAAATCTTAACATATTGTAACAGATCTGTATGAACTCATTAGTGCAACCAAAACTTGACAAATATTTGTATTCCAGGAGGAAGCTGCAGCAGCTCCTTACCCTCCTGCTTTGCAAAGAAATGAAATGGTGCCAGTGTGAGACACACTATTGAAATAAAACTCCATGTCATGCTGTCACAGAATTTTCTCATGCCATGTGCAACTTATTTTTAAGATGTGGTTGTCTCCTATATTTCCTGTTTGGTGCTTAATAAAAATGGAACCAGAAGGGAAAAAAGTTTCCACAGAGTTAGAATCATTAGGGTCACATATATTTGTCCCAAATGACTAAGAATCTAGGAAACAAATCAAGACCAACAACCTCTGCTTTATTACATTGCCGTTTCTCTCTGTTTCTGATCTTCATCTGCACAGAAACTATGATGCTGAAGTGGCCAAATGAATTTAATTTGGATTTTACTCAGCTAATTACTGTTATTACTAATGACTGAATTACTAAGGTAATTACTGTTATTCAAGTTGACTGCTTTCTGGAGAATCATCAGAAAATGTCCATTGTTACAAATTCAGCTGAGTTGTGCTTTATAGGACCAGCAATTTCTCAAACACTCTCAAAGTAGTTTCTGGCTATCAGAAACCCTCACTGCACATCTTTTAACCTTGGATCAAAGGTGTAGCTGTGGCATAAACCTTGGATTGACAAGTTGACAATTCCTAATAAATAATATGACATCATATTTACTATATATTGTTTACAATATTTCTATCTATATTTTAAACAATATATTCAGTGTTCTAATATGAAATTATTATAAGATTATATATGTATGTGTGTTAACAACATTTGCCAGGGTTAATACTCTGCATAAGCTGGTTCTCCCTCATCAACAATATATATTAAAAGGAATAAGGAAACTCATACACTTCATAAAAATATTAAGCAACCCAATGCCATGTATTGTCCCTAGATATCCTCTCCAACCTTGCTATTAATATGTAAGTGGATCTACACTTGGACCTTGCATACCTTGCCTTAAATACCATCATGGAAGAAAAGCAAAATATTAATGCACTTCACACTTTATAAATGGGTTCCTAGGACATTTAATGGCTAGAACACATTTTTTCTGGATAAATGCACACTGGACTACAACCTGTCATACCCAAGCACCCAACTGGGACTTAATATGATTTTGTTGCATTTATGCTAAAGAGTCAATTAACAGACAATCATGAATTTTGGTCCAGGAAAACCACAGCCTATGACTTCAAGGAGAAAGAGGACAGAGAGATGTTCATACTTGTAAATGAAAGTTTATATATTTTATAGCTGCCCATCTCAATCAATGACTTTGGGTGGCTTATGAAGTTGCTATTCTGCTATTCAGGGAGAATGAGGGAGGTGAGGATGGAGAAGTCTGGCATATTTTTCAAAAACGTAAGGATCCTTCAGCAATGAAATATCTGAAATGAGCATCTGTTTCTTTTTATGGAACATGAACAAAGTTCCTGGAATCTCTATGCATATCCCAAACACTTACAATATACAGTATCTCTTCATGCTAAGCCAGCTGCAGAGATTGAATTTCAGTTTTCCCCAGGGCATGGCTAGAACAGAAAAGAACAGCATTCTGGCATGATGTGGCAATGGCTTTCGAATCAGGAACTTTGGTTTCTTTGGTGTCATGTCCAGGCAATCTAACACTCCAGAGCCTATGAATACCAGCAGAGGGAAAAGTTGAGGTAATGTGAAAGGAAATGCCTTCAAAGCTTTGCCATGCCCTATGACTGCAGAAAGTTGGAGGAAATGAGAGATTCCCATTCTTGTAAATCCAAATTGGCAAAGGGGAGTCCAAATTAGCCACCCTAATTTGGGATCTACAAATGTGTTGGACTAGTATTTTCTTTTTTTTATTGAAAAGTTTTAACATACATTTTATCTTTAACAATCCCCCCTCCCCCTCCCCTACCTATCCCTCCCTACCCCTCGAAAATACGACTAGTATTTTCGTCAGGTTTAATAGTTGGGAATGACAGAGCTCGACACTAAAGATCTTGGATGGAGAATAATAGTTCAACATAATCTGAATAGGCAACAGCTATTCAATAACAAGATATTACCACACGAGGGCAATTGTTCAGCTAAAGTGTGGCAGTCTTAATACACAGCAAATATCTCAATTCTCAGGCTGGGTCAAGTTCTAAGCAATAAGCCCATACTTCAGAGATCGATAGACTGAATGCAGGAGAGCACAAGAGAAAGGGTTTTTAATTCCAGTTTAATCCCCTATTAATTAGTTTTATTTATTTACTTATTTCTCAGTTCCAAAGACTGATAGGATTAAGATGGCTGCCTCTGAAAAAACTGAGAAAAATATTCTTGTACTTCAAAAACAGCATTAACAGCCAAAAGCCACTGCAGGAAATTGTGGAAACAAGATTAATTTTCTCCAGTAATGTGTATTGTTGTTCCTTAAATTCCTGTCAAGCTGTTTTGAGGTTATCTTTATATTGCATGTTAAGAAACAGCAACATATTTTTATGGCTAGTCAAGTGCTCAGTTTTACATGTACAGCTGAGCTGGCATGACTTACACACTCACACACAAACACATATATGGAGGGAGGGAGGGAGGGAGGGAGGGAGGAAGGGAGGGAAGGAAGGAAGGAAGGATGGATGGATGGATGGATGGATGGATGGATGGATGGATGGATGGATGGATAGTGGTGATAAATGCTGTGACAGATCAAAGAGTGACAGAGACCTCCTATGAGCTATTTTAATTTGCATGGAAAAAATCTACGACTCTCCCAAAAACAATTTACAGCATCCCTTACCACTACAGTATACACACTAGCTAGGGATGCTGGGAGTCACAACGTGTAAACATCTATACAATTTACTTCTGGACTAGATTTTAAGATTATAACAATATATCAAGATAATAACCCATGCACGTTATCCAATAATTCAAATTTGGCATTCATTCTATTCCTATATTGAGCAATAGTATAAACACAACGTGAAAGTTGGCTACAGAGACCTGCATCAGAATATAACTTAAGTGAGTAGTCAGTGCTGGATAAAATCGTGCACTTCTAGGTTAAGAAAATAATAACATAATAAGTTCTGATTGTATCTAAATGGAAAATAATACGCCCTGAACTCTGCTGAGTTGCCAAAGGGATGTGAGGCGGTAGCCAACCACCTCAATTTTTCCACCTTCCCTCATTTCTGCTCCCATCCTCCAGTGCAATGTAACAAAAGGAATGGTGGATCTTTTGGGCTCCCAAGACAAAGGTCAAATCCTCCTCACACCTGCCCACTGAACTTCTGAGTAAGAGAGCCCCAGTTGTGGCCAGAAGCCATGCTTCAATGAAGATGCAGCTGTTTCCATACTTTAATAATCTCCCATTGTGTAGATGAAATAAAAAAAAATCGGCTCCACTCTTCTAAGAACAGAGCATACCGCAGTTGCAGCAGAAAACATGGCAGGGGGTGGGCTGTAGTCTGTGACCCAGTACACCTTCTGTTTTTCTTCCAGGACAAAAGCAACAAAATCCTGAGAGCTTCCAATCAATGCTGTACATACCACTCAGCTGCTTTGCACTTTTATCATCCCGCTTCATTACGGAGCTTGTCACTGCTAGGATTTTATTTACTGTTCTTTACAGGCAGTGAGGAGCCTACCAATTTGTATCCTAAAGGAAATACAAAGTCAAAAATCTTCCAAATACTACGCCCTCAACGAAGTGAGCTCCCGTTCCTGCCCCCAGCTCCTGCCCATCTAGCAGTTTGAAAGCATCCAAATGCAAGTACAGTAATAGGTACCACTTTGGCAGGAAGGTAACAGTGTTCCATGTGCCTTTGGTAGACAGCCATGCTGGCCAGATGACCACGGAAAATGTCTTCGGGCAACACTGGCTCTTAAGAAACAGAGATGAGCACTGCGCCCTAGAATCAGCCAGGACTGGACAGGGAAATCGTTACCTTTTTACTATTCCCCCCTCCAAAGAAGTTTTGCAATAGTGAAGCTAAAGAAGAAGAAAAATAGGATCAGAGGCTATGACCTTTTCCCTGACTTCCTGAGTGAGGCCCAACTTTACAGTTTTGCAACTTAAAATATTAGTTGTATGAGAGAATCCTCCTATCAATGCCCTTCTCCGAATTTCTTTGTAACTTCACAGAATAGGAATGAATTAGTAATCCTCACATGTTTTTGCAAGTTATCTAGGAGAGGGAAAAAATGCTAAAGCAACAGGCTATTTATCTACCCAGGACAGAGTTGGATTTCTTGGTCTTTCCAAATTCTCAGCTACAACCTCTCAGTCATGCTGATTCACCCATTGTGCTTTGTTTAATTTGATTAAATGTGATGTTTGGTTTGTAAACCTCAGTTTGGAGCTTAATCCCAATCAGTTGTAGATTTAATAAACATACAGTAGATCAGCAGTCCCCAACGTTTGCAGCTTGGCAGCCTGGCTGGGGGGGGGGAGAGGGGAACTGGGCCGTGTGAGAGGTGGGCCGACGTGCACACACGTGCTCGACTCATCCAAGCAGTGAGCCAGTACACACACACATGCACACAGCTTGATAAAGTGGAGCTGTGCCTGCATGCACGTATGTGCTGGCCCACCACTCATGCAAGGTGAGTTGTGCCTGCATGCACGCATGCACCGGCCCATCATTCACATAGCCCAGTGGCAAACAGGGCCAGGGGGTATATCTAGATATAGATAGATAGATAGATAGATATTTATTATGGTCATTGATCATTGCAAAGTAAATTAGGTAGACAACAGGGTACCATCTACTCAGGCATTGGCTTATTTGCCTTCACTAAATTTTACAGATTATAAAACAAAACTCTGTAACATGTATGGAAAGGGATGGATTTCTGTTGGAAAATTCATAAACAAAAATTGAGGCTTTTGAGAATTTTGTTATTAAAGATTATGAGGAAGGAGGAGATATTCTTGTAAAACTGACAATATGCAAGAACTCCGGTCTCCAATAGTACAAGGGCAGATTTTAATTGCATATGACATTTTCTTTAAGTTCTTCTCTATGATGGTTGTGAGGCGAGTTTTAAAGCAACCACAGGATAAGACTCTTCTGAATTGTGCAACTATAATTGGATATAAATATTAAGGTGGTCTAATTTATACAGACTGATTTGCAAAAATATCTCCAGTCAGAAATGTCTATTGCATTTCACTTTCCATATCTGTTGTCTGAGAAAGTGATGTTTGTAAGGGAATTAAAAAGTCAAAATAGTGGTTATATGAGAAAAACCCATTCCTTTAGTAGATGTATTGCAAATATGAAAGGTTTCAACCATTTCAGCCACAATACCATCTTGAATCTTCTGAACGCATCTGTATCTCTTCATCCTACACATAAACCCTGGTATTCTACAAAACTAGAGAAATTAAAAGAGTAATCTTTTTAATTTTGAGATGAAGTTGTTGATTAATGTTATATGCCAGAGGGCCCCAACCTTTTGGACACCAGGGACCAGTTCTGTGGAAAAAGATTTTTCCACGGACTAGAGGGGGCGTAGTTTCACTTGCTGCCTGCATCCAGTGGATGGGGCTTCACTTGTTTGTGTGGCCTGGTGGCTGGTATGCCACAGACTGGAGATTGGGGACCCTTGTTATATACCAGATTCAGGTAATAAATGGATAATCTTAACCAATAAGCAAATATATTTTACCAAAACTGCTCTCCGCCTAAGTGCTGCCAACTCCCTGATGGAGTACTAGTTTTGGTAAATAAATCAGAAAATACTATGCAGAAACATGGATTGCATGCCCTCTAAATTGGCTGTGTTGCTATATGAACTCCAAATGTATGAGCTTTAGGAATAAATAATTTTAATATACCACGGTTAAAAACATACCATAAAAGAATGTGTTTTCCTGGTCCAAATTTGGACCTGATTATATTCATTTTGGAGATCTCTTGCCTGTATCAGTGCTGGCATGTGAGTCCAAACTGTCCCATGGAGAATCCCCAATCGTGGAGCCCATTAGGTGCGGCTGTGATTGCTGTAAATTCTGGGAGATGTTTTAACTCCTAATGAAGATTCAGAATTCCAACATTGAAGTGCATAACTGAATGATGCCCAAGTTGGCCAAGTCTGTCTTACAGCTCACTTATCTTGTTCCCCAGATCTGCCCATTCCTAGACTTTGTCCTTATCCTTGGATCCACCTTGATTTCATTTATAGGCCTAGAAAAGAGAAATCAGCAGCTTTTTGAATGTGAGGTTTTTCCTGCCTTTCCATTTATGTCAGTCCATGTGGTTTTAAATACTCATAGCAGACAGGGAGAAGATTTTTAACAAGGAAAAAAAACATTTCTGGAAAGGAATAAGACTGCCACCCTCAGTTTGTCAATCCTCCTCCTCCTCAAAAAAAAATCTCCCTGAACTTTTAACAAGGCTATGCAAAAGCTGACATGAGTGGAAGCTATTTTAAAATTTCATTGCCCTATGGAACTGTTTTCAAAGGTGAGTCAATGCTACTAACTAAAAGGTCTACTCTCTCTTCTCATGAAGTGAATCCCCCCCCCTTTTTTTAAAGCCACCAGCAAATTTCAGCAAGGCTTTAAAATAACTTCTACAGATTTCTGATAGAAGCCATTTTTAAACCTCACAATAAGGCAGGGTTGGAAGAAAAACAATGAGAGGAAGTAGCAAAATATCAAGTCAATAAATGTAGTATCTAGGGAAAATTGCTTGCAGTAGGTACAGTAGCTTCTCTGTCCTATCTTGGTATGCACCCCTCCCCCAAAATATTTCCACGGGTTGAAATACCTTTCCAATTCCTTATATACTATAATCTATTATAGATGGGACCGGGTACAAATGTAATCTCAAAACTGCTATTACTATGCAGAAATCTGCTGGAAATTTGACCTGTCTGATCAGATTTATTTACACTGCAACCATGCTCACCACCCTGACTTTAAATAACTTCACTGACTTCATATTTGCTTTGTAGTCCAATTAAAAAGTTAGTAACTAGGACCTGCTGCCTTTAGCTACAAAAGAGAATGACTTACGTACTTTTTTAGCAGTGTCGCCTCCTTAGAGACAATCATCTAACACCTCTGTTGCGCTTCTTTTGATACTAGCTACAAATATTTTTATTAACTAAAGGCACTTCCAATCCTTTAGTTAACTCTTGGCTTACACACTGCTTTTAATTGGTGTCTCTTCCCTTTTTATTACCACTGCACAGTCATATGCTGCATTATTGATGTTGTTATATATTGCATAAAACATCATCATGCAAAAGGGCCAAGGAAATGAAAGATGTTATATACATTATTTACATTACGGACGGGGAACCTATGCTTACCAAAGACCACACTGTAACCATTTCAGATACCAAGGTTAGTATAGAGAGATTGCTGGAAGAGTTTAGCAATGCCTGGAGGATCACTGGTTGCCTGCTCCTGGTTTACATAAGCCATTAAGGAAAAGGCTCTGTTTTGACTAAGATCAGTTTTTCAACATCTCATTGGAAAAGCCTCCCTCCTTATCTGCTACTTCAGCTTCTATTCACTGGAAATGGACAAGGTTTTGAATGCTGGACCATCATGTGAAGGGCCGCACCCAAAACTGCAGCATCAGAAATGGTAGCGTCAACACTATTTTTTCCATTCAGTCCTATGGCTTAAACCTTCTCTTTCAAAGCTGAGGTTTTCAAGATACCAAATACCATATCCTCTGCAGGAAAAGTGGAGGCCCTGAAATTTGTACTTTGATTTTACAATCAAAGGGGCGGGGGAGATGCGCTTCCCCCTCCCCTTCCTTCTGTAGTTCTGATTCTCAAGTTACCACTACAGTGTGAAAGCAACAGTGCAAAACAGTACTGGGCAGACCTGACATGGCTCCCTGCAGACAGTAAACAAAAGAGGCCATTTCTGGGACTGGGATACATTTAAGGTATTTTAAAACAAAAACAAAAACAAAAAACCTTTGGGTATCGAAAAGAGAAAGGAAACGTTTACATGGCTCCACTCGTCATAATAATGCAGCAGAACACTGGATTGAAGCCAGAACATAACCAGATTTTCTGTTCTGATAACAATCCAACAACAGTACATCCAAAGGTCCCAGAAAGACAGACAGACACAAACTCTCTAGAGGCCTTCCTGATTCTCTGTCTTGGAAAATCAGAAGCCACTGGACAGAACAGGGAAAAAGTACATGCACTCACACACAATCTCCAGCCTTGAATCTCCAGAATGGGTGGGCAGGCAACTAGCACCAAGCAAAACAAATGGAGAGGGAGAGGAAGAGGGAAGGGACCTTCCAGCCTCATTTTGGTCTGGATCACAACAAATTACAAGGTACTGCCTTAGCTACAGCTTGGAGGTGGGGGGGTGGGGGTCCCTATCCTCGCACACATCCTGAAAGAGGCACTAGGGTCACACTCCCAAAAAGTTCCTGCGCAGCAGCACGCACACTCTTTCAAAGCCAAATGGGCATTTACCAGGCGAGATACGTGGAGAAGCATCTCAGAACAAGGGTGCCTCATTTTGCTCTCTGTATAACAGGCACAGGCTGTTGCTGGCACAGCAAATGGATGAAGTTAGAAAACAGGACTTTTTCTTTTTGCAGCTGAAAAAAAGAACGATTTTTTTCAGCGGCAACCCTGGAAAAGCGGAAGCCTGCGCCAGGCCTCCAGGTCTTGCCTGCCTGAGCGGGATTCCCAAAGCTTTCTTCTAAAGAGGTAAACAAAAAAAATGCGTCTCGGTTTTATACACCTTTAAATTAAAACTCCATTGAAGAAAAAAAAAAAAAGAAACGCTACTTGGCCAAAAAAAGAACCAGGCAACTCCCGCCTTACGCCCGCATCTACGTCTATTTTACCAGAGTTCCCTTCCTGCCGCAATCCAATATAGGCTGACCACATCCCGCCTGGGGATCGGCTCCGCGATCCGACCCCACCATCCCCCGAATAACATCAGCTTCTGCTCCGGCTGTTTCCCGCTGGCTTATAGCTAAGGCAGCGTTTCCCAACCTTAGGAACTTGAAGATGCGTGGACTTCAACTCCCAGAATTCCCCAGCCAGCATAGCTGGCTGGGGAATTCTGGGAGTTGAAGTCCACGCATCTTCAAGTTCCTAAGGTTGGAAAACGCTGAGCTAAGGCGAGTGAGGGGGGGGGAGGGAGGGATGCTGTCTCGGGTATGGAAACACCCGCGGAAACGAGCGGAAAACGGAGCCTTAGTAGCCGCGGGAGGGGGAATCTGGGCTCCATCCCGCTGCCTCCTCTTCCCTCTCCCTCCCTGCCTTCGCGATCTACCTACCCTCGAAGTCGGAGATGATCCCTTCCAGGTGCGCGTTGACCGCCGGATCGGACATTGCCACGCTCAGCCGTCGCCGTGCGCTTGGAAATGTCGCCCGCTCCTCACCCGAGCTTCTCGGCAAGGCCCGAGCGCGGACGGAGGGCAGGGCGCCCTCGGAAGGCCCCCGAAGAGCGAGAGGGGAGGGAGGTCGAGAGTCGGCCGCCAGGCGCTCGCAGGCAAGAGCCCCCCCCCCTCCCTCCCTCCGCCCCGTGGTTCCGTCCCGCTGAAGAGAGCCGAATGAATGGAGGAAGGAAAGGGGAGCCGCGGCCCTCCCCGCCCCTCCGCACTTGGCAGCCCCGCTTGCGCACAGGCTGCGGCGCACGCCTGTCAAGCCGATCCGGAGCAGGGCAACGCCGACCAGAGGCTTGGCGAGAAGGCGGCTTGGGTCTTGGGTCCGGAGGGAGGGAGGGAGGGAAAGAGCTCACTCGGTCCTGAGCTTTGCCAGTCAGTCCGGTCGGTAAAAACAAGCAGCCCGGGGGAGGGGACTGTCGTCCAGCCTCCAAAGAGCCTCTGGCACCAAGGGACAAATCGGGTCACTTCAACCGCCCGTGCTGCGGCAGCCCGGAAAACGAGTTTCTGAGAATACGCAGACTACTATAGCCTCCTCCGTTAACGTGAATATACGTTTGTCTACAAACTCAGGAAAGAAATTCTACGTTGGGGGGGGAAATGTATTTTTATTACAGTAAAGTACCCTTAAAACCCATTCTTTCCTTTCTCTACAGGTAAGTTTGACACCTATTGTGCCAGCTGAGAAGTTCAGACAACGTGTTTTTAGCAGAAGGGAATGTTGTTGTTAGCTGCGAAGTCGTGTCCGACCCATCGCGACCCTATGGACAACATTCCTCCAGGCCTTCCTGTCCTCTACCATATTCTGGAGTCCATTTAAGCTCACGCCTACTGCTTCAGTCACTCCATCCAGCCACCTCATTCTCTGTCGTCCCCTTCTTCTATTGCCCTCAATCTTTCCCAGCATTAGGTTCTTCTCCAGTGAGTCCTTCCTTCTCATTAGGTGGCCAAAGTATTTGAGTTTTAGCTTCAGGATCTGGCCTTCTAAAGAGCAGTCGGGATTGATCTCCTCTAGGACTGACCAGTTTGAACGCCTTGCAGTCCAAGGGATTCGCAGGAGTCTTCTCCAGCACCATAGTTCAAAGGCTTCAATTCTTTGGCGCTCAGCCTTTCTTATGGTCCAGCTTTCACTGCCATACATTGCAACTGGGAAGACCATAGCCTTGACTATACACACTTTTGTTGACAGGGTGATGTCTCTGCTTTTTAGTGTGCTGTCTAGATTTGCCATGGCTTTCCTCCCCAGGGGCAAGCGTCTTTTAATTTCTTGGCTACAGTCCCCAGGGAATATTTACAACTAATCTTCGCCTTAGCCCCAGGACCAAATTCGACACCCGGCCCACCAACAGACCAGCGCTGTTTTGTTGCTTAAGCAAACCGTCCGTCTTCTTTTCATCTCGTGCTGCCTTCAAGAAAATCAAAGTAGCATTATCGGGAGCAAGCAATCCATTGTTAACATTAAAACAATCCCGGGAGAGAGGCTGAACTAGAAAGTCTGGAAAAGCAAAGAAGAGTAAAAAAAAGAAAAAAGAAAAAGAAAGAAAAAGAAAAACTTAAGTTTTACTTTAAAGGCTGGACAAGGGATAATTTAAAGGACCTTCAGGCCAATACTAGAGAAAGACAACTGGGCTAATAATTAGGAGTGACTGTAACAGTCTCTCTATCATCCCTCCCTCCCCACCCCCAACCCACCAGTGTGGTGCCCTTCAGGGGCATTGAGCTACACTTTCCAGACAGACTGGCTACCCCCCAGGAATTATAAGAAGTAAGGATCCAGGAAATGAGTTACTTTTGTTAGATAAAACAATAGAAATAAATTAGATAAATAAATAGAGCTTTACACCACTCCAATTGGGTGACCCTCCCACATGTGTTGAAATAAGATCCCTGGCCACTGAAAGGGAAGGCTGTAGTCCAACACATCTGTAGGGTAACAGTAGTGGGAAAACTGCTTTATGCCATAGCCATTCTGTTCTTATTCTTTTTCTGCCTAATGCATTTCCTGGGCATCTTTTTATTTTACACAAAAGATCTTTGCTTCCTACTGTAAAGGGACAATTGCTGTTGATCAGGCTTAGCACCTGGTGACTTCAGAGACACATCCATGCTTTTTTCCTGACAATAGCACAGAAGTACATGTAGTTTTATTCCTCTTTCATACCCTAAGCTCAACTACCCCCCCCATCTTCAACCATCAGCTTGCTATTTTTGCTTTCATGTTTAAGAAAATTAAATTATTCTTTGTCACCGCGGTTATCAATTGATGAAAAGAGCAGTAAAAGTAGTAACCTATTTCTGAACAATTTTAAAAGGATGTTGCATGAATATAAGATGCTAATAAAAGACAAACCTTTTTAAGTGTTTAGAGTGACTGGACTACAGCTGGGGAAATTCAGCTGCAAATCTGCCTTCAGCCATTAAATCTGCAGGATGACACTTTCTCTTATCCTAGCCTGTTTCAAAGATGATGGTACATTGCCTTGAGCTCCCTGGAGGAAATGTGTCTATGAACGTAGTAAATACATAAAAGGAAGTTAAATCTCTGCGTTTAAAGCACCACTGTGAATGTTCTTTTAAATAGAAAAAATAGGATAAAATATTTTAAATAAATAGTTACAGAATTTAAAAAGATATGTAGGTGGCTTTTCATCATGCCCTCTAGCAAGCCTGGGGCAGCTTATACTGACAGGGCAATGAGTTTCTGTTACATGCTTACACATGTTTCCAACATACTAAGAACATCTGTTCATTATTTTTAACTTACATATTAATGTTACCTGAATGTGTGTCTGAGCTCTCTATAGTGACACAATCTTTCCTGCACTGCTGAAACTTTTCCATGTTTAAGGTCTGTTTTTATTAACAGCATGACATAGAGGAAATTTTAGATGAGGCAAAATTGTTTTATTTTTTTTAAAGAAAAGCTATCAGAATAGTGCCCTCAGCAGGATACTGTTTAATCTAAGGTAGGAAAAAATGTGTCTGCCATACTTTATAAGATCAAAAAGAGCAATAAGGGAACTTGGCCTGGCTAGAATGTTTCAAGCTGTTTCAAAGCTTAACTGCAGCATTCTGAATAGCTTCTTGCCATCCAGCTCTGTTTGCGGTCAGTGTTTGTGAAACACATAGTCCCCATTTATATTAACAGTATGTGACCATCTGAAAACAGGTAACAGCTAGGTTTCTCTCCAATGTACCCTGCGGTGTATTTCAGAACAAAATTAGTGTTAGGCCACAGTAGATTTCTAACTAGCAGCATTACTCTGAGTGCAAAACTGACATCATTTCTAAAGAATTGCTGTGATTCGCATCCCTTTATCACCCCAGTGAATCAACTGGAGATGATGCAGATACCTACTAGTTGGCAAATGCCCACTGCTGCCTCAGTGCTGGGGCAGAAAGGAACCCTGTATTTCTTTCTCCTGCAGTGCTAAAGAGAAGCCACACAATCCCTTTTCAGTCTGTATGCTTTTCCAAAAGAATGGATGGAATGGAAGAAAGAATCTGAAGGTAAACTACTTAGATATTAATTTAGACTAAGATATTATATAGCTTCCCCCCCACTACCACCTGCTTAATGCCCACAAAATGTGGATTACAATTCCACCATCCCCATGTCAACATGGCAAGTAGGGATCAGAGGACTCATAGATCAACATAGTGGCAATGGTAGGTTAGATGACTGGGTAATGGCTCATTAGTTTGGCTGCTGAGTTTTATTTCAGAAGATAGTCCTACATTTTTGTATTCTTAAACTCTGTCCCAGCCCACAGTTTAAAAATGTATAATAGTCCTTGATTTATGAACATTTATTTAGCGACTGTTCAAAGTTATGATGGTTCTGAAAAGCAGCTCTCACACTTAACTCTCCTATGGTCACAGATCAAAATGTGGGTGCTTGGGATTATATTTAGGTGATTTACATTGCAATCACATAATTGCTATTTGTGATCTCCCCAGCCAGCTTCTGACAGGCAAAGTCAATGGAAAAAATGGGTTCACTGTGGCATTGTTTGCTTAATGACTGCATGATTCACTTAATAACCATAGCAAAAAAGATTGCAAAATCAGATGTGATTCACTTGACAACTGTATCACTTAGCACTGGAAGTTCTGGTTCCAATCGTGGTCGTAAGTCAAGGACTACCTGTAATACTGACCTATTGGACCAGTATGTTGCCACTGTCACTTCTCTACTAATACACATTTTTAATTACTCATTTTGCTTAAATTTTAAAGACCCATGTAATTAATAAACAAGTCTGCATTTCAGTTGCAATCCGAAGAGAAATTGTGGGATAAGATTCGTACGTTATTGGCGCTCCTCCTCCTTCTTTTTTTTTAAAAAAAACCCCTGCTTATTATTTTGTAAAAAAAGAAAGAAAGGAAATCCTAATTTGTATTGTGACCTTGTGCTACTTTATAGACATAATCCAACTCCCTGCTGTTTTGCATCTTCAAGGAGAAAGAGACCAGGTAAAGTTGGATGAATAGACAGAATTATCAATACAAAATTGATGGAGGATTCCAGACCACACACTGTGAAAACATATGCCAGGTTAAGACCCTCAGAACACTTTTTCCTTCAAAATAATAGTTAAAAAAAGGCCCATGCCTTTAAGTGCCTATGTGGGGTGTGGGGGGGGGGGGAAGGCAAGCAGCCCTGTTTATTTCAAGAACATGTTGTTTCCTTCCTTGCTGATTTATCCATAATGTGTAATCTATACTGTATTGTAATGCTGCCATGCAGAACTAGTCCACAACCACATACTGTGGAACAGCATGATAGTCATGGCATAGGAATGAGGACTCTTTGGGGTGACTCTGACATGACATTTTCAAGAAAGCCAAATCACAGGGTGAAAGGGGATGACAATGCAAAGGGGTGATAGTGCAAAGGGGGTGCAGCGTATCATACACAGATAAGGGACACAGATTCTACCCCTCCCTCCCTCCCTTTTTTTTTGCTTGAACTAATTTCTAAAATCAAATGCTAAAGCTTCTTTTAGCATTTGCACAAAAGACAGGAAACCACACACTCTGATTTTGCTGACAGTGCAGATAAAATTCAACAGCCTGGTCAAAGGAAGTGGGAAGGAACCCCCCCCCCCCAACACACACACAGGTAAAAAGTTGTTGGGCTGCATATGGCAGTTGGGTCACAGGTTGTTCAGCTTGATCTAAAGCAAGAGTCTCCAAACTTGGCAACTTTCAGACTTGTGGACTTCAACTAGCTGTGGAATTCTGGGAGTTGAAGTCCACAAGTCTGAAAGTTGCCAAGTTTGGAGACCGCTGATGTAAGGAGAACAGATTAACTTAAAGCCTTACTCTACTCCCCCCGCCCCCCCCCTCCTGAAAGGGAGAAGATAATGGAAAAGTGATTTGGGGAGGCAAGAACAGTATGGAGAAGTTTACTTATTTATCTATTTTAATAATTTAGCTAACCATCCATTTTAAACCAGTTACCATGAGCAGCTAACAATCAATACAAAAAAATATTTTCTTAAAGCCAATATAAAAATAAATTGAAAATAATCATATCATAATCAGGGCACCACACAAATAATTCACAATACAGATGTTGGGCTTCAGTAATACCCTGGCCCTAACATCTGAAGGAAAGCCTAACAGAAGGCCAATAGAGTCAGGGAAATCCAGATCTCAGAGGGAAGGCTGTTTCCAACAAAAGTATGGTACCTTATGATATGGTACCCCAGGAGAAGATACATCTTTTGAGTCCTCTCAAATCAGATTATTTCAGAGGACAAATCCAGAGCATTCTTATCCTGCAAGATTTGGTTGGATGTGCTGAGACCATTAGACTCCTTCAAATTGATGGGCATGACTTACTTTTCCTTAGCAAATCATTTTCTCTTAGGACAGTACTTTGGGCTTTCAAATACTAAGACTTTAAAACTAGGCTGTGAAAATATTCTTTCACAATATTTATCCCACTAGACAAAATGTATCTTGCTTTCCAGCCAAGGATTCTAGTTCTCTGAAGTCTTGTTCTGCCCATTGTTGCTGAAAACCTCATTACCTTTATGAATGCATTTTCTGAAGGTAGGTAGAGCTGGAAGTCATTTTGGGTCAGGGAAGCCCATAAATCAAGGCAGAATGCATTTCTTTTCTTTGCTCTGAAAAGGACGCAGGTTTCCACCCAGTTTCCACTCCTCACTGCTTTATGGTCTTTGGTCATCATTTTTTTTTCTAGGTAGACAGTTATTGTTCATAGCTTCTGTCTCTTCGGGTAACAAGAACACAAACTGCCTGCTCCTTTCCAGATCTTTCCCAGATCTCTAGCTGCCAAGCACTAAGAGCTTCCAATTGCTGAGACATACATTTTCTGGATATCTCCAGAAGATCATGAGACATGCACTTTCTGGATGTCTTGAGGCAAAAGATCCACCTCTATCTTTTCCACCTGCTTTCTCCTTATAAAAGGGCCAGACTATGTGAAACACCATTTCCTTTACATTGATTAGTGCTGTTCTTAGTTCTCCAGGACTGAGGCTGCAAAAAGCATGAAAAAGAGCTTGTTTGGGCCAAGGTGCCACGGTTAAACCAAAGTGTTTACTATCCAAAGATGCTACTACATCTAGACTTTCTTTTGCTGGGGGTATTTAAACAAACACCAGATTGCCATCTGTCAAGGATTCTATAAGAGTAGATTTGAAGAAGTTGGACTGGATGATTTCCAAAATCCCTTCCAAGCCTTTCAAATGCTACCTCAAGTTGCCGGGATTGGACGTAGGAGCTTCTTGGAAAGCATGTGCTCTGCCACTAAGCCACATGAGTGGGATGATGTAATAACACATCTGATCTCTATAAAAGAGACACAGCTATTTGGAACTCATAAATATGTAATTTTGGTCAAATCCTGTGTCTTTTATTGTTTTGCGAGATCAACTTCCACAGTTACCAAAAAAAAAGTACATTACAGCATCCTGGAAATTTCCTAATTGAAAGGGAAGAACTGGCAAGATTAAAAGGAAATTAAGCTTATAGTTTCTCTATATGTTCATTTGTGAAAATGACACTTTTGCTTGCAAGCCATCAGAAAGGGAACAAAATAGAAAAATCCTTAACATTTTGGAGCCCAGCTTTTTTTTAAGAAAAAAGAGAGAGGAAGAGAAGGGACTTTTAGAGCAAAAGCTTTGCATTCCAGATGATATATTGGAAATGTATTTTTGATGAGTTCATATGAGGGAAAGATTGTTAACTATCATCTTGTTTCCAACAGTTTATATTTAATAGAGTATTAGCAAACAATAGAGAAATATTTATAAGACAAGCAATGAGGCCATCTCCAGATGTTGATGGACCATAACTCCCAACCTCCTATACCATTGACCATGCTAGGTCAGAGCTCCTGGGAATTTGCGTTCAAGCAAATTAGGAGAGTCACAAATTTCCCAACCCCAGATTTGGACAGGTATATAATACCTTAGATAACATCTGTCTCCTTTTCTTTGTGGGAAAGAAAAAAGATCAGCACAGCTGCTATTTAATTGAGTTTTCTTCCTGGAAACAATAATTAATCTCAGAGCCAACATGATTCAACTTCATGATTATGTCATTCAACACAAACAAAGCAAATGTCTGTGAGGGCAATTCTAGTACTTGTCACTGCCTCTTTGGTGACTTTATTTCATAGTCCAATCTTGGCTCATTTCGTAAGGAAAAGAGTGAGTGATGGAGGTCATGATTTTGACAAGCACACAGTTTATAAATCTAAAGATTTTTGCACTTCCCAAGATGCAGCAATTAATCTGAATTTCTCAATGAGTAATTACCAAGGTTTAAATATGCAAGAGCCTTAATATACAATGTTATTGAACACACAATCATCTTGTGAAGGTCAATTACATCATTATCAAATTTTGGTGGTTTGATAATGATGATCAAACCTGGTGATTCCTCATGATTCTTCAGTGCACAGTGACATATATATAAACATAAACCAGAATATAATTACAACAAAAACTTACTGTCCAGTGATATTTTATCTATAAAATGACCAAAGATAAATAACCATAAATAAATAAAATAAAATAAAATGACATGGCAGAATTCTTAAGTATCAGGTACCTACGCTGCATTCAGCTTAACTTTTATATTTCTCCTGATATACCCATTTCTCATTCCCATATAGCAATGCATTTGGAGGCATTTGCACAACCACTTTTATTGCTTTCAACAATCATTTCACACAACAGATAACAATTACCTTCTATTTTTCACCTAGTGTCTGTATGGTTCAAAATTTCTCCAATCATTTCCCCACCTTTAGAAAACATTCCACTGAGACTGATTTATTCAGGGGCTTTTTGCCTTTTTTGCCATTTAAGTCTAGAGCATAGGATAGATTTTTAATTTCCATGGAATTGTTCCCAGAATATACTGTATTCTCTGTGTTGCAGCAAAACAAAGTGAAAGCAATTAAATTTGTTTAGATTTTATGCAAGGGGAAATAAAACAGATTCTTTCATTGTTTGGGATCCTCAGATGGATTCCTCCTGATATTTCCTGAGTATGTAAGGATGTTATAGACCAGGGGTGTCAAACTCAATTTCATTGAGGGCCGCATCAGCATTGCAGTTGCCATCAGGGGGGCGGGTGGGTATGGCCAGGGTGGGCGTGGCCTACTGGGTGGGTGTGGCTAGAGTGCATATGGCCTACTGGGTGGGCGTGGCCAGCTCTACATTGTTCACATCAAGGGTGCCTATGGGGGCCTGGGCAGGAGTGGGACAGATCTGAGGGTCTCTGGCAGGAGGAGGGTCTCTGGGCCAGGGCCAAGGCAGTGGGGGCCGTTCCCTCACTGTTTCCAGGATGACTTTGCGGGCCGCATGAAACCATTTTGGGGGCCGGATCTGGCCCCCGGGCCTTGTGTTTGACATGTCTGTTATATAGGAATGGAAAACCTATGGCTCTCCCGATGTTACTAAACACCATGCTGGCTGGGTCTTCTGGGAGTTGTAGTTCAGCATTTCTTTTCCTACCTTGATTCCTGCATTAGATTTTTGACACAGGTACATCTCTGATTTCTGGAATTTCTGAGAGGTGAAGGCTTGTATATTAGGTTTAAGTAAAGATCAATAGAAATAGAAATAAACAAGTATATTGTAATAATCTAGAACAGACTAAGAGCAATGGGAAGAGCAAGTGTCTTCTAATGCAGTGGCCCCCAACCTTTTGGGCACCAGGGATTGGTTCTGTGGAGAGAGGCTTTTCCCTGGACCGGAGGGGAAGTGGTTTTACATGCTGCCTGCATCCCACGGATGATGCTTTGCTTGTTTGCATGGCCCGGGTTTTGGCATACCACAGCCCGGTGCCAGTCTACGGATTAAATAGACACCATAATAACAGAATATGGTAGGCAAAGAATTAGCTTGCAGTGATAAAAGCTGACCTAAATACTTTACATTCATTGCTCATTCCCTAGTCATTTTAACAAGCATGGAGCATGCTGGTTTTCTGCCCCCTGAGCTTTTCCACATTTATGTAAGATTCAGCCAACTCTTATTCCAAAGTTTCAAATACTGTAAGAGAGAGAGAGAGAGAGAGAGAGAGAGAGAGAGAGAGAGAGGGAGAGAGAGAGAGAGAGAGAGAGAGAGAGAGAGAGAGAGAGAGAAAGAGAGAGAGAGAGAGAGAGAGAGAGAGAGAGAGAGAGAGAGAGAAAGAAAGAGAGAGCATGTGCAAAAGCAAGGTCTTGATTCATGGGAACCGTAGAATCAAAACAAACCATTTAGGATATCAAGTCCAACCCTCTCCCCTAAAAAAACCCCAAAATGTCAAGTATTATTTTACCTACATGAGCACTTCTGGGGCTCTTGGTATTCTTAGAATATAAAAATGGCATGTGGCTCCTAGGTGCCCAACTGGCCAGAGAAAAGTCAAGTATCCCAGTATGTTCGGATGATGATTTGGCTTCCCAGAACAAAGAACATTTACAGCATATTATGTTTAGCTTTAAACTTGTTTTAGCAGCCCAGACTCGCCATTTATACAATGTATAAATAGATTAAATAAGAACTTCCAAAATTTCCACTGTGTCCAATGGTAACAAAACAGTTATCTATCTGTGGTGGAAGATGACGTTGGACACACACCTTTGATTGCTGACATATAATAAGATTCTAGATGGTGTAGCTCACCTGGTGAGCAAGACAGGGATCAAAATTCAGAATGGTAGCTTTTTCTATCAAAGCTCAGAGTTCAGAAAGTTCTCCAGTTTCTTCAGGCTCCGTGATTCCCCTTTCCCCTGTCCTCTTTCCAATACCTGCCTGTTCTTCTCTTTTCCCATGGATACAAAGAAAAAGCCTCCCCTTGCCTTGATTTTAACAGGTCTTCAGCTCTCACTGGTTCACTAAGATAGAGGCTCAGAGCAAAAGAACCATTATAGAGATAATATTAATGGCAGTGGGAAGACGAGATGGATCAACCAGGGAAGGAAACCCAACCCTACAGAATGATTGCCCAAGTGTGGAAGAGAAGCAGTAAGAAACATGAGTCCTATCATGTAAAACTGGGACACTGGAGTAGTGATTTCCAACCTTGGATACTTTAATATGCGTGGACTATGATGCCCAGCCTTTCTCAGGCAGCCATGCTGGCTTGCAATTGTGGCAGTTGAAGTCCACACATCTTTTAAGTTGAGAAACACTGCACTAGAGTGCCATCCTTAGGGTGCCGTTGGTCAGGGAGTGTCGACTGGCGGCCCCCAGGGGGAGGGCGTTCTCTGTGGGCGCGCCAGACCTTTGGAACCGTTTACCGGTTGAGCTCCGGATGGCTCCCGACCTTCGCTCCTTCCGCCGTGACCTAAAAACATACTTATTTGAACAAGCCGGCCTGGTCTGATGGGTCTGGGGTATTTTAATATTAATAGTATTAATTTTTATTGTAATTGGGCTACATTATTTAATTCTTTCTTTACTTTTGTACACTGTATATTTATTGTATTTGCCCTGTACACCGCCCTGAGTCCTTCGGGAGAAGGGCGGTATAGAAATTAATTATTATTATTATTATTATTATTATTATTATTATTATTATTATTATTATTATTATTATTATTATTATTATTATTATTATTCACAAGCCCCCTTACCTTAACCCCAAGACGTTGCTTCCCAGTCCTTAAAGCTACGTTCTCCTAATAGTGCTTCCATCTTGGAGTTCATGAGACTATACTGGATCAAGGTCATATAGTAGGAGACAACTGTGGAAAACAAAGCAAGTCCTCCTTTCTGTGAATATGGGTCGGGTGAAAGGCCAGCCTGAGAGAAACTAGCTATCTACAAGACTACACAACGGTCTCGTTACAGACTGCCCCATCTAAACCTCCATGGCCATTTCTTCCTTGGATAAGGGACAGGAGAGCCTCCCTAGCAAGTATTACTTGTCTAGGATCAGGGATCTATAAGCCAGACTGAAGATTTTTCACAAGGTTATTACTCCAATTGCTAGCTCCCATGCAACCTGCCACCTTCTCATGCTGTAATGTTCTTCCTACTGTTGACTTGTTTTTCCTCTCTTCTGCTGTCCTACCAAGAGCAGTTCCTCTGCCTTCCCTGCCCATTGAAGAGGACAGAGCTGCAGCAATGGCAGAAGAGCTACACTTAGACTAGGTGGGGAGAGAGGGCAAGTAGAAAATTCCCACTTCTTGCTCCACTAGTAGCCGCAGCAATAAATTCTTTCTTACCAGCTGGTACTTTTTTGGAGTTCAGCAAGAGAAATGGAGGGAGAAGGGAGAGAAAGCAGCAGTTTTTCAGATAAAACACTTTTTTTCCTGTCACAAGGAGGAAAGCACATTGCTGGAATGTGGGAAAAAGCCTTAGGAAGCCTGCATGTATAAATTGTGTGACATTCACTAACACAGTGATCTTTCATCAATAAAATTATCAGGTAGACATTTCCAACCACTCCATGCATTGCTGCTTCCTTGGATCTCTATTTCTTTTTGTTTTCCATTCAGGGAAAGCTACCCAGTTTCTTTTGGGGTCTCCCAAATCTGGAGCCAATGGAGCAAGAAAATTCCCATACTCCATGATAAGCACCAATAAATTTGTCAAAGTCTGAATTTAATGCACGGAATAGATATAAACCATGTTATCTTTTAGTAAGTCACCGTAGAACATTTCCCACATTGTAAAACAATGCATAGTGCCATTCTCGTGTTGCTAAGTCCTCTTCAGGGCATGAAGACTCCAAATCCCTGGACAACTGAAAAGATGATTTAAATTCTGCCCTTTGGTTGAACAACTAAAACTCTTCAGGAGCAATTTCCATCACAGATTAAAATCATTCACCATGTGATGTAGCATTTGAATACTAAGCATCTTAGAAACCACATGGAAGCCACATTGAGATGCTCCACTAACTGCTACCATATCCTGAAGCTCACCTAGCAATTTAGACAGTTTTCAACCTTACAGTTAAAAGACAGCCCCTGTAATGCTAACAAATATTCAGTTGTTAACCAAACTTTAACATTTATGAATATAATCCTTAAAGATGCCTATAAACATGATAGAATAAATCCTGAGTCAAGTCATTACACAAGTTTCTGGGTCCATAATGCTATTTAGTAACATCAGAGGACACAAAGCAATGGTGTGATTAGCTAGCAAATCATAGGGTTGTCAACAGACCAGAATCAATGGCCTTGTTATAGTCATTAAGACAATGGTGGTACTTTTCTCCTCTGACTCTGCGTCTGTGGACTGAACAGTACACAATGAATGACCAATCATAGTCTGTGCCAAAAATTCACTGAAAGCTACAGAATAAAAATCTATTCCAACTTAGAATGTTCTTCTTGTATGAAACACAACCTCATGTATATATCCTTAGATCAATCCTTCACAACCTCATATTTGCAGATCTGTTGGACTGAATTTATCCTTGGAGAATATGGCCATTTACCAAGATAGGGGAGGTTATATTAGAATCCTACAGGAACTTACTTCAATAGATAAAGAACAAAATATTGAAACATTAGAGTTGGGATCATGGTGCTCACAGGCATTAGAAAGAGTTTGACAACCCCCTTTTCTTTAAAGAAATTATTACTGACTGAAATTTCACAAAATGTTAGTGTTATTACATGCGAGTTCATGAAATCTCATGAAGAACTTGCAAAGATACACATAGAGTTTATATGATGTGAGATTGTATAAATTTTCATGAGATTCTGGCTTTGTTGGAGGACCTGTGGGCCATCATAAAAGTTCACAAAAATCTATATAAAAATTGATTGCTCTCTGATTAAGACTTATTTAAAATTTCCACATAAAATGTTATATAACCAGGCAGTAGGAGTGTACTGCCCATCTTTTTAATATTTACAACATCTTTCTCCATCTCCCCGATTGATGATACCGGTAGTTGCTAGAACTGCACCCAGCTATAGAATTCATCTTCCAACTCCAATAAAATTCAATTTGTCTCCCTTGAGAACTGTCAACTGATAATCTCATAAGTCATATTCTAATTTTTAACATTCTGAGCCTTTTGAGAGATGGTATCAAAATGTTTTAATTTATGGCATTAAATTATGAAACTATATTTTCTTGTTTGCTTGAAAACGTAAATGAAAAATTAACCAATATATTTATTAGGCAGGACAAGAACAAAACTCGTTCATAGAATGGAAAATAAACAGAACAGGTCTCTCTCGATACACACTGCAGGAGATGTGATTTCTTCTGGAAATTACTCTGCAACTGCTGGGCCTATAGAGTTGCAGAAAAAATTATCTTAAGACCTGAAAGGGGGTACGTATTCCAGAGTTCTGCACATTGAAAAAAATGTGAAAAGCTTTTTTTCCACCAGAGGTGAATGGCACATAAACTCATTTACTTTAAAAAGAAAAAAAGAACCACGAAGAAAGCAGAGAAGAGGAAAATAATTAAAATTTCATATCTATAAAGGAACTATGGTCGGGTGCTTTCTCTGTTAATGTTAAAAGTTGTAACTGCCTGCAATTAGTGCAGGTTCGCATCCCACCAGGCTCAAGGTTGACTCAGCCTTCCATCCTTCCGAGGTAGGTAAAATGAGGACCCAGATTGTTGGGGGCAATTAAGCTGACTTTGTAATAATGCCGCTTGGGTGTGTGTGTGTGAAAGCCCTAATAAGCAGGCATATACATAGAATGAAGGCTACTGCTAAGTTTGTAAGCCGCCCTGAGTCTTCGGAGAAGGGAGGGATATAAATGGAATTAAAATAATAATAATAAAGATATATAGTATACCTGTGTTAGGAGAAAGGAAGGGGAACAGTGAAAATCATGGAAGGGAGAGAAATAGAACCACGCAACATTTAAACATGGGGTGAGGGAAAGAAGGAAGAATGAATAAAATGGAGAAAAGGGCTTTACCGGAATGGGAAGAGAAGCAATTAGACAGTGAGGAGGAGCAAGAAAGGGAATCTAAATGTAAGCTGAATTCCTGGCAACTGATTTACATACTTTCAGCTGTTGGCAATAAAATGAGCATGAGTGAGGAAGTGGCAAGTCAAGCATGATGAACTTGGAGCCAACCCAAGCATATTTTGATCAAAAAATACCAGGCCACTTTATTTAACTCTGCTTCGGAATAAAACATAGGATGTGATGAGAGGATTGGTTATGGTAGGTCACCAGAACAGTGCAGTGGAAAAGCTGAGCATTCTTCATACTCCCTATAAAACTACCAGCTCTTGTTCAGATCAAACGGACTTGATCTGGGGATCCTGTAGTTCTCTCACTTGCTGTACGCCACCCAGAGTCACTTTTCGTGAGACGGGTGGCTAGGCTGTATAAATGTAATAAATCAATAAATAAATTTCCCTTAGGGTTAGGTTTGAGAACCAAGATGCAAATCCTGGCACCTCTGAGAAGACCATTGTACGGAAATCCTTTTCTATGCTTTTTTTTTTTACCATTTTCATTCCATTTGATGGCAAAGAAACTGCTTTGGATTTTTTTTTCTTCACCCCAGCAGAAATGCATTACTCTAATTACAACATGTGTAGTATCATCCCTCCAGTTGCCTGAAGCGTCCCTGACTTCCAATGCCTAAATAAATTCCAAAGGAAATATCATAGGGAAGTCCTCCTAGAAGGCTGTAGAGAAGGATGAAGGGTCCTTGGTGCTCCCTGAGCTGGGTTGTTTTCTTGCAGATGATTCCTCACCCAAACTAGTTAACATCATCGGTGCTTTACAAGGATCTAGACCAGCCAGGTAGGCTGTTGAGTAAGAGAAGGATGCAAAAAAAAAAGAAAAGAAAAGAAAAAGAAAAAAAAGCAACAGCACTCTCTGCTGATAACTTGCACTATTAAAATAAGCTTTAAAATGTCACTCAAAGAAAACTGACAATAGAATAGAATAGAATAGAATAGAATAGAATAGAATAGAATAGAATAGAATAGAATAGAATAGAATAGAATAGGACCTTGGAGGTCTTCTAGTCCAGTCCCCTCCTCAAGCAGAAGAACCTATACTGTCTCAGACAGGTGAATGTCCAGTCTCTTCTTTAAAATCTCCAGTGATGGAGCGCCCATGATTTCTGGGGGTAAGCTGTTCCACTGGTTGATTGTCCTCACTGTCAGGAAGTTTCTCCTGAATTCCAGGTTGCTTCTCTCCTTGATCAGCTTCCAATCGTTGTTTCTCGTCCTTCCCTCTGGTGCTCTGGTGAACAACCTGGCCCCCTCTGCCTTGTGGCAGCCCCTCGGATCCTGGAACACTGCTATCATGTCTCCCCTATTTCTTCTTTTCTTTAGACTAGCCAAACCCAAGTTCCGCAGCTGTTCTTTGTACGTTTTAGTCTCCAGGCCTTTGATCATTTTAGTTGCTCTTCTCTGAATTTTTTCCAGTCTCTCAACATCTTTTTTTTTTGATATGGTGACCAAAACTAGCTGCAGTATCAAACAACAGAATCTTTTTTCTTAAAGGTGTTGGGGGAAATTGGAGGACAAGTTCCAACCACAAACTAGCCAGAAAAGACTCCTCCATGAAAGCTGGAATGTGGCTGCCACTCACAGTGATAACAGTATTAGATACAGCAAGAGTCTAAATAAACTAAAAGTCCTTTCTTCTGTTCTTCTTCAGCTCTGAGCCCTTGAGTGCCACCTCACAGCTTCTCATGGTCCCTCCCTCCTTGGTTTGGCACTGCTATTCTACAAACCAGGTCTTTTTGGTCAGAATAATCTATTGAGTTCTATGTCTATTACTCATACCAGTTGTTGAACAGCTATAAACTTTTACAGAGGAACATGTGGGAAACTTTATTGTTGCAATCAGGAAAATATGAGCAAGCTCGTATCCTCACACTCAGAATTCTCCATTAAGTTGTGATATCTGAAAAGCCCTCTCATAAATGTGCACAAATTTCATCCCTGGCACGTACACATTTGTTGCTGACATGTCAAATAAGGAAATGTGCTTGATCCTATTGTATACATCTGGGGAGAAGCAGTGATCATGTCACTTTAAAATCTCATCTAACTTTGGCAAGCAACTTAGCAGAGGACTGCAGTGCCAGGTTAATTCACTTTACCAACGGGTGGGAAATTATTTCCAAAACTGTACAGCAGAATCCAGGATATTAAAACATTAAAATTAGCAGAGCACCTGAACATAACAATGATGTGCAGACAAGCATGTCCTGGTCTACAAGAAAATTTATTTCCAGAAATGTGGAACAATATATGTTCTTTAAGGGTGGCATTCAACAATGCAAAGTATTGATGGTGAAGCTGGTTGCAAGCAAGTTTCTCAAAACACCACAAGTCCTGCTGCTGCTGGGAAGAGCATGAATTCCTTGCCAACTTCAAAAGAAGGTGGCCAGCTGATGCCACCTTAGACACAGGGCCAATCAGGCTCTCTTTATAACAAAGCAACAAATTCTCTTTGAATGTGTGAAGCAACTCTAGCTTTCAAATTAAAAAGGGAGCAACAATTACCATTCAGCATATGATGCAGCTTTTGTGCCTAATTTGCACTCTGGTGGTTTGGTTTTGGCTTCTGATTCTGAGCTGTTCTTTCCTCTTAATGTTATATACCACTGACTGGGATTTGGCACTTTTCCCTGGCAAGAGAGTCAGTTTCAGTCTGGAGAGGGACAGCCTTCTCTGGAGGTGCTCACCCTTCCTATTTGGCATCTAGTACCCCTGCACAACAGTTAGACTCCCCGCCCCCTCCCCTTCTTTCATGCATTTTCAGGGTTAAAAATCTGCTGGTGATCAACAAATGACCTTTTTTACACTCCAGCAAGAGAGGTTAGGTGAAAATAATTTTGTAAGCAGTTCATAAAAGTTCAAGCATAATCGCTGCTCCCATCCTCCCTCTTCATCTGGCATTTGGCCAGAAAAATAAATAAAATAAATGGGCAAAGGATTTCATCAAGGCTGGAGGGAGTGTCATTGGAAGAACCGCCAAGGGGAATATTCAGCCCACTTAGTTGTGTTCTGATGATCATGTGGATTTGTGGGTGCTGTTTTAGCTGGCATCTTTCCCCCGTATGGACTCAGATGACTCAGGTGGAAGCTAGAAGAGAGTCAGATGATACAACAGGGCCAGGTGTGGGGTGCTAATTAGGAAGCAAAAAAGCAACTAGGGCAGCAATTGTTAGCCACTTATTGCTACATGTTCAGCTTTCCCCTGTTCTTTGGAAACTGGAAGCTACAAGCTTCATTCCATTCCTCTTTTCTGCAAGCTCCTAAGATTTAATTAACAAATTACTCTTGAGGTGCTGTTAATGACTGGCAGCAGAATTTTTTTTTCCTGCCAACAATGAAACCTGTAAGACAGCCTCCCGCTCTGTTTCTTGCAGAGCTCAAGATTTCTAAAGCTCTTGTTTTTTCAGAGGTGTTTTTTTTCCAAAGTACCTCTGAGCTATAATAATGCATGATTTGACCCAGGCAGACACATTAGCCAGTCAACATAAGCTTTCTTAAGAAGAGTGCTACCCATTGAAAGAAAGGAACTATGGCTCATAAAATATCTTAACTCATGTTGCATTAACCTTGTGAAATGATCCATTAGCTTTTTGAAGGTGCAGCTGAAGAATAGCAAGCAATAGCAATACACTTATGTACCACTTCACAGTGCTTTACAGCACATTCTAAGCCAGGGGTGTCAAACTGCTGGCCCGCAGGCCAGACGCGTCATCCAGAAGCCGCACCCACCCCATTGCCGGCAATGGCAAAACCGTCCTGATATGTTGTGGAATGTCACGTGACGTCGTGAGTTTGACATATCTGTTCTAAGCAGTTTACAGAGTCAGCATATTGCCCCAACAATCTGGGTCCTGATTTTACTAACCTCAGAAAGATGGAAGGCTGAGTCAACCTTGAACTGGTCGGGATCGAACTCCTGGCAGTGGAATGCAGAGTTAGCCTGCAATACTGCATTCAAACCACTATGCCTCTAGGGCTGATGCGTGTTGCTCAAAGGGATCCAAATACAGGCACAAGAGGATCTGACTAGTTTGCATGACTAGATGCATGACACAGTTGTGGCAGAAAGTGCATCCTGGGATACTTCTGAGTTTTGTTGACCCAGGTTTAAAACTGCCTATCTGGAATAACCAAATCCAGCGAGCTGCAAAGACACAGACAATTCCGTACTGCTTCATTGCCCTGGATTTTGGCAGCAAAGATATAGTAGTCCTTCCATAGCTACTCTTATTTTGCAAGGACCAGCCCTAACTCAACTTGACTAGGTTATAAGCATATAAAACACTTTAAACTCTATGCATGATTTGAGAAAAAGCAAGAGGATTTTGTCTTCCAATATTTTCATGTTTTCTAGGAAATGTTTCAGAATTTGGCTGAAACTTATTTTACCTAGCTTACGATCCTAAGCATATCTCCAATTCTGCTAATATATAATATTCATCATGCTTTATTTGTCCTTTGCTCTTCCTACTCTCCTAACCATGAACTCATACATTTTACTAGGCCAGGGCAAGTTAGGTAAGAGCGAACCACATTTCAAAAGCTGAGAAGGGAACAATTTCTTCTTCATGCAATAACAATAACTTCCATACACAAAAACAAAAGTGATCCAGGAGGGAACAATAGATGATAATAAGTCATAACATCACCAAAATGACAATGCATGACATGTTAATCATGCATTAAATGCTAGTATCATGACTTTTGATGCAAAAGCATAAGTTGTGTCATTTCCATGGTGTCATGAGGACATACAAGTGATACTTTCCTCTCTCCATACAGATGCCATTGTATGGGGGCTATGCCCCTGTGCCCTGTGAAACCATGGGATTTTCAGAGTTTTTTTTAATCAATTGAACCAGTTAACTTATACTTCTGCTGCTAATGCTTTTGAAAAAAAAAGTAGTGGCTGTTCTTCCAGAATATGGAATGGACGATTTCCTAGTGGGAAGTATTCCCACTTCATACCACCTTTTGGCTTCTGGAATTCCATTTACTCCACAAGCAAAGATGTTAGAGTGTCTTCTACCAGTCTCCTGATGTTCATGTTAACATTCCCCTTACTTCTTTTCTCAGTCGAAAAACAAATATCAAAAGAAAACAATGAAATGGAGGTACTGGCTGTACTTCCGTTTTTTCTGCTCCCTCATTGGTCAGCCATCCACCTAATATATCCATGGCAAACTGAGACTGCATCAAGATAACAACATATGTATCATGTGATCATGACTTGAGACAGTTCCCTCATTTCAGAAACCTATAGTTGAAGGAATGCAATTCAAAGCGCTAGATTTCATGGACATTAGTATACAATTAAAATCAACATGTTATATGATCATTCTCCTGTTGCTTATTTCATTGTTCTCCCTTTTTCCCATGTTACAACTATGTTAAAGCTTTGGAGGCCTGCAGGAGCTACAACTATGGCTTCCTAGGTTGCATGTAGACTCAGTCCTCAAGGGACTCAGTCCTCAAGGGACTCAGTCCTCAGTCCTCCTCCTGTCTTAAAACCATGCACGATAGATATATGGCTACTACAGAATGGCCTAAATGACATTTGCCTTGAAATCATGAACTGGATAAGAAAAGTCATTTCTCTCTAATTAAGAGCTACATTCCTCCTTTTTTTCCTAATTTGACTTCTCTATCAGATTTATTAAAGTGTATCTGAGGTGGAGCCAGATTGAATCATCTGTGTCTACTCATGCTTATTTTTATTATTTTTTGGTGTATTAAAACTCCACGGCCAAAGATATTCATTTAAGGAATTCAAAACTCTCCAGTTGCCAAGAAATCAGGATCTTACTCTCAGATCAGAGCATCTGTAGTCACACTGCCTCTATCCAGTGTGTCTGAAATCTTTCTGCACTTGGAAGCCATCCTCTCTCCCTCACCACCCAGACTTTCCATTTAGCCCTTAAAAAACAAAATCCTGGACTAGTTACATAGCTCTTGCAAAAGGCCAGCTTTTCTAAATAATGCCAAATATAGTCATATGAGAAAAGCGCCTGGCTCCTTGGACAGGGTTTCCTACAAAATAATTTCGTCAAGTTGGATCAATCTTTCGAAATCTTCAGCAGGAGAAAGATTTACGATCCAGTATTCCTCAACTCGTTTTTTTTTTAAAAAAAAATACTGAAATAAGTCTCCCAGAATCCATAATTAGCAGGCCTTCTTATGGAAAATGGACCCAGCTATAGGAAGACATATAAATGACCTCACAAAAAAGGGCCAGGTCAGCAATGGACAATCCTGAATAGGATTCGCACCTCACATGGCAACTGCTGGGACTCTCTGTATAAATGGGGCATCGTATGCTCCACTGAGTGTGACTGTGGGGCCACAGTAGATCACACTGTGACTGGCTGTAAGCTGAGGGCATATATGGTCCAGTAACTAATTTTTTAAAAAATATAATGTTAGAATATGTTGTTGAAAAAATGGTTTGTTTAACAGAGTATTATTAATACACAGTGGAAGTTGTACTGGGACTTTTAGGCAAACAGTAATGCACTAACACGAGTTTTATAACTTATTTTTACTCAGACAACAAAAAGAAACACAGTAAGAAATAGTCCAAGTATCAATCCAGTATCATGCACATAAAAGTCAGTCCATAAAAACATAGTATCAAAATACAAAAGCTGCTTACCAATATCAAAAACAATATACACTGTAGCAAGCAGTTGATTCTTGAGAGAATAAATATCAAGTTAGCAAACAAGAGAACAAGAGGTATCCAAACACTAACATCAAACACATATACAAGAGCAACTACGTGTAACATCTAACTCTCTTTTATGTGGAATAATTACAGCCACACCCTTAGGCCGTTTAACTCCTTAAAGGTGCTTTTACTCCATTATATAATATTGTCACCCAAATCAAGTTTAATCTCTAACATATAAATGATGCTGTGCTTCAATGGTTAGATAGCCTAGCCTAGACGTTGGTATTTGAACATAGATCTTCACATTTAACATTTATATTTTATTAGGTTCTACTAATCTAGTTGTAATGTTAATTTATGTTGCTAGTCCATGTATATGATATGCCATATGCTAAATAAATAATTAATGGACCCAGCAATCTCACATGTCTGGAAAGCACCAAGCTCTTAGAGTGAGGTGTTTCTTCAAAGCTGTTTCCTGTTTTCCTTATATGGATCTGGGCTCTGACTGATATTCTGTGTGATCCAGAACAGTTTTACTTTCAGTTAGAAAGATGCTTGCCAGAACAGCAATCAGATGAGTGGCCGGGATCCAGATTTCAGAAGTAAAAATGATATGAACTGGATACCTCTCTGGTAATTCTCATGTGAGATTAAACCAGAGTCTTGCTGATAAAAAAAAGAGGAATGCTGGGCAAATATTGTACCTTTCTGGCAGGTCAGGCAGATATATCTTGATGACACATGGGAGAGGGAAAACCTGAGCAGTTTGTGTAACTAACAGCAGCTTAATAGAGACCGATGATAAAAGTCTGAGGCTAACTAGAGATGCTCTTTGCTGAGAAATGCAGCCATGCAAAGGGGAGGAGAGAACAGATGGGAGATAGTCCAAGGAGCTTTTATCCAGTTATCTGCACACTTTTCACCATCTACGGAAACTGCCTCAGCTCTGGAGGATCCATTAAAAGATGAACTGGCTTCTATCTCTAAGGCTGCCTGTCTTTGAAGATACATGGAGCTCCTGGCACAACTGGCCAGTGGGAGGAACAGAGATGTGGGTCTGTCATTTGCATTAGCCTAAGAAACTGGAGCACTGGCTGATGGCTTCCAAAGGGATCTTGCCTGAAGTAATGGAAAATGTAATGGAAAGTGAATTAGGCTCTGGATTTTCCTTTCCAACAGATTGCCATCAACAGGTTTCATCCTATTCTTTTTGTAAGATCACCAGGTACTCCTCAGCATGTAAAGTCATCGAATAGTTTTGTTTTAGGGAAAGGCACTGCCAAGTACAAACCGTACTACTTGGGAAAATAATAACCTACCCTTGGAATTGTAAGCCTTTTGCAGGGAGGCCAAAGGGAGACTCAATATACAGAACTTGGTTTGTGCTGAAAACACTCAGGAAATAATTTATGACTAGTCTCTTCACACAGTTCTTCACTCATTCATTCCTGAGGATGCCATCAGACTATGATTCTTCTACACCATTGCCTTTCAAGTTAAAGCCACATTTTAAAGAGCTAGAATATGCATTTTAATTGTACATACTTAATTAATGCATTATTAAAACTGTAATGTGATTTACTATGATATGTGAGCCAGGCCAGATAGTTATTATGCGTGAATGTGGCTAATTAGGTATGGGTGTAATTATTGTCTCTCCTGCTTACTATCTGGCACAAGCTTTTGGTGTCCTGTGCAATTCTTTCATTGAATAAACTGACTCTGCATCATTCTCTGTCTAAAATGTTGCTTTTTTGTCCAAGAGCTTCTGGCGTTGAATGTAAGGCGAGCTGATTATACTTCCACGAGTAAAGGTTGGCCATTTAGAAGAAGAAATATATACCATTTGTAAAAAGTGGCTAGATGTAAAGCAGGATGAGAGTCCTAGGTAGGATTAACTTTGTTTCAACTCATAATGACCACATATATAGGTTTTTCCCCATGATACTCTAACCTGTTCTTTCAAGTTTCCCATGGTGCACTTCTTGCCAATATAACTGAGGTCATCCACCTTGTTTCTAGTTGACCTCTTTTTCCCTTTCCAGAGACCTGGGTCTTCACATGATGTGTCTGAAGTGAAACAATTTGAGCCTGGACAATTGCACCTCATATGAGAACTCTGGGTTGGTTTGTTCGATGAGCCATCGGTTTGTGGTCTTGGCTATCCATGATATTCTCCGGAGTCTTCTCTAACACCAAAATTCAAAAGCACTGATATTCTTCCTATCTTGCTTCTTTCAGTTCTATAAAGTGCCACAGGGAATACTATAGCTTGGATAATTTTGGTCTTTGTAGGTATAGACAAAGAAATTAAAAGACGCTTGCTCCTGGGGAGGAAAGCCATGGCAAATCTAGACAGCACACTAAAAAGCAGAGACATCACCCTGTCAACAAAAGGGCGTATAGTCAAGGCTATGGTCTTCCCAGTTGCAATGTATGGCAGTGAAAGCTGGACCATAAGAAAGGCTGAGCGCCAAAGAATTGAGGCCTTTGAACTCTGGTGCTGGAGAAGACTCCTGCGAGTCCCTTGGACTGCAAGGCGATCAAACCGGTAAGGCCTAAAGGAGACAAACCCTGACTGCTCTTTAGAAGGCCAGATCCTGAAGCTAAAACTCAAATACTTTGGCCACCTAATGAGAAGGAAGGACTCACTGGAGAAGAGCCTAATGCTGGGAAAGATTGAGGGCAATAGAAGAAAGGGACGACAGAGAATGAGGTGGCTGGATGGAGTCACTGAAGCAGTAGGCGTGAGCTTAAATGGACTCCAGAAGATGGTAGAGGACAGGAAGGCCTGGAGGAACATTGTCCATAGGGTCCCGATGGGTCGGACACGACTTCGCAACTAACAACAACAACAACAACAAGGTATAGACATATTACAGCATTTTAATATTTTTCCCAAAGTCTTCCAAAGTGGCACTCTGTGGCATATTTTTTTGATTTGTTTCTTTACGATTGGTATTCTTTACTATTGATGCTTGATCCTACAAGATATAGAAACTATACACCACTTTGGTATCTTAATTTTCATTTCTAAAGGCTGGCTGCTCTATCCATTGTCATTAGTTTGGTCTCTTTATAGTTAATTTTAGTTCTAGATTTTTCACTGTACTCTTTGACTTTTAGGACCACGGCTTGCAGATTTTCTTGGCATTTTCAGCTACCAGGGGAGCGTCGTCAGCATAGTGAAGGTTTGATGTGTCTTTTTCCAATTTTAGAACCGCACTCATCTTCTTCCAATTCAGCTTCCCTTAATATATATTCGGCATTACAGTGGTTTAAATTCTGTCTATGGCACAACTATAAAAAGTCCACAAGTCGTCTTATGTTTGACACAAGCATCTTATAATGTTGAGGCCAAGGAGATTCCCTAAGGCTGCTTAGGGGCAGGGGCGGGCAACTATGGCCCCTTTACAACCTGTGGACTTCAACTCTTCAACTTAGAAGATCACATAGGAGCTGTGACTAGGGGGGCTTTCACTCAGGTTCGTCTGGTGCGCCAGCTACGACCCTATCTGGACCTGGATGCCTTACGTACAGTCACCCATGCACTTGTGACCTCTTGTCTTGACTACTGCAACGCTCTTTACTTGGGGCTGCCCTTGAGAATCACTCGGAAGCTTCAGCTGGTACAGAGTGCAGCTGCACGGACGCTTTTGGGGGCTCCCCGATACTCCCATATTACACCTCTGCTTCGTGAGCTGCACTGGCTTCCAGTTGCCTTCCGGGTGAAATTCAAGGTGCTAGTGATGACATACAAAGCCCTACATGGCATGGGTCCGGAATACCTACGGGAGCACCTACTACCAGCGTCAACACCCCTCCGTCCTGTGCGCTCCCACAGAGAGGGCCTCCTCAGGGTGCCACCGGTCAGAGAATGCCGGCTGGTGACCCCCAGGGGGAGAGCATTCTCAGTGGGTGCGTCAATCCTCTGGAACCGCTTACCAGCCGAAATCCGGATGGCCCCCGACCTTCGCACCTTTCGGTGAGATTTAAAAACCTATCTATTCCAGCAAGCCGGCCTGGCCTGATAGATTTGGGGTTTTATTTGTTTTATTGTTGGTCTATTGTATACTTACTTTGCTCTGTACACCGCCCTGAGTCCTCCGGGAGAAGGGCGGTATATAAAATGAATAAATAAATAAATAAAATAAATAAACTCCCAGAATTCCTGAGCCAGCCATACTTCTGGGAGTTGAAGTCCACAGGCCGTAAAGGAGCCATAGTTGTCTACCCAGGCTTAGAGTAACAATGAATAGAAATAACATGAGCTTCTGCAACAACCTTTCCATTATTCCAAGGCAAACAAACCAAGGTCAAACTGATGAACGTATTGTCCATTCCATTTCCTTTTGTCCAGCTTTGAATGCAGTAGCAGGAGCAGGCACTGCAGCCAGCCCCTCAGAGTGGACAGGCCAAGCTTTCCCCAACAGCATTTGGATACCATTAAAAGCAAACACAAATCATACTGCTGTTGAAAGCTCCAGTAAAGAAAAAAATAAAGATATAGATCAGTCCACAAAGTTAGAAGACATCTGAGCAGAAATGAAAAATTGTTCCTTTCCCTTTGTTGGATTCTCCCTGATGAAAACAATGACTTCATCCAGAGGAAATTACATAGTTTTGGTTCTACAATTTTGTTTTAGCAATTATAATAAACAAATATATTACAGTATTCAGTGCTTTATATGGCAGGCTCTAAGTTATGACAAGATTGTGGAAGGTCCAGATGCAGGCATGGTTTGGCAACAATTCCGCTTAATTGAAGCCTAGACTGCTTGTTTTTTTCCTCTCTGCCCCAGTATATGTTGAAACACATGTCCACAGACATTTGCACATTCCAGCTTCATCGGACAATTCCTGTCCTTTCAGCCCTGGCTACACTGGGGATGACGGAGAGTGTGGTCATCGTTTCAGTGAGTGCACACTCGTTACTGAAAGCCCCACAATGCTGCTAGATTCTCAGAGATAGGAAATGGGCTTAATACACTGCATTCAAAGCACTTGCATGTCCTCTTGATCTCCATACGTATAAATGGGCAGGCATACAACAAATAGCTTTATAGACATTTGTTTAGGAAGTTAGGCTTAAACCACACAATCTGGATTTGGATGTACTTTGAATTCTTTCAGGCAACAAACATTGACATGATTTTTGTATTTTAGCTATTAAATCATCAGGCATGCTTGTGAATAAATTCTTTCAACTAAGATTGCAGTCCTGCATTCCATTAATTGCAAAGCTATTTTCAGCCAAAGGCTTGAAAGTTATTTGGTCTTTTTAAGCTTGCAATATCAACATTGGGCCACAACCTTCTTCTGCAGTATGGCCCGATACATTTGGGAAAGAACAGAGGGGCCTGTTAATCTTTGTTATTGTCCTTCCTGAATGACAGGGTACCAACAGCAATTTGCCTTTGATTTGCCCTTGCTAAACAATGCTGTTATAAAGCATGATGTCATGTGACCGATCACTTAGCATGGCTGGGGGGGAGAAGCCTGAGTAGGGCTGGTGGAGGCTGCATATGGATCAAAGAGGCTGGTGGAGGCTGTGGGAAGAAGAGATGCTATGGTTGTGTGTGTGTGCCACAAAGGGTGGGCAGATGGTTTGTGCTTGTGAAAAGCCAGCAAAGGAAAGTCATTATTGACAATCACAAAATTGTAGCACTTGAGTGCCTGGGTCCTGATCACACGACCATGGAGGTGACCCTCGGAAAATTGAGGACTGATCCTATGCCCATTTTTTCAGCACCAATATACCACCGAATGCTAGCTGATTGAATGGAGATAAATCAAGGACTATCTGTAGAATCTCCCTTATCAACATGGAAACGCCACAGAGGTACTTCATGCCATATCTGATATGTGAGAAGTAGCACAGCCAGTGGTAGGATTCAGCCGGTTCGCACCAGTTCAGTAGAACTGGTAGCTAATTTTTTGTTGCCCAGGACCAGAATGGACTTCCGGAAGTAGTATCCAAACAGAGAACCGGTTGTTCACATATCTGGATCCCACCACTAAGCACAGCTAACATTTGCAAAATATGCAGGGGGAAAAAGAGTTTATTTTGCTGTGCTCTGCATTATTATTGCCCAATTCTTGGCATACAAGTTTGTTCATTAACTCACATACAGCTCCACCCTTAGCAGACTCGGCACCCATCAGAAACGTAAGTAATATAAAATAAAATAATATGACAGTTATTGACAGCAAAATAAGGGGCAAAGTTTCATTGAAAGACGATACTTTTCAGGGCCTTCCAGAGTAAAGTTAGTATTAGGACCAGCATCAAGAGCCAAGGGAGAGACCTCCAGAGCAGGGTTACCACCCGGAAGGCATGATCAGATTTGGCCATATCTCCTGCACTTAACTCTCAAAGCCCCTCCCTAGATCTTTGGACTGAAGGGGCAGAATAACTGACAATGTAGTTCTTGAAAAATCCTGATGCCATGCTGCCAAGCTGCCAGGCTTTATAGAGAAACGCAAAGCCTTTGAACTCAGCTTCCAGGGCAGTAATGTTTAGGAACTTTAAGCATTCTGTTATAGTTTCTGCACCTAGCAGCTTGGCTCCTGCATTCTATAGCAGAGGTCCTCAACCTATGGGCTACAGCTCACTACTGGGCCATGGCCTCTTGGCCACCAGACCGCATTAGTGGCTGGCAAGAACATGCACATGTGCACGTGCTGCCCAGTTGCAGTGGTGCTAGCCTCGTTGAGAATTTTGTGCCGGTGCTAGCCTTGCCGCAACCCTCACTTCGGCACTGGCAGCCCCATTTGCAGAGCGTGCATGTTGGTGGCCGTTTGTGCACATGCATGCACAGCTACATTTGTGTGCGTGCGCATGAACACATAAAGGTGCCTGCCCCTCCGTTTCCCACCAGGCCGCCAATCCAGAAAGGCTGGGGACCCCAGTTCTATAGCATTCCAATTGTGGGCAAGAGTTAGCCTGGAGTTAGGAAGACCAGCAAGGGTGTCCTGTGACAGGCAAATGAGTTCTGGCATCCATCTGATGTTGTCTTCTTCCTAAGTGTATTATGTTCTTTGAAATTTATGATTAGGGCTATCCGAAATTTTTCTTACCTGCATGTAGCCCCACCTTTGATAATACTTCAGAAGTGCTCGGTGGTACTACTGGGAACTTAAATCCATCAAGTCTATATTTCCCTTACCTGGGAAGCATGGTAGACCAGGAAAGGTCTGGGCGAATCTGATGAAAAAGTTATGTCCTGGCAGATGTGTAGTGATCACACATCTGTTTCACTTCAGCACTGCCACCTGGATATCCGACATTCAGCTTTCAGAGGCTTTTTAATAAAGCCAGGTTGGGTAGAAAAGTTTTTTAATGAAAAAGTGTCTGAGTAACGGCAACCGTTTTCCTTCTTTTTTTGTGTGTGGAATTCTCCATTTTAATCCTCCCTAATTCTCTGCTTCTTTTCTATGTCTGCAGGCCTCTAATCCTCCCTGCTCTTTACCAGGGATATGTAAATAAACCCACAGCTGAGGAGTAACGAAAGTATTTAAAAGGATTCAATAACTTGAAACTCCAGGATAAGATGGTACAAGGCTTCTGCGCAAAGAGATTTGAAGCTGCTTTGCCTATTTTGTTCGTATTTCAGCATCCAACAAGGCAGGAGGTGCCCTATGATGCTTGTACTGATCCTAGAGAAAAGCACTTGATTTTTAATTTTTTCCTAGCTTATTTGTTGCTGCGCAGCTCTTGTCCCCCAATCCTAAATATTTAGCACATGGAATGCAAGCTAGCTGCATTCCACAGCTCTCTTCGGGGCATAGCCATAAGGCACGTAAAATTTTATTAACAAAAACACCCAGTAGAAGCCATTTCCCTGAGAGGCCCAGTTTGCAATATGCGATTTAAGTGAAAAGCAAATATTGCCACCTAGTGGAAAACATAAATAATATAGCTGAATGGACAGAATGAAGAATAATTAATGATGATCAGACCTTTTTTGATTTATATATACTAAGCTCATGTTACACTGTAGATTTACACTACAGTGAAAATGTAGTATGTTGATCAGAAGGGGCTCTGATGACCATAACCAAGGAGTCCCTGGGTAGAGTCTTGATGTTCCCCTTGCCTGATCTACAAAAATGGCCTGGATGTGCATCTAACTGTCTCCACTCCAAACTTTGTCGGGAGTCACACAGAATCCCAGACCTCCATCTGCTCAGGAAGCACCAAAGCATCACACTCCAGAGGTTGCGCAACTAGGAGATGAAAACAGTCTGCAGGACCAGCAAAGATCATCTGAGTTTGAAGTCAGAAGGTAAGTGGATATGCCTGGAGAAAAGGAAATATATAGCAAGAAAGGGAAATTTCGTAAATTTATGGGTGGGCACTGGAATCCTAGCCCAATGATTTGTTTTATTGGTCCAAAGGAGCCTAAGCTGGGTGATTTCAGGTTTCTGTAAGAGCAACTCCTTCAGAAAATGAATGCTGCACATTGATGGGTGATAAAGTATGGTAGAGAAATGGTCCAAATGAAGTAATAGCTATTCAACTCGGAAACAGATGTTGCAACTTTCACATATGCATTTCAGACTCACACACAAAAGCCACATGCTAAGGATTCTTAAAAGGGATGCGGTGGCTCAGTGGGTTAGGCCGCTGAGCTTGTTGATCAGAAGGTCAGCAGTTTGGCAGTTCGAATCCTGAGTGCTGCATAACCAAGTGAGCGCCTGTTACTCGTCCCAGCTTCTGCCAACCTAGCAGTTCGAAAGCACATAAAGATGCAAGTAGAAAAATAGAGACCACAACGGTGGGAAGGTAACAGTGTTCCGTGTGCCTTTGGCATCTAGTCATGCCGGCCACATGACCACGGAGATGTCCTCGGACAAGCGCTGGCTCTTCGGCTTTGAAACGGAGATGAGCACCAGCCCCTAGAGTCGGAAACGACTAGCACGCATGTGCGGGGGAACCTTTACCTTTACTTTACCTTAAGGATTCTTAGTATTTGATTTTATACGGCAAACTGAAGTTAATAAGGTGCTCAACTAGGAACATAGAGACCAGGTTCAATTGCCCCTCTACCATGGAAGTTCACTAAATGACTTTGGGTTACTCATTCTTTCAGCTCAAGCACACCTATCTTACAAGGGTGTCACTATGGTGAGACAACGGAGGAGAGTGCCGTGTATGTGCTTTATTGCTCCTGAAGGAAATGAAGGATGTGTGTGTGTGTGTGTGTGTGTGTGTGTGAGAGAGAGACAAAATTCAACAAATAAATGTCTACTCCTCTGCCCTGCTATTTTTTTAATTTGTTAGCTGTGCCTGCTAAAGGACCAAAAAAACTTTAGTGAGATAGAGATTTCAGGTTTCAAAAGACTACGGCTGTTCCATAGCACCTTTTTATTTCACCTAACCAGAAATTAGCAGTATCTCATATTGTATGAAAGCATCCAAGATGATAGAGACTTCTATACAAGTACGCACATTCGCACATGCAACTATACATGCAAAACAGGGAATCAGGACATAACTTTCTACTTTGTTAGTGTAGGAGACAGTTCACCAAGAGGGAGTTGGCCTATTGCACAATTCAGCTGAGCGCCTCTCTCTTGCAGTAATTGACACTCTATCAACACCTATTTCTTTTTAAAAAAAACCAACAACAACTAGCATGTATATTTGGCAGTACAAGAGTGTAACATTCTTGTAGGCTCCTAGTTTATGCTGATCAGGACTTCAGACTGACATTTCATCTAGATCAGCAAAGGATTTGCATACATTACTCCAATTATACTCACAATTGCCCTGCAATTAGCCTGGCTGCATCATAATCCCCTTATTACTGTGAAGGAATAATTGCTGGAGCCACTCCCTGCTTATTCCCATCCAGGATAACTGCAGGCTTCACCATCTCCCACTGGTCTCAGAAGCAGAGCAGCTAAGCTAAGAATGAACTGGCATCTCACATGCCTTCCAAAGGGAGGATTGTGCACTTTTCTCCCTTAAACTGCTTCCTGGACAGTGCCCGGATGCTCTGATTGAACCCAGTCACCATCCTCCTTCATTACACCCTTCTATCTAAGTGTATAATGTGTAGTTCTTTGTAGACCTTTGGAAAGGTCTCAGAAGCATTAATTACAATAAGCCTGGTAACATCAGAAAAAGAGGTGAGAAAGGTCAAGATGGTTAGAAGGGAGGAAGAAACACATTAAAAATGACATTTCAGTTCCGACTTTCTCTGACCCAGCTTCACAAGTCGAGGCCACTGGGCTTCTCCGTTCTCATAATCAGACCTTTGTTGCTGTTGTTGACAGCAGACCGACAGCATGTACCTGACCTTCTAAGCTGAGTTGAAGCTAGTTAATACTGGAGTAGGAGGCCACTAAAAAAATCTGAGCACTATTGGCTAAATTGGGACAAAAACAATTGCATTCACTTCTGTGCTGTTACAAAAATTCATCAATATAGTCCCCAAGAACTAAGATGAACTCAAACTAACCCATAGGCTCAGTCAAGCATTAGCCAAATGATCTTGACAGCATAAAGCAGGCATGTCAAACTGCCAGCCCACGGGCTGGATGCATCATGATGAAACCACGCCTTCCCCATTGTCGGCAATGGAGGAAAAGTTGCGATACGTCGCACGACCTCACGTGACGTCGTGAGTTTGACATGCCTGGCCTAAAGCAAACTCTCTCAACCAAGTGCTCTCTACCTGGGAATAATAGGATTTTTTGACAACACACCTGGAAGGTACCAGCTGCAGGAAGGCTAACCTAAGTCTCTCCTGTAAGTGGAAAATGCTCCAGGATAACAAAAAGAAACTCTTGTTGTTGTGCTTCAGAGAAGAAGAATAAGCAGTCAACAGATTCTGACATAGCTCAGTAACTATTGGCTTATCATTTAGACAGGAAAAAATAATAATCAGTCCAACTTAAAGAGGCAATCCTCAGTCAAACACAAATAATTCTGCTAAAAGTTTCATGACTTAACTTTTGAGCTTACCTTCAAGGAAGGGAAGACATTAGAGATTATAAGATGCAAGAGGTGTGTGTGTGTGTGTGTGTGTGTGTGTGTGTGTGTGTGTGCGCGCACGCACAGGGACAGAGAGATTGTGCAGTCATGATTATAGGGACAGAGTTTATTTTTCCACAATAGTGAAACTGCTTCCATTTCTACTACTATGAGCCCAGCATGCCCAACTCTGCAGTATCATTGACAGATACAGTAAATGCTTCTATTATTCCAATGGTGGTTAAATAACCAGTTTTTTGTTTTTGTTTTTCTTCTCCAGCCTATTTTTCACTTTATTATTTCTGTACAGGGTGCTGCGTGAGGGTGAAGGTTCCCTCTCGAAGCTTGTGGGTTGGTTTCTGAAGGTTTCACCTACCAGGCTAGGTAACATCTTCAGCGGCATCTAGGACAGAGGTCCCCGACCTTTTGGGCACCAGGGACCGGTTCCATGGAGAGAGGTTTTTCCATGGACTGGAGGGGGAGGCGTGGTTTGTGTGCTGCCTGCATCTCGCAGATGGCGCTTTGCTTGTTTGTGCGGACCGGTTGCTGGCATACCGCGGCCCAGTACTGGTCCACAGACCGGAGGTTGGGGACCCCTGATTTAGGGGATTCCCCTAAATGACACTGAAGATGTTACCTAGCCTGGTAACAAAACATTCGGAAACCAACCCACAAGCTCAGAGAATGAACCTTCACCCTCATCCTACACCTGAGCTACAGATATCGGCCACTGTTGCAAGGGTGCTGCATATCAGTTTACCCAAACATTCTTTCATAACTTCCATGCACAGTGCAAATTCTGAAGCCATAAGCACCCTGAATGCTGCCAATTCAAGTCTGAGGCTTTTCCAGTTTGAAGAAGGAGAAGACATCCCCTTCTGCCATTTTCATTTCCAGAAACCAGCTACATTGGCCATTGACTCCAACTTCAATCCTGGCTGTGTGAAAGGTCAATACTCATTTCATATGGGACATAAAGCCCAGCTATTCAACATTACCTTGCATCTCTTCATCTCCTGTTGGCTACCTAATGATAGGGGTGGTCCTCTATGGCCGGAAAACAAACCAGGAGAAGTGATTTTTCTCTGAATTTGACCCACATGAAGAACAACTACATTCAGTGAAGAAAGGGCATTTCCAAAATAACTCTTCTATTCAGCAATATACTTCTGTACACAGTTCCAATGAACAATTCCAAAACAATATAAAAGTCTCTAGTTTTTCTTGCCATGTTTGTAAAGTAAATAGGCAAAGAGACGTTTTAATCTTCATATGCAGTGAACACAAAGCCACGTCTGTTGAGTACATCTGAAACACACTGTGCTTTGTCCACAGGCCAGAAGAGGCCCTGGGATTTAAAAGAGTTTGCCAAAGGTGCATGAGAGTCAAGACGCTAGCAGAGACCAAAGTGAACTCTTGACACTCTGTGACCCATTTATTGATGATCCTAAAGAATAACATGAAAAACCTCAGTATTTCATTGACTATTTTCATTCCAGTTCAATGAAATCTATCTATGAGCCAGTTCAAATATTCTTTGACATTCCAAATTCTGTCTGGGGTTAGAATGCTATACAACGTTAAACAATGGTATTTGAATGGTATAAGGAATGGAAATGACCACCAACTTAGATGAGTCGAGTAGATTATAAGATTACCAGTGATTGCTACTCATGACAATAGCTGTGGTGTGCTTGTGGCCTGTCAAAACCACCTTGGTTGGCCACTGTAGACAAAAGCATGTCTGATAAGATGGCTCTTTGGTCACATTCAACAAAGCTCTCTTATAGCCTTATTTTAGTGGATTCTATTATGTCAGAGTATGAGAAAAATTGATTGGGAGGCCATTAAAGTGGAAACATACATATCCATGATCACCTATCCACCAATTCCCCAAACAGAAACCAGTATCAAGTGACCAATGAATGGATTTTAGGACAAGAAGGTCCTGGGACAGAAATCAAATGAATTAAATAACAAAATCAAAACAATTACATGCTTTATTCTGCAGCCAAGTCCAGGCTTCAACATGGCAAGAAAGCTGGAAGTCAGCAGAAATGCCAAAAAGATGGATGATACTTTCCTTATGTCCTCCCCCTTACTGGAAAAATCCATGGACCTTTCAGATGCAGCCTGGCTGGATTAGCCATTTCCTTTCCACCACTGACTCAGTCCCCTCTAATCCTAACTAAGAGCATAAAAAGTTTCTTGTGCTCCATTATGCCCTCCAGGCCCCAAAGGGCCTGTGATCTTGAACCACATGCTAAGGCAATGAGTCATCATGTGGACCATTTACCACATGGGCTGGGAAGGGAAGGAGGTTTCTCCTCTCGTCCTCCCTCCCTTACTGAGAAATCTAGACATTCTCTAGCCCAAACTAACCTGCTTCCTTCTGCCTAGCTATGGCTTCTGGCCTTGACTCTGACAGCTGCACTTTTTAGGTTTTCTGGCTTACCCTTCCTCCAGGCTAGTTCAGTTCTGAAAAGGTAAGCATCTGAAATAATCTGAAACTAATAAAGTCCAAGGACAATTTTCCTGAAAGCTGAATTTGAGAGTGAGGGATGGTCATATTAGATAGACAGGACAAAGCACGGATCAATCAAGGAGTCTGGGAAGAGATGAAGGCAGAGCTGGGTGAAACGGCTGCTTCTGCAAAATGTAATCTGGAGTAAGAAGTCTGAGGAGTAAAATGAAGCCCTCAGCCTTTGAAAATTGGGGGGCGAGTCTCTTGTAACCAGTGAAGGAGCATGGGAGACAGCATACAGTAGTACATGGTACCTGTTATTTGGAGCTGGAATCTTGAGGCTGAGTAAAGAAATTCATCTTGCGATAAAATATTTTAAGTCATTTGCATGAACATCTCCTGCACTTTCCCCCTGCATTTACCCACAAGTGGTCAATCCCTCCACAGCAACACAGATTGACCATTTCTTTCATAGCTTGGGTTTCACACCCAAGCAAATCACTGTGGAAAATTGTTTCATAGCATACTCCAGAATTCACAGCAGTATTTTTGTGAACTAAACACAAGAGCAGGAAGCACCCCTTTAGGATAATAAGCCGAATCCAAGGACGATGCAACAAAGGTATTTTAACCTCTTCAATATCTTCTGGATATTCTCCAGATCCATGGAACCCAATTCCCATCAGTCCCCTGTTGGCTTAGAAAGAAGGGAACTATAACACTTCCAGTGATGGGGGAAGGCTGTCTTCCCTGCTATACAGGTAGTCCTTGACTTACAACCATTTTAACCGTACCTTTGAAGTTATAACAGCACTGGAAAAAGTGACTTACAATTGGTCCTCACACTTACAACTGTTGCAGCAACCCCGGGGTCATGTCATCAAAATTTGGGCACTTGGCAATTAGGGTTGCAGTGGAGTGATTTGCGTAACAAATGGAGTGATTTGCTTAACAATTGTGGGGAAAAGATCATAAAAATGGGTGCGACTCAACAACTTAGAAATTCTGGTCCCAATTCTGGTTTTAAATGAAGGATTACCTATCCTTTCCACGAATATGGGGCTACGAAACAAACAAACGAAAAAATCTGGTATACAGAATACACTTTCATTTTTATTTTTACGAAGACTTGGGCTTAAACCAGGATTCTGGCCCGTGATTTCCCCATTCTCTATTTTTTCTGCCCTTCCCCCAAAGCCTATGAGGCAGAAGAATAATTGCAAACATACATATGGCTGGAATGGCCATAGAGAACCCTGCCTGGATCCCTTCCCCCTCCTTCCCACCTAATCACATTTCATTGTGTTAACATGATATGGGCCCTCTTTATCCTGCTGCCAACATCACAAATGTACTGCAGTTGGACAGGGGGGGGGGAAATAGACTGCTTTAGACCCTGAAATACCCTTAGTGAACTCTCACACACATATGCCAAAGGCAGGGAAAAATTATCCCAGTGTAATGAACAGTCTCACAAACACTATATAAGGACAAAGGAAAAACAAAGAGGCTGATAATGGCATTCATCATGCAGCACACACAGACACAAACTCCCACTTTTAAAATCACATCTGCCCTAGGCTGGAAAGAAAAAAAATCAGGTTAAATGTGCTTAGGCAATACCTTTGGGAACTTTTCCACAAACAGGGACCTGAACTGTCAGATGCGACACACAGTGAGTTATTTATCCGGTATTGGTGTTTACATACCCTCAGCAGGAAAAGCATAGATAAGAAAACATACATTATTGGTATAATTTGTTTAGGTTGCAAAAGGCATTTTTCCTTGATTCACAGCTTTGATTTCTTTCTACAGAAAGCACGATTACACTGTGGTTCTTTGTGCTGCCCTCTTTCCCCAGGGCTTAAAGAGCAATCTGCTGCTCTTTCTGTGTTTGTCACACTGCCCAAATTTGAGCCACATTAGCAATCCTTTTTGATTAGGAAACCGCTTGCTTGATTCAGTAAACCCAGGGATTCTAATCTGTCATTTTTGTAAAAGTTGCTGATGTTCAGCACATGGCAAGAAAATATTTTGATATTTGTCCTGGGACATAAACATTAATCATTAAAAAAATGAAGAATGGAGGCAGGCAAGGAAGGAAGGAAGGAAGGAAGGAAGGAAGGAAGGAAGGAAGGAAGGAAGGAAGGAAGGAAGTCAAATCACCTCCACTGTTGCATTATTAAACACATGAGCCAACATTTCAGAATAGGGAAGAGGGACGTGTGCCAAATATTATTCACTATTCTCTCTCTCTCTCTCTCTCTCTCACACACACACACACACACACACACACACACACACCACACACAGACACACACACTTCTCCTCCACCATATCTGAGTGCTTGTTTGTTCTTCAAGTCCTCATGGTACCTTTGAAAGTATAACCAAGCAATTTCAAATAACTCACCTTATAAGGGAGATGGGCAGCATACAAATTAAATAAATAAAATAATTATTTCCCATGCTTACAGCCTTCTTCATTCATCAAGATGGGACACCTTTAATCATTTCTGGTAAAGGTTTCAAGGGTTATATTCCAAGGTCGATGAGGTCAAAGTTAAGAAAGCCCTTGCTCCTTTTCCTAAAAGACTTGAAGGATGCTAGTTACATATTGTTTTCCTTTACTATGCCTAGATGCCAGGGCATTAGACCTGGCATGGCTTCTGAGAAATGAGTTACATTAAATCCTGTGCAGTTTATTCTTAGGAAAGCAAGTATAATGGCCTCTTGCAGATAATTAAGCAATAGGCAACTTTTTCCAGTCTCTGCTCATTTCTTTCCGGCCAAGACAAAACCATCTGTGGAGGGAGGTTTTTTTCCTAGAGAGTTGTTAGATAGATTGCAATTCTATATATGTGTCAGGACCCACCCCAATCCACGTCTTAGGAAAACAAAAACTCTTGGAGTCAGTTCTAGTCCAAAAGGAATTTTTACTAGGACATGTTTGGTTGTGGAAATGCAAGACAGGACCTGGTATTGTTTTACAGATTGAAACTTTATAAACAGTTCCCGGTTCAACCCCCCTTTCCTCAACCCCATTTGGTCAGCCCCCCATCATTTACTTCGTGTCATCCCTTTTGTGGGGAAAAAGGGAACTTTGGATCTTTACGGTTATTGCCTTCTTCCTTTACAGATTCAAATGGAGACACAGGCCAGATGCCTTCTTCCCTAACCCTTCCCTTTGTTCCCCCAGTTCAAAAGGTTTCCCTTGGTCTTTGAAATAACCTATGGCAGGCTGAATCCACACGCGCTCCTCCTTCCTCGGGAGATGGCAGAATCCATGGGGGGGGGATAATGTTTTAAACATACATTTATGAATGTGATATAAATGGATTCTGACAATATGCCTATTTAGCTGTGAATTCAGTGAGGCTTACTTATCCAGGTAAAAAGCTGGAAAAATAATAGGCTAAGACTGCAGCCCTTAAACAGAATGAAAACAATGCAAGCAAAATCTGACCACATTATCAGCAGTTTTGAAACAAAATCAAAATGCCTTCTCTACTTCCCTGTCACCCTGTACGGACAATTGGGCTATCAAGTATTTGTAAATGAAGCATTACCAGAGCAAAACATATTTCTTTGTTTTTGTGATTCAGATTATCATTTGTGACTAAGGCCTTTATCAAAGATAGCTAGTATCAGACACAAAATCTCTCTTCACTAATGTTGCTCAAGCAAATAGTAAATTTGAACCTGGGATACAATGGGAGCCATAAGCTGTGTATGGGAGGCAATTAACTAGGGTTGTTTATTTACCAATATTGGGTTGACTTTGTCCTTAATTGGTTACAAAAAGATTATAAGTCCAACAAGATAAATCTTTCACTGATAATGTGCTTAAAATGAAGAAACCTAGATGTTCCCTATTGGGGGGTGGGAGCAGTCATGGGATTCAGTCAGTTTGTACCAGTTTGGCAGAACCAGTAGCTAATTTTTTGTTGCCCAGGCCCAGAATGGACTTCTGGAAGCAGCATCCACACAGAGAACCGGTTGTTCACATATTTGAATCCCACCACTGGGTGGGAGAGAAATAGAGCTAATTCAGGAAGTCCTTGACTTACAAGAGTTCATTTAGTGACTGTTCAAAGTTACAAAGGCACTGAAAAAAGTGAACTACTGTATGATCATTTTTCACATTTACAAACATCGTAGCATCCCCATGGTTATGTGATCAAAATTCAGACGCTTGGGAACTGACTCACATTTATGACCGCTGCAGTGTCCTGGGGTCATGTGATCGACATCTGAAAACTTCTGACAAGCAAAGTCACTGGGGAAGCCAGATTCACTTAACAACCTGGATTACTAACTTAACAGCTGCAGTGACTCACTTAACAACTCTGGCAAGAAAGATCGTAAAATGGGGCAAAACTCACTTAACAAATGTCTCCCGTAGCAACAGAAATGTTGGGCTCAGTTGTTGTTGTAAGTTAAGAACTACTTGTGTAAAACAGCCGATCTAGAAATTTTAAAGTGCTTTATATATACAATGACCACATTTTCTTGGAAAAAATAAAGGACAAACCTGAAAAGAGGTTCATATGATCATTGTAGCTATACAGTCCTGCTTTAGTGAGACAGGGTTTTACCTAAATAGCATTGTGCTATAGGCTCACCTCTTGAGATGACAGTCATCCCTAAGAGTTGATAAGTAGGCAAGGATTGAAAGGGTAATTTAAGGCAGGGCTTTTCAACCGGTGGTACAGGTACCACATGTGATACTTTGGAACCTGGCAGGTGGTATACAACCATCCTAGACAGGTGTAGTGGGAGAGGGGAATGAGCTGAAGCAGCAGCAGGACCGCACAAGCCTGAGGGAAAGACAACTGGAGCTGCAGGGTTGTCGGGACTCAGCAGAAGCCCCAGGATCGGTGCATGCAGCTACAACTGATCAGTGCCTCTGCAGGGCTATGGTGGCTGGATAGAAGCCCAGGATTGGCACACACTTCTGCAGGGCTATGGGGGCTGGGCAGGAGCTCAGGATTGGCATGTGCTTCTGCAGGGCTATGGCAGCTGGGAAGAAGCCCAGGATCAGTGTGTGCTTCTGTAGGGCTATGGTGGCTGGGCAGGAGCCCAGGATCAGAATGCACTTCTGCAGGGCTATGGCGGCTGGGCAGGAGCTCAGGATTGGTGCACGGAGCTACAGCTGATCAGCACTTCTGCAAGGCTATGGGGGCTGGGCAGGAGCCCAGGATTGGCATGTGCTTCTGCAGGGCTGCAGGGGTGAGACAGAAGCCCCAGGATCGGTGCTTCCAGGGCACACAGAAGAGAAAATGGGAGGGAGAGGAGAGGCTATAAAAGGAGGTTTTGATGGGAGAGGGAAAGGGGGAAAAAGACAATGGGGCGGGAGAGAAGGGGACTGCAAAAGAGAGATGGAGAAGCAGAGAAGCACAGCCTTGAGAGGAATCAGCTGGAGGTCCATGGAAGAGAAAACAAGGGGGGGGGGGGAGAAAAGGATATAAAAAAAGAGAATATAAAGGGAGAAGAGAGGATATAAAAGAAATAGGAAGAGAAGAGAGGATATAAGAAGGAGGGGAAAGAACGTATATAAAAGAAGAGGGGAGAGAAGAGAGGATATAAAGGAGGAGAGAAGAGGATATAAAAGAAGCAAAGAGAGGATTTAAAAGAAGGAGAGAGAAGAGAGGATATAAAAGAAGGAGGGGGAGGATATAAAAGAGAGAGGAGATAAGAGGGGATATAAAAGGAGGAGAGAATCTGGTTTCTCCATTGTCTGTCAGAAGATTGCAAAAGGGGATCACATGATCCTGGGACACTGACCGTCATAAATATGAATCAGTTGCCAAGCATCCAAATGTAGACTGGCCCTAGGGATGCTGCAGCGGTCATAAGTGTGAAAAATGGTCATAAGTCACTTTTTTTCAGTGCCGTAGTAACTTTGAGCAGTCACTAAGCTAATTGTTATAAGTTGAGGACTACCTGTACTTTATCACTTTTTTTCCCTTCTTATGGTCATCAAGTTTTTGACAACTCAAATATTGCCATATCCTAAAAGTGGTCCAATCTGTGAAAAGATTGAAAAGCCCTGATCTAAGGCATTATACTTCCTGAATCAAAAAGAGAAATACTCTCCTTCCATTCCACTTGAATGAGACAATTGGATTGAATTTACTTCAGCACTGGGGATGGGATAAAGTTCTCCATCCCATATGACTATTTTGAGCTATCTAGCCTAGGAAAACTATGTAGCAATATAGTTTCTCCCCAAAGGGAGTGGAATGGCTGGGTAGCTCAAGTGCCTGCAGTTGCTGTTACTGCTCCGGAGTATCTACCTCTAGCTAGCAGAAGTTGTCTGAATTGCTTAACAATAGGCCAGGGCTAAGTATGGAAAAAACCCCACCAGGTCTGTGGTTCAGCTTTGGCAGCTGCTATGTCTGAGTCAGAGCCAAATTGGCTCAGTACTCTGGCTCCAAAACAGAAAGATTTAAGCTTTGACAGATGTGATGTGCTCAGGATGGAGAGCTCACTATGTTTGGATGCCTCTTTCACTCCCTCCCTTCCAGACATAATCAGAATTGCACAGGCTTACCGTATAGTGGTGCATTTAGTACAAAAAGGCAACACATACTTAAGAACTTACTGTGTATGGAAAGTCTCCCATGACCACAGTTTGTCCAGGTGGCACAAAAAAGAGAAGCCTGTTTCTGCAGAAACATTTATCTCTACAAACTCCAGAGCCTGTTTGATGAAGAGGGAGTGCATAATTGCAAGGATATGGTAGTTATTCTGTATTAGGGTTAGGGCCTCCGTGTGATGTGTAATTGCCATTTGTCCAAAATGAGGGAGTAAATACAACTTTAACACTGGAAGAGGTAAATTCTACTTAAGCTAATCTTGCTCATGGGCTGGAAATCAGGTGAAAACAACATCGTGGGGATGTGATAGGAAACAAAATCCTGCCAGGACCTATTTATTCTGTGGTTAAAGTTCAAATGGGGAAAGATCCTTTCTTCCTTTATTCCAATGTTGTGTGACAGCAACCATCTGGGACAGACATGTCAAACACAAGGCCCGGGGGCCGGATCCAGCCCGCGAAGTGGTTTCATGCGGCCCGCGAAGCCATCCTGGAAACAGTGAGGGAATGGCCCCCACTGCCTTGGCCCTGGCCCAGAGACCTTCCTTCTGCCAGAGACCCTCAGATCTGTCCCACTCCTGCCCAGGCCCCCATTGGCACCCTTGATGTGAACGATGTAGAGCTGGCCATGCCCACCCAGTAGGCCATACGCACACTAGCCACGTCCACCCAGTAGGCCACACCCACCCAGCCCCCTGAGGGCAACTGCAACGCTGATGCGGCCCTCAATGAAATTGAGTTTGACACCCCTGATCTGGGAAATAAAATTAGTTAAGCTTTGCTGCTTTGGAAGGAAGACACATAACAGGAATGATCTGAAGCAGATATAGACAGGGTAAGGATCAGCAATGAGGATTGCCAATTTTTTTTATTACATTTATATCCCGCCCTTCTCTGAAGACTCAGGGTGGCTTACAAGCTTAGCAGTAGCCTTCATTCTATGTATATGCCTGCTTGTTAGGGCTTTCACACACACCCCAAGCGGCATTGAATGCCAGTATATTTTTCTGCTGACTCAAGAACGTATGGATAAAACATCATTTCAGTGTCTCAAAGATACTTTTTCATGAGGCATCTGGATGTTCTTGTTTATTTATTTAGCGTATGACATCTACAGAGGTCATGCAATCACTGATATACAAATTGTGGTAGGGAAGGGCTATAAGTGAGTCCTCTTGACTTCTTAGTGAGAAATTGGAAGTTAGTACATCTGTTGTCTACTATAGGAGTCTCCAATCTTTTTCTAAAGAAGCATATCTGGAGATAACTACCAGGCTCAGGGTCATTCTTGGAAATAAAGAATATATCTGGATTGGTGTTAGCATGCTTGCTCCTAAAATCAGGTGGAACATACAATATAGAAGATATTGGGGAATGATGGAAATCCAAGTCTCAATAGATGAAGGCCTGGAAATTGTGCGGTTTTCCAAAATGCTAATATTTTCCCGCAAAGCTCTTCCATAGCACTTTTGTATTCCCAGCAACAGCAGTTCTATTTTCAGTCTTGTAATAGTTCTCTTTTAGCTTTGCCTGTCCTCAGCGTAGGAAGGAAAAGTCTCAGGTGGCTTAGATCTTTTGCAATTACATGAGATTATTTAATGTTACTAGAAATTTGTTTTTTGAAAATCATTTTCACTAAATAAAATACTTTCACACAACCATTCTAGTTTGAAAATGCAGACTTAAGTGTTCTCACAGCAACTATTGCGCTCAATGAAATGGTCATTAGATTATCTCATCTGTGCAACTGAATTATGGGTCATCAACCACATCTAGCTGCAAGGCACAATGCAGTCACTCATGTCCTGCCATATGTATAAAACAGTCTTGATGAATCAGCCTATATCTTACCACAAATTATGTGCTTTTACAGAAAAGCAATTCACAAGTACTAAGAACCTATAATATCACAAATAAGGAACAGGCAAAATTTGATGAACCATGAACCCTTTAGAATGCAATGCAATTTACCTGTGTTTTTTCTACAAAGCAAAGGGCGAGAGGGAGAAGCACATTTTCAAGATTGAACAACTCTGAAACCGTAATACAACAATACACTTGAATAACTTTTGAGTTTTCAGAATGAGTTCACACAATCAGAGGTAGAATTAGCCTCTTCCACACATTAATTCCACATGTAAACTGAATCCCAGGAACCAGTCCCCCCCCCCAGAAATCCTAGCAACTTTCACCCATCCATTCAGTGCTTGGATACAGCTGTCTGGATATAGACTGTTCTATAGAAAGTGCAATCCTGCATGCTTAAGATCAACATCAAATCGATATACCCCTGCAGAGCTGAATAGGCGTAAGAATTACTTTCAAAGATTTTGCTGAAACCATAGAGGTCATGGGGCAAAGCCAGACAGCTCAACTTTCACACAAGATCTCTTCACAGGGAGAAGCTAAGTAGAACTAGAGAGTTGTTGGCAAAGGTGCTGCAAGTTATTCTAGTGGCTTATTAAATAAACCACTGCTTATTAAATAAACCCCAGTTGTATAATTAATATTAACATTTCTGAATTCAAAAAAACTTGGCATACAGTAGCCTGCAATCGTTAGAAGTTCCTTACAAAAAGTAACATATCTTGATCTTCACTTCATAGAAAAGTATCCAGTGTTAAGTTCTAAAAGTTCTAAGATTCCAAGCCCTATATTTTAGCCACTCTCTTACACCACTTCTCAAACCCTAGAGGGTCTTTGTGGTTCTTATGAAAATGGGTAAAATAGCCATTAGGTTCTTCAGAGCCATGACATTGGGGAATACTGGTAAAATCTTTAAAATAAAGGCTATTTGGCAAGCCTGATGTAGATAGGACATGCTTATTCCATTGTATGACTCAGGAGTGGTACTGAGGAATGCTTCGATGTGGTTCAGACCAAGAGAGGCAGAGTTTAAAAATGAGAAAGTCAAAAATACATCACAGTAGCTCTGTAGCACACCATATGCCTTAATTTGTCCCCTGTCTCTGAAATATCACAGGGAGGCAAAGCAAACCCAAACCTCTGGTTTGCTTCCGATTTGTTTTTTTTCCTTTTCCAAGCTCACCATCCTAAAAGCCATACAGTCTTAAAAAAGCAAATGGAACAAGCAAAGCATATAAAACTGCCTCTCCAGTGCTTTGTAGGGCACTCTCTCAAGATAACTGAAACTGAGGATCATGCAAACACCCAAAGAAATTATATATGGCAGAGGTCCCCAATCTTTTGGGCACCAGGGACTGATTCCGTGGAGAGTGTTTTTCGCGGACTGGAGGGGACATGGTTTTGTGGGGCTTTGCCTGTTTGTATGGACCGGTTGCTAGCATGCCACGGCATGCCAGTACTGGTCCATGGGGACCTCTGATATATGGTATAGGGTTTTCTGCTTGAGCAGAGAGTTGGACTAGATCTAGAAGACCTCCAAGGTTCCCTCCAATTTTGTTATTTCTGTCAAATTACCCAAGCATACTTTGATTTAAGTCACTGAATGAAACTCAGTAATAAAATATGTGGTGGAGGAAGATATGCTGTGGTGGTGCATTGGTTACAATGCAGTATTTCAGGCTAACTCAGCCCACTTCCAGAAGTTCGAACCTGATGGGCTCAAGGTTGACTCAGCCTTTCATCCTTCTAAGGTCAGTAAAAAGAGGACCCTGATAATTGGAGGCAATATGCTGACATTTGTAAACAGCTCAGAGAGGGCTGTAAAAGCACTATGAAGCGGTATATAAATCTAAGTGGTATTGCTACCTTTAGACAGAGCAGGAAACATCACTGTTAAATCTTGGAGAATAACTAAAATCAAAAACTACTGATGTGGTCCTCAGCAAGTCAATGATGTAAAATTAGTCTCCTCACCCCTAAACAGCATTACACTATTTCAAAATGATGGACTTTGTGGAGGAATCAGGATTGGCTAGGTTCATGTAGATAAATTTAACCCAGGCATTTATAGCTAAGCTTCAGTATAGAAAGGTCAAGGAAGACTCCTAACCTAGTCAAAGGATTCATCATAAGGTACACTTCTGTGACCTTTCAGCTAAGGCAGGCATGTCAAACTCGTGATGTCATGTGATGTCATGCAACATATCGTGACTTTTTCCCCATTGCCGGCAATGGGGTGGGCGTGGTTTCAGCGTGATGCATCCAGCCCATGGGCCGGCAGTTTGACATATGTGAGCTAAGATCTAACATGCCAAAATTGTGGTTGTAGAGCAGGGCAGATTCAAGAAACAACAGCTGGTCTTCTTTTTCCCAGGAACACTTGTCATGGGTCATGAAGCCTCTCTGATATTCACTTCAATCAGCACTGGTTTGCTCTTGAGAATCAGAGCATTGTTGTTGTTAGTTGCAAAGTCATGTGCAACCCATCGCGACCCCATGGACAATGTTCCTCCAGGCCTTCCTGTCCTCTACCATCTTCTGGAGTCCATTTAGGCTTACATCTACTGCTTCAGTGACTCCATCCAGACTCATTCTCTGTCGTCCCCTTCTTCTCTTGCCCTCAACCAATCCCACCATTAGGCTCTTCTCCAGTGAGTCCTTCCTTCATATAAGGTGGCCAAAGTATTTGAGTTTCAACTTCAGGATCTGGCCTTCTAAAGAGCAGTCAGGGTTGATCTCCTCTAGGACTGACTGGTTTGATCATCTTGCAGTCCAAGGGACTCACAGGAGTCTTCTCCAGCACCATAGTTCAAAGGCTTCAATTCTTTGGTGCTCAGCCTTTCTTATGGTCCAACTTTCACTGCCATACATTGCAACTGGGAAGACAATAGCCTTGACTATACACACTTTTGTTGACAGGGTGATGTCTCTGCTTTTTAGTGTGCTGTCTAGGTTTGCCATGGCTTTCCTCCCCAGGAGCAAGCATCTTTTAATTTCTTGGCTGCGGTCCCCATCTGCAGTGATCTTGGGGCCCAGGAAAATAAAATCTGTCACTACCTCCATTTCTTCCCCATCTATTTGCTAGGAATTAAGAGGGCCGGATGCCATGATCTTGATTTTCTTAAAGATCAGTTTCAACCCAACTTTTGCACTCTCCTTCTTCACTCACAACAAGAGGCTCTTTAGTTCTTCTTCACTTTCTGCCATTAGGGTGGTATCATCTGGATATCTTAGGTTGTTGATATTTCTCACGGCAATCTTAATTCCAACTTTTGATTCATCTAGCCCTGACTTTCTCATGATAAGCCCTGTATATAAGTTAAACAGGCAGGGTGACAGTATACAGCCTTGCCGGACTCCTTTCCCAATGTTGAACCAGTCAGTGGTTCCGTGTCCAGTTCTCACTGTTGCTTCTTGACCCGCATATAGGTTTCTCAAGAGACAAATAAGATGGTCTGGTACTCCCATCTCTTTAAGAACTTGCCACAATTTGTTGTGATCCACACAATCAAAGGCTTTAGCGTAGTCAATGAAGCAGTAGATGTTTTTCTGGAACTCCCTAGCTTTCTCCATGATCCAGCGTATGTTGGCAATTTGATCTCTAGTTCCTCTGCCTCTTCGAAATCCTGCCTTGTACTTCTGGTAGTTCTCGATTCACATATTGCTGGAGCCTAGCTTGTAGGATTTTAAGCATAACTTTACTAGCATGTGAAATGAGTGCAATGGTGCAATAGTTTGAACATTGTTTGGCACTGCTTTTCTTTGGAATTGGAATGTAAACTGATCTTTTCCAATCCTGTGGCCACTGTTGAGTTTTCCAAATTTGCTGGCAAATTGAGCGTAACACTTTTACTGCATCGTCTTTTAAGATTTTGAATAGTTCAGCTGGAATACTGTCACCTCCACTAGCTTTGTTGTTGCTCAGCTTTCCTAAGGCCCATTTCACTTCACTTTCTAAGATGTCTGGCTTGAGGTCACTGACTACCTCATTGTGGTTATCTGGGATGTTAAGCTTGTTCTTGTATAGTTCTTCTGTGTAATTTTGCCACCTCTTCTTAATCTCTTCTGCCTCTGTTATGTCCCTGCCATTTTGGTCCTTTATCATGCCCATTTTTGCATTGAACGTTCCCTTCATCTCTCCAATTTTCTTGAAAAGATCTCTGGTCCTCCCTATTCTATTGTTTTCTTCTATTTCTTTGCACTGTTCATTTAAGAAGGCATTCTTATCTCTTCTAGCTATTCTCTGGAATTCTACATTCAATTGGGTGTATCTTTCTTTTTCTCCCTTGCCTTTCACTTCCATCCTATCCTCAGCTATTTGCAAAGCTTCCTCAGACAGCCATTTTGCTTTCTTGCATTTCTTTTTCTTTGGGATGGTTTTAGTTGCTACTTCTTATGCAATGTTGCAAACCTCTGTCCATAGTTCTTCAGGCACTCTGTCTATCAGATCTAATTCCTTAAATCTATTTGTCATCTCTACTGTATATTCGTCAGGGATATCATTTAGGTCATACCTGAGTCGCCTAGTGCTTTCCCCTACTTTCTTCAGTTTAAGCCTAAATTTTGCAATGAGAAGCTCATGGTCTGAGCCACAGTCAGCTCCTGGTCTTTTTTTTACTGACTGTATAGAGCTTCTCCATCTTTGGCTGCAGAGCACATAGCCAATCTGATTTCTGTGTTGACCGTCTGGTGATGTTCATGTGTAGAGCTGTCTCTTGGGTTGTTGGAAAACAGTGTTTGCTATGACCATCGTATTCTCTTGACAAAATTCTATTAGCCTGTGCCTTCCTTCATTTTGTACTCCAAGGCCAAACTTGCCTGTTATTCTGGTTATCTTTAGGCTTCCTACTTTAGCATTCCAATCCCCCATGATGATAAGGACATCATTTTTGGGTGTTAGTTCTATAAGGTGCTGTGGGGCTTCATAGAACCGGTCAATTTCATCCTCTTCAGCACCAGCGGTTGGGGCATAGACTTGGACTACTGTGATATTGAATGGTTTGCCTTGGATTCAAACTGAGATCATTCTGTCATTTTGGCGATTGTATCCCAGTATTGCTTTTCCTACTCTTTTATTGACTATGAAGGCTACTCCATTTCTTCTGAGGGATTGTTTTCCACAGTAGTATACCTGATGGTCATCTGAATTAAATTCACCCATTCCTCTCCATTTTAGTTTGCTGATTCCTAAGATGTCGATGTTGAGTCTTGTCATCTCTTGTTTGAACATGTCCAGCTTTCCTTGATTCATGGATCTTACATTCCAGATTCCTATGGAGAAAAAAATCTTTACAGCATCGGACTTTCCTTTCACCACCAGACACATCCACAGCTGAGTGTCCTTTCGGCTTTGGCCCGGTTGCTTCATTCTTTCTGGCGCTACTAGTACTAGCCCTCTGCTCTTCCCCAGTAGCATATTGGACACTTTCTGACCTGAGGGGCTCATCTTCCAGCGTCATATCTTTTTTTTCCTTTTGGTACTTTTTTCCTTTTGGCATAGCTCATAGCTCCATTGAATTACGCAAGCCCCTTCTCCATGACAAGGCAGTAATCCATGAAGGGGAATCAGAGCATACATATGATAAATGTGTTGCAATGCAACATTAACCTTTGGATGGACCCAAATTGCCCACACCTGGACTATCTAATGTCCAGCAAGGTCATACTTTGTTTGCAATTTGTTTTGGTCACTATTTTTCTCATGCAGAGCAAAGAAGCCAAAGCTTCCATGGAGTGGACACCATATGTCAATATTCCAAACTACATCTCAGTCTCAGATAACCATACTAAATGAAACAGGGAGACATTGAATCTTTCTCTTACAGGTTTGTGCTTGTATACCAGTTGCATAAGACTGCACTTCCCTTAAAAGAGCAAGTTCACAAACTGGGAGTTCCCTGACTCTCAGATAGGACTGGATTTGCAACTGAAAGTTGTGGACAGACTATCCGGGCTACATTGACATTGATGGATTATAATATCTCTTGGCTGCTATTTGTACTTCTTTTTTGCATTGTGTTTTTAACTGCTTTGTTTTATGACTGTTCACCATCCAGAGTCATTGGTTTGAGATTGGCGGTTATACAAATTGAAATAATAGTACAGGCTGGTATGCCAGCTGCGATCCTTCCCAAATGAATATTTGGTGACGGTGATCTATGCCTTGGTTACATCCTGACTCCCATACTGCAGTATGCTTTATATGGGGTTACTTGTAAAAGAAAAAAAATCTGGAGTGTGAAATTGGTACAAAATTATTTACTTATTGCTACTAAGCACCGAAATATAGCATGAAAAACATTTAACATATGATGTACCAAGCAGCCTACCGTGACAATGTCACTCACTAAATCTCCACATCTCCAAAACCATTCCTGAAGAGTCAAGTCTTTACAGTCCTTTGAAAGCTTAATAAGATAAAGAGGGCTAGATGTCCAGAAGTAAGCTGTTCCATGAATGGGAAGCCATCACCAACTAGGCTTATTCCCTAGATCCCTGTAGAACGGCATTTTTCTTAAAGGGATTCTCAGCAAACCCTTTCTTCCTGATCTCCATGGGTGGTCAATTTCAATATGGTGAAGGTAACATATGTCTATCTAGGTCCTCAGCCATTAAGAGTTTTAGAGGTGAAAGCCAGCATCTTAAGTTGCACTGTGAGACTATTTGGCAACCAATGTAGTTCCCAAAGTAGCATTTTACCTGAGAAATTTTGGATCTATCCATAAACGTATGGACAACTACTTGTGCCAGTGGAAGCTTCCACATGATCTCATGGTCTTCAAGGACATGAGGAGTGTTCACCCCATGTAGAGTGAAGTAAAATATTGAAAAGGGCATGAGTTTCAAAGTTTCAAAATCCAGAAATGGCTACAGTTGGCACATGAGATGCAATTGTATAAACACTCTCCTGGTAGAGTCTCCAGTTGCTAACAAATTAAAAGAATCACATGAGGACTGCACTGAAATACTTAGTTCTTTACTGGGCTGACTGTTTAAATGACTCCTGATATGGATCTACCTGGTAGTTAAAGAGATCCTCTTTTGAAGATGTTATGCTGTCAAAGGTCATTGGTCTGGCACTAGGAGAATATGATCTTTCTGGCTAGGAAAAGCATTAGAGGATCAATTCTCTAAGCATTTCAAAAATCTGTAAATACCTCACCTTCAGCAGGATTTTAACAATTATTTGACCATACTATTAATAGCATTTATTTTCATTTGTATTAACATTTAAGTTCGGTTAGCCATCTTGAGTGTTCATGTAAGCAAAAATAATGAGTGGATGAAGGCTTCATGCTTTGTTAAATATTTCACCATGTCTTGGAGGTTTACTGTCAGAGTACAATGATGTGGTGCATCATTTTACAGCTCCTCTGTGTGGTGAACCAATGAACTGAAATATTTCTACGCCTTTTCTGGACTGATTCTGGCCATCCAGATTAGCCATCAGATTCTATTGGACAGAAATACTTCATTTTTATGTAAAAAGATAATAAACTTGCATAATATCCTAAACTCTGAAACATTCCTATACATTGACTACTCTTTCATCAGGGTTACTGATTTGCAGGATATAGTGAGCATCAGACAGGATTCAAAAAAGATGCTCTGGCATGTGCCTTAAAGAAAATGAGGCAACTACCTGCAATGAAAGTAGCCCCATCTTTTCCCCATCTTTGCTCTGGTATCCAATGCAACTGTCATGTGATCCTGAGAAAAGAAGTTTTTGCTTTAAAGTGTATATGCCCCTTCTGCTCCGAAGCCTATATTTGGAACCGAAGCTGATTCATTATTAAGGCCTCCTGATTTGTCATTACTCCTAGTTCAGACTTCCTATCTTGTCTGCCATTGCTAATTTACTCTTCAGATTACTAAAGATTACTGATTACTGACTCATTCCATAGCTCCTCATTCCTTGCTTATCCCAGCCATGATTCAATCCTGACAGACAAGCACATTGTAGAATACTAATAGGGTTCCTAATAGGTGGTGCTCAGCTTAATAACTCTAGCAGTGGAGGCAGGGCCCAAAGTTGCCAGTTCTTCCAGCAGAAGCTCACAAATGATCATCCAGAGTAAAAAGCTAATGAAAGGATAGCAAACAGCCCCAAGCCAGTACCTTGACTTTTGTGGGGCAGCTATGGCTGACAATGCTTCTTATTTTTCCAGTATATTTTCCAAACATGGAGCAGATGGTTAGGTATAGAAGCATCTGCACTGTCATGTATCCAGGTGAAGAGAACACATACACACTTACATAGCAGTCACCACCAGGGGGCGTTGAACGGTAACTGTTTTGGCGGGAACCCAGTTTCGGCAGGAAACAGAGGTTCAAACAGATTGGCCGGCTGCTCACCTGGCCAGGTATAAAAGGAGGGCAGGTAACCCCTATTCCCCAGTACAGTCACTTCACCTAATAAAGATCTGCCATGCTGTACTCATCGTCTCGGCGTCCTTCCTGCTCTCCAAAACCCACAACGCAACATGCACTATTGTTTCAATGGAATCTGATCAACACAAAGGCATTTAAATATTAAAGCAGGCACCAGTCATTGAAGGTCATGCAAACAAATGCTATCTACGGCAGATCCTTGTATTTTATCAAACAATTCCATTTGCGGAGTGCATTTCAACAGAAAACCAGTAATTTTCTGCCCCTGTGTCTGCCATTTTCCCTTAATACAGACCTCATCAAGTTCCTATTCTGCTCCTTTTGGGTCATAATGATGAAACATTCATGGTTACAGCTTTATTTATACTTTGTACAATTGAACATTTTTGCAAATTGGTGGAACAGGACCTATCACCCCTTCCTGGAAATAAAAGCATACAGAAAAAAAAATACAAATTTATTTAAAACGAGACAGGACTACTTAATCCTCCCTTGTACTTTAAAAGAGGGAGAAAGGTTAAAGTAGGATTAGCCATCCAGGCTAATCAATTTAGCTTTCCTCAGTCTCCTATGTAACTGAGAAATTTGCAGTCCCAACACATATTGGACATTGGAGAATGGAAAAGGTTTATTGAATATATTAGATATATTAAGGTAAAGGTAAAGGTTCCCCCGCACATGCGTGCTAGTCGTTTCCGACTCTAGGGGCCGGTGCTCATCTCCGTTTCATAGCCGAAGAACCAGCGCTTGTCCGAGGACGTCTCCGTGGTCATGTGGCCGGCATGACTAGACGCCAAAGGCGCACGGAACGCTGTTACCTTCCCACCGTAGTGGTCCCTATTTTTCTACTTGCATTTTTACGTGCTTTCGAACTGCTAGGTGGGCAGAAGCTGGGACGAGTAACAGGCGCTCACTCTGCTACGCGGCACTCGGGATTCGACCCGCCAAACTGCCGACCTTCCGATCGACAAGTTCAGCGTCCTAACCCACTGAGCCACCGCGTCCCTTTATTAGATATATTACTTGTGCCTAAATCAGAAAGAAAAGTAGTGTTTGTTCCCTTAAGCAATAAGCCTGCTGTTAGAGCCATGCAAATGTGCAACTCAAATGCTGCTCTTCTTCCACAGAGCCCAGATTAGACCAGAGCTGAGTTCACTTTTCCTTTGCCACTGTTGCGCTCCACCCTCGTTTGGTGGTTTCCTCTAGAACATGTGGTTTTGCTTCCAGTGTGAATACCCAACAAAGTTAGCAACGCCCAGGAGAGCTGAATGGTTTCCCAACTAGTGTTTCACCCATGCCAGGGAGAAAGACAGTTTTTGGAAGTTGGAGGGAGACAAAGCATTGTCCACCCTGCTCCATTGAATACATCTCAAAGGAAGGTTGACTACAAATCTTTGTAGCTTCTTCATCCAGGAGAACAAAGCAGTAGCTTTCCTCAACAGCATTAAGTGGCAGAATTCGAGGTTGTTCTAGCCATTTCTGGCTTATTTTCTTGCTAAACCAGGCTAAGGCAGAACTCATCTACTGCTGTTCCTCCTCACAATGTTTAAGGACTGAGGGACCAGCAGCAGACTCTACCTTGAGGCATGGGCCCTGATATGGGCTCAGCCATGCCGAATATTGATTGCAGTCCCAAATTCTATTTGCTATTTCACATTATTCCCTAGATAGAGCTGGTGGAAGAGGAGGGATCACACCTAAGGCTACTTGGTGGATGCAGGGAAATAACAAGACGTGAGCAACAAACATCTCTGCTGTTATCTGCTGTGTCACATGAGTTCCCTCTATTAACTCTGTTGTTTACAGGTAAGGTATTTTAAAGACCTCAAGAGACCAGCTCAGAGATTCTTTCAAAGATACCAACTGCTAAAAGTATTGCAAAAAAAAAACAACAGATGTCTCATAAACCTGCCATCAGTCCAGGGCTGAAAAATAATGAACAAAGTAGCTTCAGGCTCTCAGGGAGAGTCAACAGCTGGTTATTGTGTCTACAGTGGTGACAGGTACACAGTGGGCCCATTGTGAGCTTCTTCTTTTACTTAGCAATCAATTTACACCTTGTCTTGAGCAAGTGGACCTCTGTTGAGAATGGTGGTTTCTCAGGCGCATGCCATTAGCAGAAAAGCACCAGTCAAATATACTTGATGATGAAATACAAGGCCCAAGGGCAACAGCCTTCTAGTATAATGTTTCCTAGCCTGGGAACACACATATATCCCAGATACTCTCCCCTAGCAACCGTACCCCTCTTGTTTATCAGCCAATCCTCCCTGCAGCAATATAAACATCTCCAGAGGACAAAGGAGTAGGCGGGAGAGCTTCTGCCTTTGACACAAGTTTTGGCATGAAAGCCAGTGCTAAACCACAACACACAGGCAAACAAAGCAAGCAGCCAACTTCCAGAACATAAAGCCATCCTTGAGCCATGAGCTGGGATAGGCCTTCCCACTCCTCCCCGCTCCCAAATTCTACCCCCCCCCTCCAAACTGTCAAAGTTCATGCAGAGAGGCACCAGGTCCATTCCTTTCTCTGGCAGATGGAAAAGCTGAAAATTGAAGGAAGCACCAATGGGATCCAAAAGCCCAACATTGCTTTTAACCTCTGATGGGGCTCCTGCAGCCCTACCTACCATGAGTCCATTCAGGAGGGGGAAGGATAGTAGAGCTAAACGAAGGTCACCCAGGTCTGCCGAAATGCCACAAGACTTGTGCCAAGACTTTTTCCAATAAAAGCCCAAACCACAAGGGGGTGAATGGGGAGAAGGGCAGGAGGCAGCGCGCGTCTACATAGCCGCAGCCAACTATTCCAGCCACTCACCTGTGATCCGGTCCCTGTCCATGACTGGGAAAGAAGATTTAGCATCCACGTGTCCCAAAGTGTATTTTAATTACTTTCCCTGCTGCTGCTGCTGCTGCCTTTCCCTGGATTTGCCTCTTCGTCAAAACCCAGCAAAAAAAAACAAACGTGCCCAGCCGAATTTCTTCAATGGGTTGCAATCACGAGTGCCTCCAGATTACCACATTTCCGTGCGCGGATCAGACGTTTCTGCTCCCAACTGAAGCAGCTTTGTACCATTGGAAGAAAATGAGCGAAAAATGAGAGATGCCAAAGGCATGACCCGGGAGGGGAAAAATAAAATAAATCGGAACGCAATTTCTCTTCCCCCACCCCAATCCCCACCAAAAATATATTCCGCCACGTGCAGGACTACTGAGAAACCCAATTCCCCCGCAAGACTCTCTTAAAGGCACAGCGCAAGCACTTCCTCCGCGACAGCGCGGCTCGCTCGACTTGTCATTTAATATCAGCCGGAAAAAGGCGCTCGCCAAACTCGGCTCCTTGAAACAAAACAAGCCACTAATCCGTCGGTATTAAACCATGCCCTCGGATTTCTCCTTGCTTCATTCGCTGCCGTCGTTTCTCCTTCTCTCTGCCTTTTTCTTTCTTTTGGCTACAGCAGATTAAAAAAACCCCTCTAATCGGACTTATTCCTCCAGCCGGTCTGGCTTTCAAACTGCTTTTTTTTTTTTTAAAAAAAAAAGTCAATTTCTATTTGCTCTGTTCTGCTGACTTCAGTCTTCGGCGGAATGACAGAGAGAAAATCTCGCCCGCCTGCTTGCTACCAGGGAGAATTGCAGGCTTTCTTCCTCCTCGGGTTCTTGGCCAGAAGCCACAGGGTTGCCTTGGCACAAGGAACTGCCTGTCGGACTTTCCCTTGTCCCACGGGCCAATACGGCTGAGCTGTTGCAGCTGGCCTAGAAGTGACCAGCGAGGCAATGCGAGCTGCCTTGCTACTGGGCTGCTCCTGCAGATATCCTCCTTTCCCCCCCCCCTCCAAGGCAGGCTGGGCTTCTGCTGAGATCTCCTGTCCAAAGGCTCCAGGTGTGGGCTTTGAAGGTAGAAAGGCAATTGTGCAACCACTGTGACCTTATCCCCAAGGCTGGGTGTTATGCTCCATTTCATAAAGGGGTTACTGAGATTTGGGGAGGCTGCCGGCAAAACAAAAAGCCTTGAAGGGGGAATGGCTCATAATGCGAGTTACGCTGGTATGGATCACGCAGGCAGGCCTGGAGAGAATGATGTCTTTTAAAGGTCCATTGGCAACTTGGGACTCACTAAACAAAATGTGGGGCTTGATAAAATGCCTCTGGCTCAGCAAACAGCCTCATGCAATGGATAGCTGGTGAGTCAGCCCAGGAGTTGCTAGTGCTTTTCAGTGCTACAGTTCTGTCAACAAACTTCCCTTAAATTAATTTTAAAGATCCCCTGTCATAAGCAATCAAAAACATCCCTGTAAAAGCGATACATGTTTTTTAGGAAGGACTTATGGAGTAAACGGAGATTCCTGCCAGCTGCTACTTACGAGATTGCCCTAGAAAAATTCAGCACAAATAGCCAATATTAATAAGTAGGCCTCTACTGGAATCTTTCCAGAGGGAGCTCTGGGAGAAGTAAAATATTCACAGATTTGCAGAATGATGCTTAGAAATCTATTTTTGCTCAGCTAGTCCATAAAAGAAGCAGGATCCTCATAACAAATATCTCTAGCAATTTAATCACATCACTTGATTAATTAGAAGTGATTGGCGTATGTGGGCCTCTCAGACCCACCTTTTTAGAGGACAGAACTTGTAGTAATTTATTGTTCTGCTTACATAGTTCACAATGCCTTCTCCATCTGTTTGCCTTTTCTGAGTCTTTCCATGACTGAGAACATTGACCAAGGCAGAAACTCTAAATTTAGGGCTTTTCTAGCCTGCTTGACCTGTGCTAAGTGGGATCATTGTCCATTTTGGACACTTTGCAACTACTCCCAAAAATGGCATTTATCTTTGTGTGCAAGGGGATGATACTGCTGTATTGAGTGAGTCATCTCCATTCCAGATTATTAAAATGGATGAATCATCTTCCCATGGAAGCAGAAGGGCTGATAAAATCCCTTTCAGTACTGCAGCCTCCACATTTGCCATGTATCGAACTACATGCATACTTGCCTTTCAACAATTCCAACAAGCGGGCCTGGACTGACTACGGTTTTAATTAGTTTTTTACTGGTTTTTAAATTGTCATATAATTATTGTATTTATTGTTTAATTCTTTTTTTAAATTTTCTATTTTATGTTTTTAATTTTTATTGTTGTGTGCCGCCCTGAGTCCTTAGGGAGAAGGGCAGCATATAAATTTAAATAAATAAATAAATAAATAAATAAATAAATAAATAAATAAATAAATAAATAAATAAACAAACAATTCTCCTCAATATAGCTTTCTGGTTACTCAAAACCCTGGGTGGGTCAAAACCCTGGGTGGGGAGTCAACTAATACTGTTCCTTCAAAGAAAGAGGGGAAAAAGTTGAGCAGTAGCCACACTGGAAATAAATAATTCTAACTTCCAGATGACAATAATAGAAACCTTTTGTATTGTGACACTTGCATATCTTCTAAAAACGTTAGCATATTCATAGGACAGAAAGGAAGTCAGCTAACCTACTTTATGTACACTGCAGGGTCTGTTACATCATCTCTGACAGATAAGCAGCCACTGTATCCCCCAACAAATGAGATTTCATCACTTCATGTGACAGCCTGTTCTGCTCACTGACAGCTCAAACAAAACTTTCTCTTGTACTTACTTCCTTGTGGCTTTAACACATTGGTTTTTGGTCTTGCCCTTTTAGTAATAAGAACATATATACTCAGTGCTTTTTTTTTGTAAAAGAAAAAGGTGCCGGAACTCACACACGTCATGCAACCCGCCTTGCCTACCCTACAAGGTTCCATCCAAAAAAAGGTGACGGAACTCCGTTCTGAGCGTTCTAGGAGAAAAAAAGCCCTGTATATACTCTTTCTTCTGTGTGACAACCTTCAGATTGTCTTATCCTATCAACCCTTGGTTATCTCTAAACACTAAGATCCTTTCATATGGCTTGTTTCCAAACCCCTCACTGTCTTGAAAGCCTTCCTCTGATCTCAGTCCCATTTGTCATTGCCTTTTTCCAATAGGGTACCCAAAATTGTTTACCATCACATGTTCTTGCTTATAGTTTATAGACTCATACTGCAGGATTAGTTAGTGCTTGTCAGTCTCATCAGTTTTAAGATACATGGATTTCATCTCTCGGAATGCTGGCTGGGAAACCTTAGGAGTTAAAAGTCCACCCACCTTAAAGTTGATGAGACTGAGAAATACTGAGGTAGAAAATGGAGCATATGATCTAGCAGCCTCGCTATTTTTGATAAGAGCCACTTTGACCATCAAGCCAAACTAATTTCCCTACACTTATTTTGGAATGAATTCTTCCTGGAAAACATAGCACAAAACAGAATCCCAAAGGGAAAATGCTATAAAGTTAAACAGTTAAAAAGCCACTGTATCTCCCCACAACAATAAAATATTACATTAAATTCAGGCTGTGTTAAGAGCAATAGACTTTGTGAAAATGAAATGAAACAGTCTGCCTGGTAGAAAACAGCAGATGCTGGGTGCTCTTGGTGATGGGGGAGAATTCCTTGTGCCCATCACTTATATTATTATTGTTATTGTTATTATATTCATAAAACATGAAACTCAGTCAACTGAACACTCAAATTGACTGCCACTAATGGTTGACACGGGTTGCTGCCAGCATCCTAGGTATCAACCAGGTATCTCCTTAAAATGTAAGATGTTCCGAGTAGCACAGTTTTTTGTAGCTTTGCTGGAGTTATTGCAGGAAGCTGCAATTTCTTGATGTATTTTGCAAAGCTTTTGGACATAGTTCCCAGTGCCCCAATGACAATGGGTATCACTGTTACATGTTTCATCCATAATTGCGCAGTTTAGACGGCCAGGTTGCGGTATTTTGTAATTTTTTCCAGTTTTCTTTGACTCTGGCATCTCCTGGTACAGTGATATCAATCAACTGTACACTTCGGTTCTCTATGACTGCGATATCTGGCGTGTTGTGTTCCAAATGGTGATCTGTCTGTATTCGGAAATCCCACAAGATCTTCACCCTCTCATTCTCGACAACTTTTTCTACCCTATATTCCCTCAACTTTTCAGACACAGGCAAGTATTATTATTATTATTATTATTATTATTATTATTATTATTATTATTATTATTATTATTATTATTGTTGTTGTTGTTGTTGTTGTTGTTGTTTTGTTGGTTGTTGGTTGTTGTTATTATTATTATTATTATTATTCCAGGAAAGTATTCCAAGAGGAAGACTGCTGGGCTTATTGCAAAATTTTAAGGTCATCTTTAAATTACTTCAGTCCACCATGTTTATGACTTTAAATGAGAGTACCCATAGGCATATTCCAGTTTGTTGTAGTGAAGGCTTAAGGGCAGCCTCTTATTGCCATTCAGCCTGAATGTCATTGGTCCCAATCTGTGGGAACTGGTGGTCATTTTTAGCATTCTAGGGGAATTTTGTGATAGTTGCCATGAAACATTTAACCAGTCACAAGATACCAATTTACTGAAAGATGAATTAGTGAGGTTTAGCTGCCTTCTCCTCTTCCCCCTCCCAGCTGCTGCCACTTCTCTCTTGTTTTCTAAGGAGTACATGCTCAAATAAAACACTAGCAGAAGCCAGCCACTATTTTTATCTTCTAAGAAGGCCAGTGATGCTGGAGCTGTCCTTGGAAATAAGAAATGATGCCATGGGCTTACAATCTGCTTTGCAGTGTGCCAATTTCCCTCTTATTGCATCCTGATAGGGAAATAAATAAGTCCAGAAGGGAAGGAGTCTGTCATACACCAAGACAGAATACTGCAATGTGAACCCCATCACTGTAACATAGATACTTGAATTTAAGCGCTTCGTCTCTACATGATGCTACGACTACATTAGCCTACTCCAATGAAGAATGCTCCTGGCTGCTTACCACCACCTGAGCTTCACCCAGTTCATTCAAGAAGTGTAAGGTAATAAGAGTTTATTTTCTGTCTGAAATGCAGCAGGCCTTCTCTTTAGCAAATTGAAATGTAGAGGGCCTCCTGAGCAAACTTCCTATACTGGTCTCATTAGACAGTAATTTTTTTCCATTATCTTTAGCAGCTAAATTGCATTGCTACAGTAGAAAAGCTTGGGTTCCCCCCCCTCCTCAATTGGGTTGTGGAGACAGGAAGAAAAGATAAACCAATTATAGGCTAGGAGCCTGGATTTGGACAGTGTTTTGCCTTTTAAAAATAAATTTCAAGGCAACTAGGACAATGCTTGCAAGACACATGAAGCATCCATTATGTAAACATATTCATTCAAGTAGTTTCAGAAAAACGGAGAATACCACAAAATTCCAAATTTGAGAATTATTCTCCATATACAGACTGTAATGAAAGATAAATGAGCACAACTGTTTTCAATAGCTGCAACATGTTCATTAGTCCAGTCAGGGCTTTTTTTGTCATAGAACGCTCAGAATGGAGTTCCGTCACCTTTTTTGGATGGAACCTTGTAGGGTAGGCAAGGTGGGTTGTATGGCATGTGTGAGTTCCGGCACCTTTTTCCTTTACAAAAAAAGCACTGAGTCCAGTCATCACAAACTCTAGGAAATAAAAGCCATTTATGAAGGATCCTTATAGCAAGCCAGATAACGATCACTAATAGTTTATTTATTTATTTATTTATTTAGTTACATTTATATACCGCCCTATTCCCTGAGGACTCAGGGCGGTTTACAGGGAATTAAAAAATCCACCATACAAAAGTTAAAAAACCAAATTAAAAAATATTAAATTGACCCTGTATACTTAAAACCCCAATTAAAAATTTCTCCTCAGCCTGGGCCTGAGAGCTCAAAGAGCCAGGTCTTCGGGCCCCAGCGGAATGATCGGAGGTCGGGGGCAGTCCTCAGCTCCACCGGCAGCTGGTTCCAGAGGGCAGGCGCTCCCACTGAGAAGGCCCTATCCCTGGGTGTCACCCGCCGGCAATCTCTCACCGGCGGCAACCTGAGCAGACCCTCCCTGTGGGAGCGCACTGGGTGAAGGGCGTTTGATGCCGGCAGCAGGTGTTCCCTCAAATAGCCCGGACCCAGGCCATGTAGGGCTTTATAGGTAATAACCAGCACCTTGAATTTCACCCGGAGGACAACCGGAAGCCAATGCAGCTCGCGGAGTAGAGGTGTTACATAGGAGTATTGGGAGACCCCCATTACAACTCGCGCGGCCGCATTCTGCACCAGTTGAAGCCTCCGAGTGGTCTTCAAGGGCAGCCCCATGTAGAGAGCGTTACAGTAGTCCAAACGGGAGGTCACAAGTGCATGAGTAACTGTGCGTAGGGCGTCTCGGTCCAGATACGGACGCAACTGGCGCACCAGGCGAACCTGTGCAAAAGCCCCCCTGGTCACGGTTCCTATGTGGTCTTCAAAATTGAGCCGTGAGTCCAGGAGGACGCCCAAGTTGCGAGCCCTATCAACGGGGGGCAACACCTCACCCCCCATCGTTAGAGGTGGAATAAGTTGGTTAACCCGAGATGCCGATATGCACAGCCACTCAGTCTTGGCGGGATTGAGACGAAGCCTGTTTCTCCCCATCCAGACCTGAACCGCCTCCAGGCACCGGGACATCACGGAGAGGGCATCGCTGGGTTGGTTCGGGGTGGAAAGAAAAAGTTGGGTATCATCAGCGTACTGGTGATACCCCACCCCGAAACCACGAATGATCTCGCCCAGCGGCTTCATATAGATGTTGAACAGGAGAGGCGAGAGGACCGACCCCTGAGGAACTCCACAAATGAGAGACCTCGGGGCGGATCTCTGCCCTCCTGTCAACACCGACTGCGAGCGGCCCTGGAGGTAGGAGGAGAACCACTGTAAAACGGTGCCTCCCACTCCCAACCCCCTGAGACGCCGCAGCAGGATACCATGGTCGATGGTATCGAAAGCCGCAGAGAGATCTAATAGGACCAGGACAGAGGAGCAACCCCTGTCCCTGGCCCTCCAGAGATCATTCACCAGCGCAACCAATGCCATCTCCGTGCTGTGTCCGGGCCTGAAGCCCGATTGGTACGGGTCCAGATAATCAGTTTCCTCCAGGAACAGAGGGAGCTGATGCGCCACCACACTCTCAACAACCTTCGCCAGAAAGCGAAGGTTGGAGACTGGACGATAGTTGTTTAAAACATCCGGGTCCAGAGCAGGCTTCTTGAGAAGGGGCCTCACCACCGCCTCCTTCAAGGCGGCAGGGAAGACACCCTCCTTCAAAGAAGCAGTTATTACTGCATGGAACCAGCCTTGTGTTCCCTCCCGAGCCGCATAAGCTAGCCAGTAGGGGCACGGATCCAACAAACAGGTGGTGGTGCTCAGTCTCCCCATGATCCTGTCCACATCATCAGGGGAAACAGGGTCGAACTCAGTCCAGATAACGTGCTCAAGACCGCCTGATTCCTCCACGTCAGACTCTGCCCAGTCAGAGTCCAGACCGGTCCGGATCCGAGCGATTTTGTCCGCCAGATGATGACTAAACTCCTCGGCTCGTCCCTGCAAGGGATCCTCTCTCACCTCCTGGTTAAGGAGGGAGCGATTCACCCTAAACAGGGCGGCCGGGCGATTATCTGCGGATGCGATAAGGGCGGCAAAGTAGTTAGACTTCGCCGTCCTTATCGCCGTAAGATAAGACCTTATGAAAGTTCTTAACTGCAATCGGTCGGATTCGGATCGGCTGGATCTCCAACCGCTCTCTAGACCTCGTCTCCGACGCTTCATCTCCCGGAGCTCCACAGAGAACCATGGGGCCCAGCGGGATCTGCGCCGGGTCAGAGGTCGCATGGGTACAACGCAGTCAAGTGCCCTGGTGGCAGCCGTTTCCAAGGCCTCCACCAGAGCATCGACTGGGCTGTGGGTAAGGGTGATAGGTATAGGCCCAAGCGCCCTCTGGAACCGATCCGGGTCCATTAGGCGCCTGGGGCGGAACCACCTGGACGGTTCCGCCGCCCAGTGGCGGGGGGTGGCATGACGGAAAACCAGCCTCAGGAGGTGGTGATCTGACCATGACAGAGGGGTGATGGACGGGGAACCCCCTCCCAGATCGTCCAACCACTGTCCAGACAGGAACACCAGGTCGAGAGTATGATCCCCCTCATGAGTCGGGCCCTCAATAACCTGGGTCAGGCCCATGGCTGTCATGGAAGCCATGAACTCCCGAGCTAACTCCGACGACCCTCCAAGTGACGGAAGGTTGAAGTCACCCAGGACTATAAGCCTGGGGAACTCCATTGCCAACCCTGAGAGGGCATCGAGCAGCTCAGGCAGGGCTGTTGCCACACAGCTGGGCGCCAGGTATGTAAGCAACAAGCCCAACTGAACCCGAGGACCATATCTCAAGAGGAGGGATTCACTCCCGGCCATCTGGACAATGGTGGCCTCCCGGGGACACAAAGTCTCCCGAATAACCACTGCCACCCCACCACCCCTGCCCTGACCCGTAGCTGGTGCAGCACCCGGAAACCCGGCGGGCATAACTCGGTGAGAGGCACCCCTCCCTCCGAGCCCAGCCAAGTTTCCGTGATGCACGCTAGATCCACACATTCCTCCTCGATCAGGTCACGGATGAGGGGAGCTTTGTTAACTATGGATCTAGCGTTAAAATAGACCAACCTGAGCTCAAGGGCCTGATCACCCTCATCCCCGGGTAAGTTTAACGTTGTTTACTCTGAGACCTACATGTCTGTCCTTGCCCTGCTTTTAAATGACACCATTCCCTCTTTTGGTGTTAATTTAAGAGCCTTGGTGGAGCAGTGGGCTAATGCCTCCTTAAGTAACACCAGCTGCCTGCAATTAGTGCAGGTTCGCATCCCACCAGGCTCAAGGTTGACTCAGCCTTCCATCCTTCCGAGGTAGGTAAAATGAGGACCCAGATTGTTGGGGGCAATTAAGCTGACTTTGTAATAATGCCGCTTGTGGGGTGTGTGAAAGCCCTAATAAGCAGGCATATACATAGAATGAAGGCTACTGCTAAGCTTGTAAGCCGCCCTGAGTCTTCGGAGAAGGGCGGGATATAAATGGAATTAAAATAAAAAATAAAAAAAATTAAAAAAAAATTGGGATAGGATTTTTTTTCTCCTATGCTTTGTTAATAAGAGGATAATATTTTTGTAAGCTTCTAACTTATGCCTTTTTTTTTCTTTCTACCTCTATTTCAAGTCACACTGTAGTCAGCTAATTTCATGCTAAAAGTTGATTGAATTGATTGACAAAGCCTAGCATTTTTTTTTTCATTCCAACACCCTTGGATGGTACTAGAATGGGAAAAAAATGCTAGGCTTCATCAATCAATCTTTTAACCAATCACCTCTTAACAGTGACACAGCTAAGGCCAATTTAGCCTATCTCACTTAGGGGCTGAAAGAACAATGTCATAGGAATATGGCAGAAAATATCCAGCACAAGAGAATGTGCAGGGTCCCTGGTGCTCTCTGAGCTTGGTTGTTTTCTTGCAGACATTTCATTATCAAATTAGGTAACATCATCAGTGCACTAGAGAATGTTTATGCCATGGATAGATGCAAGGGGAAATTGGCCCCAAATGTCAGCCACTCAGCCACTGATTCTTGATATGATATAAGATATGAGATACTGCTGCCGCAATATTTCATATCATATCTCATATAAAGAATCCGTTTGGTGTAGTGATTAAAGCAAGGGTGTCAAACTGCCAGCCCACAGGCCGGACACATCACCAGGAAACCGCGCCAACTCCATTGCCAGCAATGGGAAAAAAGCTCCATACATCACATGACGTCGTGAGTTTGACATGTCTGTTTTAAAGCATTGGGCTAAGAAATTAGGAGTCCTGTCTAAGGCATAAAATAAGCTGAATGACCTTGGGCCAATTGCTCTTCCTCAGCCCCAGGAAGGAGTCAATGACAAATCACAAGATATTGCCAAGAAAACGGCAGGGACTTATCCAGGCAGCCGCCAGGAGTCAACACTGTGTCAAAGAGATACATTTATATTATACTAGATGAAGTCTGATGAAGCTAGTGAATAGATGGTATAAAATTCTGTAGGTTCTGTAACATGCCATGCAATGTTAAAATGTTCAAGTTTATGATGCAGCGTGTCAGTGGAATCCGATACAGTTTATTCAGTGGGCTGGTTAAGCAAATCATAGCAGAGTGTTTGAACCCAACCACTGTATATGCCTTTTCTCCCCACTGCTCCTTAATCTCCTTAATAGACACAGACATTCATTTGGAAATTACTGCTTTGCCTTTACACACACACACACACACACACACACACACACACACACACACACCCTTAATTTCAATAATTTTAATCCATGTTTGAAGAGAAATGTGTTTCCTCAAGGCACAGTTCATGAGGAAAATAGGTGAACCCCATTTCACAGCCTGATCTGGACCAAGTTCTAAAATCAGAAGAAGAAGAAGGGGAAAAAAAAGAAAAGAATGAAATACTGGGACAGGAAGGAATAGCCTCGACTCCCACACCATGAATAGCTATGCTCCAAGGACGGATTTAGAAGTGGTATGTTATTCTGTGGCTAAGTTACACAATTAGGGGTTTTGGAATGCACCAGAGAGTAGTGGAAGATCTTGTCTTTGCAGCTCTTAAGTTGTGTATGACCAGTAAGATTGCTCTTTCTCTCAATCTCTACCCTTCCCCCATTTCAGTTCTGGAAACTGTTATTCATCTGTGAAAACAACACTGAGCAGTGGAAAAAGACAGAATTCAGCTTGAAACATCAGTAAGCCCAAGGAAATGTTGCAAAGTCAATCACAGAAACCAAACTTTGCACATGAGACAACTGTACAGAGGGAGGGTTGGGTTGTCAAAAGGGTTCAGGAGATAAGGCAAGAAATTGTGTGCCACTCTGAGCCAGCCTTGACTCCTTGTGGACTACATGGACAACATCCCTGCAGTTGTCTTGGCAAGATTTTGGAAATTGTTTGTCCTTGCCTTCTGAGAGAAAGTCAGATGGATTTGTACTGAATGTGGGACTGGAATTTTCTCCCATTTTCTAATCCAGAGCCTTTAACCACTACTCGCAGCAGCCACTGCAGATCCAAAGTGGTGCTATCTTTTTTTTTTTATGTGGTAGCTGTCTTACACAACATATGGATGTCGGCGCAACTGGTGTTTATGTGTACCATCGTCAGACACTATGGAAACTCAGAAACATCTCCAACAACTTCAATAACATTATTACTGAAGATTTGCAGAGGAAGCTGCATAACCTCGGCTTGCTGCAAAGCCCAGGCCTTCAGACCCCGGCGTCACCAGAAGCAGACGGATGGAGGAGGGGGCATCGGAAGTGGTGTGAGAGGAAGCGGAAGCACGGAAAACGAGCAGGGATAAATGGTAGGTTAAAGGCTAACTTAAGGGACGCGGTGGCTCAGTGGGTTAGGATGCTGAGCTTGTCGATCAGAAGGTCGGCAGTTTGGCGGGTCAAATCCTGAGTGCCGCGTAGCAGAGTGAGCGCCTGTTACTCGTCCCAGCTTCTGCCCACCTAGCAGTTCGAAAGCACGTAAAAATGCAAGTAGAAAAATAGGAACCACTCCGGTGGGAAGGTAACAGCGTTCCGTGCGCCTTTGGCGTCTAGTCATGCCGGCCACATGACCACGGAGACGTCCTCGGACAAGCGCTGGCTCTTCGGCTTTGAAACGGAGATGAGCACCGGGCCCTAGAGTCAGAAACAACTAGCACGCATGTGCGGGGGAACCTTTACCTTTTTAAAGGCTAACTTTAGTCAGCCTGCTTTACCATCTATCTTGTTAGCAAATGTTTGTTCCCTGGACAATAAATTAGATTATATCAGACTTCAGCAAGCTACACGGTGTGAGTACAGACATTGCTGTGTCTTTGTTTTTATGGAGACATGGCTGAGTGATAGAGTTCCGGATGCTACTATTCAGTTGGATGGGTTAGACCTTTTTATTTACCCAGGAAATTTACCACTGCTTTTATACTGCTTTTATTCCACCTAGCGCTAATGCTAAGGAAGCGCTCTGTGTATTTTACCGGACTATCAACGAACTGCAGAACACACACCCTGATGGATTATTTATTGTTGCCGGAGATTTCAATCATGCAAATCTCAGAACTGTGCTCCCTAAATTTCATCAAAATGTGGACTTTGCAACCAGAGGGGAAAACATGCTGGATGTTGTTTATACAAACATCCCGGGTGCATATCGGGCAAAGCCCTGTCCCCACCTCGGTTATTCAGACCACATCTCTGTTATGCTAATTCAAGCATATAGGCATTCAAGGCTAGTACAGAAGCAGGTGAGGACCTGGCCAGCAGGAGCCATCTCTGCTCTTCAGGACTGCTTTGAATGCACTGATTGGGATATGTTTAGGGAGGCTGCAACCAACGGCGACTCCAATGAACTTGGAGGAGTATACATCGTCAGTGACCAGCTATATCAGCAAGTGCATTGATGATGTTACAGTCTCCAGGAAAATTATTTTACTCCCTAAGCAGAAGCCGTGGATAACTGAAGAGGTGCGTGTTTTATTGAAAACTCGAGACTCTGCATTCAGAGCAGGCAATAAAGCAGCCCTAAGAATAGCGAGAGCCAAATTGTCCCGGGCCATCAGAGGAGCAAAGTGTGCACATGCTCAGAGTATCCACCAATACTTCACGGACAGCGGCGATATACGGCATATGTGGCAGGGCATCCAAGCCATCACTAATTACAGAATATTACCATCTGCCTGTGAGAGCAATGGCTCACTTCCAGATGCGTTGAATAGTTTCTATGCCCATTTTGAAGCACAGAACAACGTGACAGCAAGGAAGACCACACCTCCTTCCAACGACCAGATACTTTGTCTTTCCACTGCTGACGTGAGAAAAGCCCTAAGTAGAGTCGACACACAAAAAGCTGTGGGACCAGACAATATTTCTGGCAGAGTGCTTAGAGGATGTGCAGACCAAGTGGCAGATGTTTTCACCGACATATTTAACATTTCTCTGAGCACCACTGTTGTCCCAAAGTGCTTCAAGACAATGATCATCATTCCCGTGCCGAAGAAACCATCTGTGTCTTGCCTAAATGACTACCATTCTGTTGCACTTACTCCCATCATCATGAAGTGCATCAAGAGGCTCGTCATGAGGCACATAAAGACCCTGCTGCCTGTAACATTGGATCCACTGCAGTTTGCATACCGCTCAAATCGTTCCACCGATGACGCCATCTCTACTACACTCCATCTAGCTCTCACTCATCTAGAAAACAAGGACTATACATACATATGCTGTTCATAGACTTTAGTTCAGCATTCAACACTATTATTCCCCAACACCTGATGGGGAAGGTGGCCCTGTTGGGCCTGAACATCTCCCTCTGTAACTGGATCCTGGACTTTTTGACTGGAAGACCTTAGTCAGTCCAGATCGCGAATAACATTTCTAACACCATCATACTGAACACTGGGGCCCCTCAGGGCTGTGTGCTTAGTCCCCTGTTGTTCACCTTGCTGACACACGACTATGTAGCAATGCACAGTTTGAACCACATCATTAAGTTCGCTGATGACATGACTGTGGTGGGTCTCATCAGCAAGAACGATGAGTCAGCATATAGAGAGGAGGTGGAGAAGCTAATAGACTGGTGTAAAGCCAACAACCTGTCTCTGAATGTAGACAAAACATAAGAGATGGTTGTTGACTTCAGGAGGACAAAATATGACTGCTCTCCACTGAACATCGATGGCTCCTTCGTGGAGATCATAAGGAGCACCAAATTTCTTGGTGTTCACTTGGCGGAGAATCTTACTTGGTCCCTCAACACCTGTTCCATAACAAGCAAGGCCCACCAGCATCTTTACTTTCTGAGGAAATGAGGAAGTCACAGCTTCCGCCACACATCCTCACAATCTTCTACAGAGGGACTATTATTATTATTTACTATTATTATTATTTATTAAATTTTTATACCGCCCTTCTCCCGAGGGACTCAGGGCGGTGAACAGGGCATATCTTAAAACTACAAAAGTACAAAAATTAAAAAAGAATTAAATTATTGCCCACAATAAAAACAATAAACAATATATATAAATATTAAAAACCCTAAGTGATTCCCCATCAGGCCAGGCCAGCTTGTTCAAATAAATGGGTCTTTAACCCGCGCCGGAAGGAGCGGAGATCCGGTGCCATCCGGAGCTCAACCGGCAGCTGGTTCCACAAAGCCGGAGCGCCCACAGAGAAGGCCCTCCCCCTGGGGGCCACCAGCCGACATTCTCTGACTGGAGGCACCCTGAGGAGGCCCTCTCTGTGGGAACACACGGGGCGGAGGGGAGTCGACGCCGGCAGCAGGTGGTCCCCGAGGTATTCCGGACCCATGCCATGTAAGGACTTAAAAACCATCACTAAGACCTTGAACCTCACCCGGAAGACAACTGGTAACCAATGCAGCTCGCGGAGCAAAGGTGTAACATGGGAGTACCGGGAAACTCCCAAGACAACTCTCGCGGCCGCATTCTGCACCAGTTGGAGCCTCCAAGTGGTCTTCAAGGGAAGCCCCATGTAGAGAGCATTGCAATAGTCAAGACGAGAGGTCACGAGCGCATGAGTGACCGTACACATGGCATCCCGGTCTAGATAGGGCTGCAACTGCCGCACCAGGCGAACCTGTGCGAAAGCCCCCCTGGTCACGGCTACTACATGATCTTCTAAGGTAAGCCGTGCATCCAGGAGGACTCCCAAGTTGCGAGCCCTATCTATGGGGGGTAAAGACTCACCCCCCATAGAAAGTGATGGAACGTTTTGAATGTCCAGGGATGCCGGGATGTACAGCCACTCAGTGTACAGCCACTCAGTGAGAGCACCCTGAGCAGTTGTATTACTGCCTGGTTTGGAAACTGCACCGTTTCAGATCACAAAACCCTACAGCGAATAGTGAGGATGGCAAAGATGATCATCGGGGTTGCTCTTCCCTCTGTCATGGATATTTACATCACACTTTGCATCCGTAAAGCCAGAAACATTGTGGCTGATTACAACCCCCCCCCCATACACACTTTTTACTCTTTTGCCATCTGGAAAGAGGTACAGGAGCATTCAGACTCGGACATCCAGATTGTGTTACAGTTTCTTCCTACAAGCTATTAGAATTCTCAATACGAAGAAACTAGAACTATAAATACTTGCATTTGTAGTTTTTTTAAGTTTTTAGTTTAGAGTTATGTGTAGTTTGTGTTCTGTTCTTTTTTGATTTGTGTCGTCTGATGTAGCACCTTGGTTCTGGGAAACGTTTCGTTTCACTGTGTACTGTACTGTATATTGTTGAAATGACAATAAAGTCTACTACTACTACTACTACTACTACTACTACTACTACTACTCCAAACTGGCATACTTCATATTATTTTCAAATTTGGCTGCCTCTGGGCACATAACTGTATGCCTCAGAGAACATAATCTTATTTCAGATTTACACTGACCGCCAGGATGCACCACATAACTCGTTTTGGGACTTTTCGGAGCTATGTGAAGAGAGGTACACTATACTGGCCTTGATAATGGAGATAGCATAGATATTAATTTTGAATAATCATGAAGAGTTTCTAGAAAGATCTGACTCCCTGGGTTTTTTGTTTTTTGTTTTTACCTTTTCTTCAATATGAGATGTTTCCTTTTCCGAAATTAAGTACATTAAGTATGCCAGACTTCATTGGCAGTTTTTCATTTCAGTTAAATTTGAAAGCACTACAGTTATTGCTTCCAATAACTGTGGTACCTTTTCAGATTTCCTTATCTGAAATAGTTAAACAGTAATATATTCCTGGATTTTCTCGCACAGATACGACTCATTATTATTCCTATAAATCCCTTATTTATCTGCATGTTTCCTTCCCCCCCCCTCAAATATGCTTAGGTATGGTTTGTTTTCACCATAGCTTATTGAATAAATCATTATGATCTCACTTTACATTACATGCATATTCATCCACCATAATTTATCAACAATGGCAGATTGTTGTTTATATAGAAATGTTTCAGAGGTGATTATTAGCTCCCAAGAATTATTCTATAACTTGGCTGCTTTTGATGAGTTTTTCATTTTACCTCTTTTTACGCTTGATTTAGCATTTATAGTTTGCAGCTTTTGCAGTGCATTCTGTTTCTTTTAACTGTTCAGGGAACTGTTTATTGTTATAACATCAGAATATGCTCAATAAACCATTAACTACAACAGGCAGAAGATCTGGTGCTGTGCACATGTTATACCAGGTTTGTGGAAAATAAGTTAAGCACATACTTCAATAATCAAGACAATTGATTTCAGATGACCCACTTATCCCAAAGCTCTCTAAATAAAGCCCTGAAGGCTGGGATGAGATTGCTGTTTTGCAAAAAAAAAATATTGTTTATTGATGTTTCACACTTTGAAAGCAAGACAGAAAAAGGCTTAATAGCTTTAATGTAAATAATCCATATTAAGTGGATTGAGAGACAATTGGACTTGTTTGCTTAAGAAGATATAAATGATAAATGAGCAGAA